>NW_023596225.1:13614067-13622783 GCF_011947565.3 Pollicipes pollicipes
GGATCCGACGACCGAGCCGGCCTTCCATCAGTGGGTCCGATGACCGAGCCGGCCTTCCATCAGTGGGCCCGGTGACCGAGCCAGCCTTCCATCAGGGGACCCGGCGACCGATCCGGCCCTCCATCAGTGGGCCCGGTGACCGAGCCGGCCTTCCATCAGTGGGTCCGGTGACCGAGCCGGCCTTCCATCAGTGGGTGCGGTGACCGAGCCGGCCTTCCATCAGTGGGTCCGGTGACCGAGCCGGCCTTCCATCAGTGGGTGCGGTGACCGAGCCGGCCTTCCATCAGTGGGTCCGGTGACCGAGCCGGCCTTCCATCAGTGGGTCCGGTGACCGATCCGGCCTTCCATCAGTGGGCCCGGTGACCGAGCCGGCCTTCCATCAGTGGGTCCGGTGACCGAGCCGGCCTTCCATCAGTGGGTCCGGTGACCGAGCCGGCCTTCCATCAGTGGGTCCGGTGACCGAGCCGGCACTCGGTCGCTGCGGCCGTGACAAATACGTCCCGAAAGGTCGGCACTACACCTGGCGGGGGCGGCTCACCGAGCCTGGCACGTGCCCGTTAAACTTGCAGCGCATTATCCCGGCCGGCGGCGGCGCGCGGCAAGTTGACGCGCCACCATTGGCCATTCATATTCCAGTGGATCCGGAGTGAGCGGAGGAGTGAGGTACCGGTCACCGGCCTGAGGAGAGCGCGCCGACTCACAGCGCGCCCACACCGTCCGGTTCGGAGACGCGACGCGCCGTCCCACGGTGTGCCCCACACACCGCCACCCCACACGGTGCGAAAGGTACCGACATGTGACGGACGAACGCGGGGGAGGGCCACATCAGGGGGGGGGGGGGGCAGGAATATTGCGGAAACCGGCGTGAGGCGTAGAGGTGGTTAAATGGGGTGTAAGTACGCCTATGGAAAGAAGTTGTTTCGTGAGAGGTGCAAGAGTCGGGATGTCTTGGGCAGCGGCCAGCTTGTGGCACCACCCGACAGTGCCCTGCTAGCGAATGCTGTTTTCCTATGGGCTGAGGTTCGCGCAGCATACCCAAACCGTCGAACACCGTGAAAGAAACGCGACGGAAATCCGGCCATGTACCACGAAACTCCCGCCCTCCTCGCCACGGCATGCGCTGGCATTGCTGCAGTGATGGCGCCACATTCCCATATGTCCTCATAGGACTTTATGAGATGGCCGCGGCCGGCCAGACGACTAAATAGGGCCGATGCAGCGCGGCCAGACAGCACCCCCTCCCCTACCCCCACCCATCCCCCTCCCTTCCTCAGGTGCCAAGCCACCCGGACGTGCGGGCATGCCCCACACGTCCGGAAAGTACCCCAGGACAAACGACATTCAGGGACGACCCTAGATAATAAGGACATCCAGAGGACGACCCTAGATAATAAGGACATCCAGAGGACGACCCTAGACAATAAGGAAATCCAGAGGACGACCCTAGATAATAGGGACATCCAGAGGACGACCCTAGATAATAAGGACATCCAGAGGACGACCCTAGATAATAAGGAAATCCAGAGGACCACCCTAGATAATAAGGACATCCAGGGGACGACCCTAGATAATAAGGACATCCAGAGGACGACCCTAGATAATAAGGACATCCAGAGGACGACCCTAGATAAAAAGGATATCCAGAGGACGACCCTAGACAATAAGGACATCCAGAGGACGACCCTAGATAATAAGGGCATCCAGAGGACGACACTAGATAATAAGGACATCCAGAGGACGACCCCAGATAATAAGGACATCCAGAGGACGACCCTAGATAATAAGAACATCCAGAGGACGACCCTAGATAATAAGGAAATCCAGAGGACGACCCTAGATAATAAGAACATCCAGAGGACGACCCTAGATAATAAGAACATCCAGAGGACGACCCTAGATAATAAGGAAACCCAGAGGACGACCCTAGATAATAAGGACATCCAGGGGACGACCCTAGATAATAAGGACATCCAGAGGACGACCCTAGATAATAAGGACATCCAGAGGACGACCCTAGATAATAAGGACATTCAGAGGACGACCCTAGATAATAAGGATATCCAGAGGACGACCCTAGACAATAAGGACATCCAGAGGACGACCCTAGATAATAAGGAAATCCAGAGGACGACACTAGATAATAAGAGCATCCAGAGGACGACCCTAGATAATAAGGACATCCAGAGGACGACCCTAGATAATAAGGACATCCAGAGGACGACCCTAGATAAAAAGGATATCCAGAGGACGACCCTAGACAATAAGGACATCCAGAGGACGACCCTAGATAATAAGGTCATCCAGAGGACGACACTAGATAATAAGGACATCCAGAGGACGACCCCAGATAATAAGGACATCCAAGGACGACCCTAGATAATAAGAACATCCAGAGGACGACCCTAGATAATAGGAAATCCAGAGGACGACCCTAGATAATAAGAACATCCAGAGGACGACCCTAGATAATAAGAACATCCAGAGGACGACCCTAGATAATAAGGAAAACCAGAGGACGACCCTAGATAATAAGGACATCCAGAGGACGACCCTAGATAATAAGGACATCCAGAGGACGACCCTAGATAATAAGGACATCCAGAGGACGACCCTAGATAATAAGGACATTCAGAGGACGACCCTAGATAATAAGGATATCCAGAGGACGACCCTAGACAATAAGGACATCCAGAGGACGACCCTAGATAATAAGGAAATCCAGAGGACGACACTAGATAATAAGAGCATCCAGAGGACGACCCTAGATAATAAAGAGAATGTCATCCCGAGACAGGCAGACGTCCCCAGTGGCCTGCCTGCGGGACACGGCCGAAATACAGACGTACCTGCGGGACACGGCCCAGAAACGTAGAAACGCACACGGTGGTTCATCAGCGACGCACATCCGTCATACACCCGTGTAAAAGCGACACCCGTGCGTCGTCACACATCTGTGTAAGAGCGACGCCCCTGCGTCGCCACACATCTATGTAAGAGCGACACCCCTGCGTCGCCACACATCCGTGTAAGAGCGACACCCGTGGGTCGCGACACATCTGTGTAAGAGCGACATCCGTGCGTCGCCACACATCTGTGTAAGAGCGACACCCCTGCGTCGCCACACATCTATGTAAGAGCGACACCCCTGCGTCGCCACACATCCGTGTAAGAGCGACACCCGTGGGTCGCGACACCCGTGCGTTGTTGCACATCTCTGTTCACCTCTGATGTAAACGGTGGCGTCCTTCGAGTAGACGGTGCCCTCGTCGTTCTCAGCGGCGCAGCGGTACTTGCCCTCGTCAGACTTCACCGAGTCCTTGATGACCATGTCACCTGGAAGAGGCGGCAAACGTGAGCTGGGCCAATCGCTGCCCTCTGGCGCCGAGCCGGCACAGCCTGCTTGGAGAAGAGGGGGACGGGGTGGCGTGCGGAGCTGCAACAGTACCGCAATACACAACATTTCACAGAAGATAGCGTTATTGTTGTATCGGCGACCGCGCAGGGCTGGACGTGACCCGCATGCCGGTCAGGTCGCTGTTGGGTGGAGTTCGCCTCCGGGCGTTGTGCATCAGCGGGGCATAGCCGCGGGTCAACGATCGCAAACTTGCTAACGCAACATGACTACCTGTCGCAACAGCGAGTCGTGTAAGCTGAGCACTTCGCAACAGACGTTACGTAACTTACAGGTGGTTAAAACGCAGACTGGGCTCGGCTTCCCCGACAGAATGGCGCGACAGATGGCGTAAACAGGGCTCTGTTTTCTAGACAGAATGGCGCCACACATGGCGTAGACAGGGCTTTGTTTTCTAGACAGAATGACGCGGCAAATGACGTAGACTGGGTTCTCTTTTCTGGACGGAATGGCGCGACAGAGTGGCGTAGACAGGGCTCTGGAGGGCTCTGGTTTCTGGACAGAATGGCGCGACAGATGGCGTAGACAGGGCTCTGGAGGGTCCTGGTTTCTGGACGGAGTGGCGCGAAAGAGTGGCGTAGACAGGGCTCTGGAGGGCTCTGGTTTCTGGACAGAATGGCGCGACAGAGTGGCGTAGACAGGGCTCTGGTATCTGGACAGAATGGCGCGACAGATGACGTAGACAGGGCTCTGGTTTCTGGACAGAATGGCGCGACAGATGACGTAGACAGGGCTCTGGTTTCTGGACAGAATGGCCCGACAGATGACGTAGACAGGGCTCTGGTTTCTGGACAGAATGGCGCGACAGATGACGTAGACAGGGCTCTGGTGTCTGGACAGAATGGCGCGACAGATGGCGAGCTGATCACAACGACCAACCATGCTTATATACACCAATGATCCGCACAATATGTCTGGACAACGTGTCCGCGCAATGACTGCCTTCGTGTCCAAGAGCAATACGTAGGACACGTGATACGGTTGCCCCGTGTATGAGTCCAGGACCGACGGCACCAGGACACGTGATACGGTTGCCCCGTGTATGAGTCCAGGACCGGCGGCATCAGGACACGTGATACGGTTGTCCCGTGTATGAGTCCAGGACCGACGGCACCAGGACACGTGATACGGTTGTCCTGTGTATGGGCCCAGGACCGACGGCACCAGGACACGTGATACGGTTGCCCCGTGCATGGGCCCAGGACCGACGGCACCAGGACACGTGATACGGTTGCCCTGTGTATGGGCCCAGGACCGGCGGCATCGCTTGAGCCGACTGACGGGACCAGGTCAGCTGGCAGCTGTTCGCACAGGGTCAACCTCGCCCAGTGTGGCCGTGGCGAAGCATTGTGCGACATGTAAACCCTCAGTCCTGTCTGGCGAAAGTGTCGCAGATTCTTCTCTTTCGGATTAACACACGCGGCACTCCCTGGCTGCTAGGTTAAAGGCAAGCGCAACAAGCTCTGCTTAGTACTTCCCCTGAAAAAAGGAAAAAGCTACAAATACATTTTGAAGCCAGGACTACCCGATTCTATTCGGGGTAGCTGCTGTAGGTCATGCAGCGCCCATAACTACCATGTTATGCAGAGCCGCAAATCAGACAAGTGTACCAATCAGATTACCCTATAAAACCTCGATAATCAGGGGTATCATGATGAAAAGATTACTGGGAAATCCACAGCATTAAGAAACTGGAACACATTGCCAAATTCAACAGCATGCGAACAATCCCCTGAGTGACATAGCGTGCGGCTCTGGACGCTGTGTCCGAAAAACTGCGCTCTCGTTGCAGTAAGGTGACGGCAGGCGACGAGTACGTGACGCACGGTCAGCGGGTCAGAGCACTGACTGCAGCATGGTCTGTCGCCAGCCAATAACTGGCGACGGTGCGTAGCATATGTGTGGCCTATGCCTAACCGGCAAAAGCTAACTTCCTCCCTCTTATTGTTGCGAAACCACGACTGCTAGAGTCCAATACGGGGTTTCACTGGCTTCAGGTTGTTGGCGCTCAGCAAGTCCCAGTGAAACTGTCATGTCCTGAGCTGGTAGTGGCGTTATGGGGATGCGCGTCACTGTCGCAGCGCGCTTTGCTGACGCGTCAGCACCATTTCCGCAGATCCCCACGTGACTCGGGATCTAGCACAGTACGTCATGCCGGAATTTAAATATAAATTTCTAGATTTCAGCACGCACGCTGTGAGACCTTGTTTTGAGACGGGCTCTAATTTGAGACCCTGTTATACAGCACATGTTTTTCTTCTCGCAAAGCATTCCACCTCGGTGACTACCAAAATTTTTGAACCCACCACACCAACATAAAATTTTTGCACGCCGTTGTTCACACAAGATCAGTGCTCAACTTCTCACCCGCATGTAAAAGCAGCTTTTAAGTAAAGCGGGCACTTTATCGTGAGAGAACCTCGTCAACACCTACTGCCAGGAGTGCTGGGACATCATTTACACATGATCTTACTTGTACTGCAAAAACCTATTCAGACTTCGCTTCTACGCGTGTATACCCATTTGTACATATACAAGGCATTCGATTTACTAAAAAATCGTCTAACTTGCAGCGACATTTATTCTACTGCAAAACTCATGCATGATTATGGCAAAGACTTGTACAGTCTTCACTTATACGCGACATAACTTCCACTTCAAAAGCTCACACACGACACAGGTACTACGCAACAAAACCTACGCTGCAAAAACGTATACCATTCATTACTGATATAGCACAGACCTGACCACAAAGCTTTGCTTCAGTACCAGCGTCTCGTATAAGTCTTTGCGGTAGCAGCAATGTTGTATATAAGCAATTACTGTATACATTTTTGCAGTAGGTCATGACGAGTTATAAGCTTTTGAGGTGTAAGTTTTGTTGTGTAGCATTACTGTCAGGTGTAAGTCTGCGGAAGAAGTAATGTCGCGCATAAATAATGACTGCATAAGTGTTTGCAGTACAAGCAATAAAGAGCATAACTTTTTCCAGCAAAGTTTTGTTACTAAGCACTAATGTCGTGTATGAGTATTGACAATAGGAAGTAATGTCGTGTCACTCCAGTCGGTAGTTTATTTTGTGGCACTTTTGTCGTGTAGCCCATACGTCTGCCCAGGTTCGCCAGGGCAGCCCCGCTCCCCGGGCAGGGCGCCCCGGGGACCGCCGGCCCGCTGCTGGGCGGCGGCGCGGCACATAGCGGACAGCTGGCGGGGCTCAGCTCTGACTGGCAGCCGACGCGGACGCGGGCAGGCGGGGCTCAGCTCTGGCCGGCAGCCGACGTGGACGCGGATGCGGGCAGGCGGGGCTCAGCTCCGGCCGGCAGCCGACGCGGACGTGGACGCGGGCAGGCGGGGCTCAGCTCTGGCCGGCAGCCGACGCGGACGTGGACGCGGGCAGGCGGGGCTCAGCTCCGGCCGGCAGCCGACGCGGACGTGGACGCAGGCAGGCGGGGCTCAGCTCTGGCCGGCAGCCGACGCGGACGTGGACGCGGGCAGGCGGGGCTCAGCTCCGGCCGGCAGCCGACGCGGACGTGGACGCGGGCAGGCGGGACTCAGCTCTGGCCCGCAGCCGACGCGGACGTGGACCCGGGCAGGCGGGGCTCAGCTCTGGCCCGCAGCCGACGCGGACGTGGACGCGGGCAGGCGGGGCTCAGCTCCGGCCGGCAGCCGCCGCGGACGCGAACGCGGACAGGCGAGGCTCAGCTCTGGCCGGCAGCCGACGCGGACGCGGGCAGGCGGGGCTCGGCTCTGGCCGGCAGCCGACGTGGACGCGGACGCGGGAGGGCGGGGCTCAGCTCTAGCCGGCAGCCGACGTGGACGCGGCCATTGGCATGCAGGAGCACCAGGTCCGGTCAGATGCACAACATCCAAGTTCCCTTAATGCAACGCTGCGTCACGCCCTGCAGGCCACGTAGACGGTCAAATGCGCAGCTCAAACATGACAGCCGTTATGAGCGCCTGTTGACCAAGGATCGATGACGTAGGCCGCCTTAGCAGCACATAATCTTTTTCGCACATGCGCCAGCTGGCATAACAGATTAATCTCGCAAGCCTTTGCGAAAGTAAGTGTCCCGTGTCGCGCACAAGAGTTTTGCTTTTCTGTGTGATAACTGCGATCCGCATTGGCACAGGAACCAATTGGCGACCGCTGGAACGAATAATCAATCGTGCCGCGGCTTCCAAATCCAGCATCGCTGGAATTGAGAGGCGTGAAAGCACTCAAGACTGAAATTAGCATTAAACTGGCAATGTGAAGACCAATTTGCATACGCTTCAAATCACCTCACGAAGCCAAACCATTCTGCATACGCTTCAAATCACCTCACGAAGCCAAACCATTCTGCATACGCTTCAAATCACCTCACGAAGCCAAACCATTCTGCATACGCTTCAAATCACCTCACGAAGCCAAACCATTCTGCATACGCTTCAAATCACCTCACGAAGCCAAACCATTTTGCTCATTCCCATATATATATATATATATATATATATATATATATATATATATATATATATAAGAGCACATACGGATATGGAAGTGTATGGCTGTCCGTGTATATGCGCGCGCCTGCGCTTGCGCGTACGCACGCACGCACGCACACACGCAAATATATATGCATTTTTTAAGTACTGGCTTGTTCAGTCTACAGGTACGAACTTCGACTTGGTTCCTGTTGGTTCCTGTGCCAGTCTACTTCGACGCACGACTATCACGCCTTATCTTGGCAAGTTTGCATAAGCATTAAAACTGGAAGGCACGGCTCATTCAAGATAATCGTTTTTCTTTAGTTCATTTACGAATGCCGCAAATCACCGACGTTGCTAACCTGCTTCATTTAATGGGTCTCGACGACACCGGAAGACACTTCCGCGTGCCGACCTACCGCGATCCGCTGAACGAACTTCCCCGTGCAGCCTACTGAAGCAGCACACGTGCGCGTGGATGGTCAGGCCAGCCGGTCCACACTCAGCGCCCAGCGCGCACTCCGGCGGAGGCAGTGCCCGGGTCACCCTCGCCAGACTCTGGCGGCCGACGCTAGGCCCGGTGTTCATCGCATGACTGTGGTGACTGCAGTGCACAGTCAGCGGACACGAGCGCTGTGTGAGCGCGCTGTTCGCTGGTCTCCTGTTCGCCTCCAGAGCCGGGTCAACGCCCGCCCCGGCCAGCGGCGGCGGACCCGGCCGACGCGCCAGGCCCAATTTACGACCGGGTGGTCCACACTTAAGCCGCCCCTACACGCCACCACTCCGACCTCTCCGGCGTCGGAGCCGCCCAAACGGCGCGCACGGGACGCGGCCGGG
>NW_023596225.1:13623647-13634278 GCF_011947565.3 Pollicipes pollicipes
CACCCAGCCGCGGAGGTCATGACAACACCCAGCCGCGGAGGTCATGACAACACCCAGCCGCGGAGGTCATGACAACACCGCCGCGGAGACAACACCCTGCCGCGGAGGCCGTGACAACACCCGGCCACGGGGCCGTGACCGGCACGTCAACTCACTATGTCCGTTCGGCTCAGATGGGAGGATTCGGAGGAATCCGCGCCGTATTAAGTGGCATCACTCGGGAGTGCAGTTTTGCTCTGCTGGATGGGTGCAGCGGTCATAAACGGGTCGGGCGGCGTCGCGGCGCCCGGCCGCAGCGCCGCGCCTGGCGCCTCCAGTGGTGCCGCCACAATTCCGCCAGCAAAGCCCGGGCCATTATTTTACCAAATTCGCCGCTCGCCAGAAATTGCAAGGTGAATTACTAAGTGCGCCGTTATCATGAATACCAAAGTGAACTGGGCGATGTTCAGTTTATGGCTTCCGTCCAACCCGTGGGACGAATGTATATTACCTATATGACCTAGGAATTGGTCTCGGTTTCTAGTCCCCCAAGCGCGTTTTCGATGGTTCATTAGTGCCTCCAAATACCGATGATTTCACCATATCTGTAACGTCCACAATTTGTTCATAATTCACCCACTCTTCTGTGTCTTTATTCTGCTCGTAGGTAGAGTTCTACAAGGGCGTGGTTTGATTAGGTATTAGTGTTCTGCTAGTGCAACCGATCTTACACGTGCCGGCGGCGTGGATGGCGGTTTGCGTTTTCTCTGGAGGGGTTGGGGGGCCGGCGAACTTATGAACCTTGTTCACCCTGTTTTCGAGATACATTCCCCATGGATTTTGTCTACTTTACTCTGCGTTCATGATTCGGACATAAAATTAGAAAGAAAGCTTTAGCCCAGGGGTTTTCGATACCATGAATGCAAAATTCCGACGCTGTTCTGGTTAAACGGCATTGAAGCGCTTAACAGTGAGTATATTGCCGGTACTCAATATTGAGAGCTGCGCTCATCCTCAAGAGCTCATCTATCGAAGATGAGCGCGGGACAGCAGATTGCGTTGCGTTTTAGCAATGTTTCTTCATAGATGTCTCATAGCCTCCGAAAATTTCGGATGAAGACTGCATCCTGTTCGGCTTTAAAGACGGGATCATTTGTTGAAGGAGAACCAGCCACTATGTCGACACAGCACCTGTCTGCAGGAAGGCAGCGATTTTAAGGGCTGTTGGGCTTGTCCCGGATACCAGCCACTGAGGCTAAAGCAGATACTGCATTGAATGACATGGTGGCAATGGTCCAGCTCTGTCTGAAGTTGATGGCCTCATTCTGCTTAAAATCGAACAATGCCGACAGGAGGTCCCGCAACTTGATTGAAGGAGGCATGGTGTCATGCCACCCCACCCCCTTGTCATGCCACTCATGGACCACCCCGTTGGGCCACACTAAAGCCCCATCTCGAAACCACATAGTGTTTTTTCCAAAACGCAAAACGCACCACAAGGGGTCCCAAACCCTTTTTTTGGAGTCATCAGTTCCCAGGAGCGCCACTTTATGTATGCCTTGTCCGTTTGACACGATGCGGGGTCGGCCCATTCGGGAAAGGAGCACTAAAATCATTGTTTCCACACCATAGCCTTTATTTTCAAGAGGCGCTCAATTCCAGAAAGCACCGCGAAGACGGACCTCTCATCGAAGAGGTACCCGATACCAGCATTCCGAGTATCATGACCTGCATTGTGAACAGGCATCCATTTCTAGGGAAGTACCACACGAATGCCTCTAAATCCTCTAATTTCAAGTGGCGTCAAGCTCCAGAGGGCACAAAAACCGCCCCATTTTTTACCTTCATAAGGGAGCGAGAACGCCGCTTTCGGTGGGACGGACATTTGACCTTCCTTAGGACTTAAGGTTCCGAGGTCCCGTGGAGCCCTCTTGCCTCGAGGAAACGACGATCAAGGGTCTGATCAAAGGGTCCGAAGGGCAGAATGGGGGGGGGGGGGGGGGGAAGGGGAATGTAGGGACCTCAGCCAGAAGGCAATGCCAAACACTCCGCCCCGCGCCCGTCTTGGCCCTGTGCCTCCTTCCCAAGTCGGGGCGGGGCCAGGCCCGTTAATGGTAATCCGAAAGATTGTGCATGGTCTGGCCTCTGTGCTGATCAGGGGCTCACAGTGCCCAACAAGGGCCTCGTGTCAGCAATAGGGCTAAAGTCGGGCATGGTCACTTTTACTGAACATGGACAGAAGTGGGGCCTCAAATGTCAAAAGGCGTCTTGCGTTCGTCAGGACGCTCTTGACATTGGCAGGGGGCATGACACATGATGGCACAATGGTTTGCACCCACAGTAAGACAGTGACCTGTGCTAGTCTGAGTTGGCGAGGCCGAACAAGGGCCCTCCGCACCGTTTCAACCAGGAGGCAGGGGTCGATAAGCCGAATGGGTGTCTCGTCGCCAATGAGGCATTGTACTCCCTGTGCCGGTGAGGGATCCCTCTGCCAGTGACGTGTCCCCACGACGCCGATCATGTGTCAGATACTCAGGTCAGAGGCCCTGCCGCATCAGGGATGGAACCGGTACATGATGTATCCACCTGAGGGTTTCCGGATCGACCAGGCAACTCCGTCCCCGTGTCGCTAGAATAGCAGTTACGGGTTAACCCAGGCTGGGGAGAAGGAGCCTTCAGCTCGTAACCGGAAAAAGTCATCCGTGCGATTTCGTGATAGGTTTCAGAACGGAATTAGCGGTTCAGCTCCACGAGCAATTGAGGTTCTGCGATGCTATACTACGACTATCTTTGATTCTGGCCAAAAACGATTTTACGTGCCGGGGGCGCAGTATACCTTTTTTGCTCCTAATGTCTAGGACTCATGGTTTATTTATGGCTCGTGTCACATTCCTCAATCAGAATGTGATAAATTTTCGTACTCCTTAAATACACCCAAAACATGCAGCACAAGGTTTTGAATAGTTCCCCGTTAACAACACCAAACATGATACTTATATTCAAATGGACTGGCCGCATGTGATACTTAAAGAAAGGATATCGCATCAAAGTATACAAATTTTAATAGTTTCGTTCCTTTTTGCTACCACCATCAACATTTTGGAATTTGCGTCGACATGTCACTTGAGTGACATTACGAGTTGGACAGTGTATAAGTTACTGTTTTACGTTGAACCATTAGCTGTAGGGTTTGATTCGCCGCGGTGCCCGCCCTTTCTGCCAGGATGAGAGGCAGGCGTCGCCATATGGTTTCAGAAGCGTCGTAAAGCCCCATTGACACACGACTTTTGACTGGGGGGCAGCGGGCGCCGGGGTCCGGGCGGCCGGCAGGCGGTCGCCGCCTCCCCGCCGGTGCGCTGTGTCCCTGTGTTTGTTGTCGGAGCGCAGGTTATGGCGCCGGTCGATCGGTCGGCTTCGAACGCCGGTCACGACCCCGCACTCCCTCGGGCCGACGTCGGCTCGTAATATCACTCGGCCGGGCGCTGAATTATGCTTGTTTGCACCGGCTTGAAGAGTGCAGGCGGCTGCCGTCGCAGCCGGCGCCGGACCCCGTCTTGGTCTCGGTGTCGGTGTCGGCGTCGGCGCCGGACTCCGTCTTGGTCTCGGTCTTCCGGTGTCGTTGTCGGTGTCGGTGTCGGTGTCGGTGTCGGTGTCGGTGTCGGTGTCGGCCGTCGGTGTCGGCGCCGGACCCCGTCTTTGGTCTCGTGTCGGTACCGGTGTCTGTGTCGGCGCCGGACACCGTCTTGGTCTCGGTCTCGGGTGTCGGTGTCGGTGTCGGCGCCGGCAGACGCCTTCGGGCGAGGGATATCTCCGTCATCGGCCGTCCACGGCGTCCACGGCGGTCCACGGCGTCCAAGGCGTCGCGCCCTGGAAGAAGGCGCCGCCGGCTGTAAGCCTTTGTGCCGGTGCACCGCTCGGCGGCCGTGTGACAATGGGCGGTCGGTGCGACTCCTCGACGGGCGTCGGCTGTCGGCGGCCCTTCTGTGAAGTGTCACCAGCAGCGACCCAGACAATGCCCGCACCCGCACGAACGGGCTCACTCGGCTGTTGGCCCCCGGCTGGGTGTGGTCAGGGGACGCCTGGTGGCTGGGTGTAGCCGGGGCAGGCTCCTGCTCACCAGGCATAACCCCGGAGGCAGCTCTTGCTGGAGAGTTGTTTTTGAGAGCCCTTTTGAGGTGAGGAAGGTGGAAGATGTGTAAGGCGTCCTCGAGCAACCCGCCCCAACTGCATCGGAGATTGGTGCGTATGTGGTGGACTTGTGCTCGTGGGCTGGCGGCCGCTCTTGACGAGCTGTCCGACGGTGCGACTGCCCGCGCCTGGTGCTCGGAAACACGACTGGGCTCCTCTGACTGGCCCCGGCGCTCGGAGACACGGGCTGGGCTCCTCCGACTGGCCCCGGCGCTCGGAGACACGGGCTGGGCTCCTCCGACTGGCCCCGGCGCTCGGAGACACGGGTCTGGGCTCCTCCGACTGGCCCCGGCGCTCGGGGACACGGGCTGGGGCTCCTCTGACTGGCTTGCAAATGCACACCCTGATTGAATTGTGTTTCGCAGACCCTGCAAGCTTTGTTGTTTTTAGCCTTCTTTGTTCTTGTTATTCCGCCCGTCTGTTTTGTTTGCACTTATCGTGTCAGGCCTAAGCATACAGCTTTCCTGCACCGTGGTTTGTGGATTGATGCCACAGTTATCTTGTCTGAGTAGGGCGACAGTCACGTAGGCGGTACTGGACTGGGCTAGCCCCACTCTAGAGGAGCGCTTGCACATTCTTTGAATTGTCGGCGGTGCAGGTTAATCCATTCTCCAAACTAAAAGGCGAAAGCTTCCATGAATAGTTTAGTTTACTTAGTACTTGGTTAAGCTTTGGACTTTGTGATTTTCTGGAAATCGCTTACATTAGCAAACGATTGCTCCCTCAGGCGTCATTTCCCCACGTTCGTCTTCGTCTGTGACTGGACGTCCTGACTCTGTCCTGTGACTGGACGTCCTGACTCTGTCCTGTGACTGGACGTCCTGACTCTGTCCTGTGCACCGCCTGCCCGTTGTCCAATGTCTGGTGCACCGCCTGGCTTGTGACCTGCGTCCTGTGTGCGGTGGCCCGCCCTCGTCCAATGTCTGGTGCGCCCCGCGCCTGGCTGATGACCTGCGTCCTGTGTGCGGTGGCCCGCACCTCGTCCACTGTTTCTGTGCGCCCGCCTGGCTGCGACCGCCGTCCTGTGTGCTGGTTTGGCACCGCCCCGGGGGACAGCCTCAGCTGGTAATTGCAGCGCGCCGATGGCGCCAATCGATTGTTTCATTGCGAAGTGTTTGCCGTGGGCGCGCTGGGCCGGCCCCTTGTCAACAGTCGAAATGCCGGCACCAGAATGAGCTGTCGCTGCCGCGGCCGCCGCCGGAAGCCTTTGTGTCGGGTGCGGCTGAGGGCACCGGCCGCCGCCAGATAACCAAATGGGCCGTAACAAACGCAGCGGTGCCCTCCGATTTGCATCAAAATGCTTGCTGGCTTGTCTAATTGAGCCGGTCGCAGTGAGCCACAATGGGACATTTAGCCGGGGCGCGCTGCCCACTAATGCGGCGGCGGCGACGGGCGGCGGCGCACCTGCGTCGATGTCGGCTCTCCGGCCCCGGCCCGGCCCGGCCCGGCGACGCCTCACGGCAGAGTCTCGTCATGGCGGTCCGACACGCGACCGACGCGTCAGCCGCCTATGTCACGACCGAATCGCGTCCCCCGAGTCGTGTCCCACACGCCGTGTTTGCTGACGTCTTGCTGACGGATACGTGTGGGGGCACGGGCGCCGGTGTGTTTCTGCGGCTGGGGATACCCGGCTGGCAGGCCGGTGTGTTTCTGCGGCTGGGGATACCTGGCTGGCAGGAAAGCTGACCAGCGCGGCCAGCGCCGACGCGGGGGCTGAGAAGCCAGTTGGGCCTCTCCCCGAGTATCGGCTGACGCGGTTGAGGCTTGCTGAACATGATCGGATCATCTGATTGGTACGTGGACCAAGTCGTAACCTAACACGCCATTGAGGCAATCGTTCTTTGGGAACGGTGGGGGAGCGATGGCAAATGTGAACCCAGGCAGTCTCGCTAGCATGACGATGTTGTCAAGTCTGCTGGCCCGACATGCGATTTTCCAGCAAACGGCTATTGCAGGCCAGGATGGACAACGCATGTACAGTTTTATATGATTTGTGTCAGTGTTGGAAATGCCAAAATTGTCCTGGTAGCTGAGTCCAAATTTTCTATAGTAGAGTATGAAATTATTGTATATATATATATATATATATATATATATATAAGATAAATTATTGTATAAATATAAGTGCTGCGGTTCATTACAGTTTTATCTAGGTTATCTTTGAGAGATAACAGTACAGTGGGTGGTACCCAACAAAAGCGCTACTTTTCATATGCAGCAATTCATGTAAAAACACTGTAAATAAAAGGAAGCATCAGTATTAAACATGGCACACTGAAAACACGCAGTCTCATACTCTGTGCTATTGAAACCACATGTACATATACATGGGTTTGCAATTTATGAAAGGCTCTGTGTATACGCCCTCCAAAATTGAGGGTAATTAGCATCGGGCTTATGTACTCCAAAACTGGCGGGTTGGCTACACACCGGGCTTATACACCTCCAACATGGAGGATGGGTAGGATACGCACAGCCAGAGCAAAATGTTACACACAAAATGCAAATAAACATGCCGCAGACGGCCACCTACTCGTGCTCCACCACGATCATGCTACTCACGCTTCACCACGGTCACGCTACTCACGCTCCACCAGCTAACTGGTATTAAAACAGCGTAACATCCTTGCCCTCCACCTTCCAACTCCAACAAGTTCAACACACGAGGCTTTGCACGTCCCACCCGAACAACAGAGACAGGCAGCATTCTTAACCGATTTACCGAGCAGCGCAAGTACAATGCCTGACAGACCCGTGCAGGCCGGCCAAAAGGGATCGTAGTCAGTCACTCTGCTGACTCCGGCGGATAATGCAGTGTATTAATGGGTTTTTATACGTTTTAACCGATATTATCGCGAAATATGATAATTTATGTTGCAAGTAATTGATGTTGTTGTCCTAACAAACCCTTCTTAATTTGCCGGGCCAAAGTTATGGGTTCATGTTACTCTGGTGTCCCGGTGTTTTTGCCGGAGTGAGGTGGCTGTCTGTTTTTTGGCTGTTTATATATATATAATTATATTATATTATATATATATATGTATGTATGTATATATATTCATGGCTGTTTTTTGGCTGTTTTCGACCTAAAGGAGTATTTTTGTAAAGCCTGAATTACCAGCTTAAGTTAACACCCTTAAGTGACAAATTTAACTTGGTTTAAATCCACATCTGCCGTGACATTTTGTACTCCGGATACCAGGAAATGGCCAAATATCCAACCACATGGCGGTTCTGGATGATTAAAAATAAGTCCTTAATAATCGTAATGCCAATCTCCATATAGCTTCCCTCCAGATGTGTTACAAATCTGTCCAAGGGCATGAGCGCAAGGAGAATATTTATGCTCTTGACAAATCAGTCACGAGGAGGCGAATCATGAAAACCAATTGGAGAGTTTTGCTATGTTCAACATCCAGCCTGAGCTGGGAGGCAGGTGCAAGCCGCTGGATAGTTGAGACGTTACAGACGCTGAATTGCGAGTGATTCTCTATTTGCATTACCATGGCACAGTGGTGGCGCGTGAGTAGGCGGCCGTCTGTGGCACATGATTGGGCTTGTGGTTGTCTATGACTGTTCGTTGCATCCTTGACAATTAATGCGGTTCGTCGTCAATGGTAGGTTAAGTCCTAACAAACCCATATACCAAGATGGCAACACAGGCTGCTTGCTATTGGGCGTCTTAGTCTGGTGGGTGCAATATTTGTGCTCTTGCAGATATCAATACATGGCTCCTGATGGAAGCAGCAATTCTCAAGCTATCGCACCTTCTGCTTTTATTTTGTCCGCGCGCAAAGAGGTAAACTGAAATTTTTCCAAAAGCTGTTTTTGTTGCATCATGATGGAGTACAAGATATTTCATTTTACCTAGTCACAATTCTGGAGTACAAAATTTCCTGGTATAGATCATTCTAGGAAACCGTCAAGTTTTCCAACACCGCTTTGTGTTTGTCATACCCCATGTTGCAGGGTGCCGACCAACCTGCAGCAACCGCCTGGTATCCACCGAGGATACACGAAGATACACCGTGTATCCACCGGAGATACGCCTGATATGTACCCACATGTTTTCCAAAACGCAGCCCGCTTGGTAGCATGATGCCACCAAAACGCCTGAATTGTGGTTCGTATGCTATCAGTTCCACGAAGACCGGTCCATGACATGCCAATGTGTAAATGCTCGGCTCGCGTGATAACCGTTGCTGGTGATGCACCACCGTCGTGTCCGCTTCAGACCGTGCTCGCCGCTGATGCGGCCCGGTCCCAGTGGCATCCGAGCGTGTTTCGCCGGCCGACGGCCGCGTCGGCGGCTGCCTTGTTCATCGCCTACGGAGACGGTGCCGTCGGGCGGAAGCGGGCGGCACCTGGCGGCGGTGCGCCTGCTCCGAGCGCCGTGCGGCCAATCCGGCGCCGCCGCCGGCCCTTCTCTGCCGCCGCCAGATGAACACGTCGGCCGGCTGATTCATGGCGGCCGGTGGACGCAACGGCGGGCGTCGCCTGTCGCCCGACTCCGCCCCCACACGAGCGGACGGACGGGAGGCGCGGCAGCCGAGTCATTGGGCCGGGACCGGCGCCGGCGGCTGGGCTCTTCCGATCTCCGAGGGGCCTGGTGCTCGGTGGGTCGTCTCGTGATGTGACTTTATCCATCTGACTCCGAGCGTTGGCGAGGCGGACGCTGGAAAGACCGGCGGCGTGTCTGTGCCTGGTCCGGCCCGGAGTGGCACCGCTGCTGGTGATGTCGCCTGCCGGCGGGCGCAGTCGAGCCGCGCCGCCAAACACGCGGCCAAAAAGTCACCCAGGTGTCCGGGTGGGAAATGTATGCCAATGTCCCGGAGACCATTCAACCATCCAGCGCCATTAGCAATTCATATTTGCTCCTAATCGGGGTCATTGTAGGATTAATGGCGGCCAATCGGACCCGCCGCGCCGTCGGCCGGCTGAAACGTCGTCGTGTCCGAGCACTGTCCGCTCCATTGTCGCCGGCAGCCGTCAAGCGCCGCTTTGTGTGACCAGTGCCGTGTGCGGTGCGCGCGGCGCCGGCGGCTGGCCAGCTCGTCACCTGGATGCCATTAGGGCCCAGCGAGCAGGGACGGTCTTCAGTAGGTACACCGGGACGGCCGTCACTGAACATGGCGGGGACGGTCTTCAGTAGGTACACCCCGGGGGCGGCCGTCACTGAACATGGCGGGGACGGTCTTCAGTAGGTACAACCGGGGACGGCCGTCACTGAACATCATGGCGGGGACGGTCTTCAGTAGGTACACCGGGGACGGCCGTCACTGAACATGGCGGGGACGGTCTTCGGTAGGTACACCGGGGGCGGCCGTCACTGAACATGGCGGGACAGTCTTCAGTAGGTACACCGGGGACGGCCGTCACTGAACATGGCGGGGACGGTCTTCAGTAGGTACACCGGGGGCGGCCGTCACTGAACATGGCGGGACGGTCTTCGGTAGGTACACCGGGGACGGCCGTCACTGAACATGGCGGGACGGTCTTCAGTAGGTACACCGGGGACGGCCGTCACTGGAGATGTCGGGGACGCGCGTTGCTGAACACACTGGGAATGGTCGTCACCGGAGGCATCGGGAACGGGTGTTAATGGATGCGCTGGACACGGGCGTCACCGGAGACACCGGAGGCGGGCAACACCGGACGCACGAGAGGGTGAGCGTCATTGTAAAAAACAGGACGCACACTGAGGGAGCCAGCTGGGATATGGGGTATGTCCAGCTGCTCCGGTCACATTTGTATGCAGTCTCTGATCCGCTGGATGAAGACGCAACGCTTGCAAAACGCTTGATGCCGTGCCTGTCACTGGTACTGGCAAAGACGGTCCTGTCCCAGGAGTCCATCAGTGCTGGCCGTACTGTTGATGCCGTGCCTGTCACTGGTACTGGCGAAGACGGTCCTGTCCCAGGAGTCCAGCAGTGCTGGCCGTACTGTTGATGCCGTGCCTGTCACTGGTACTGGCGAAGACGGTCCTGTCCCAGGAGTCCATCAGTGCTGGCCGTACTGTTGATGCCGTGCCTGTCACTGGTACTGGCGAAGACGGTCCTGTCCCAGGAGTCCATCAGTCCTGGCCGTACTGCACAGTGTCAGGATGCACGAGATACTCGCCTCAGCGGCCACTTTGGCCGAGTCTGTGACGTCAGGTACGGCGGTCGTGACGCGCGTGGCCTCTATGATAACGCTGCCGACCCGGGCGACATCCGGCACGCACCGCTCGGCGACACCTGGCCCACCCGTCGTCCGGGTTGGCCGATTATCAACGCCCACCCTGTAAGCGTCTTTTTTGGTGAGCCGGCGATTTCCCCCGTGTGTTATTAGTTGTGTCGCTCCCGACGCTGCATTAACGTGGCTTTGTGACCATCATCTGAAACAGACGGCCGCCGCTCTGTTGATTGGATGTGAGAAATGGGGACTGGCCGTTCGCCGAACATGTCCGCCCTACGCCGGGGGGG
>NW_023596225.1:13635291-13662791 GCF_011947565.3 Pollicipes pollicipes
GGCGGAGTGTTCTCCCCTCCCTCCCCGCTCCCCCCGCGCTCCCTTTACCAGACCCTCACCGGCGCTGCACATGTTTCGACGGTGCACAAAACAACGGCAACAACGGCATGGGCGGCGCGTGTGGCCCGCCAGCGCGGCTGTACAGGCCGCACTGAAACGCGCGCCAGACCAGTGCCCGGCCTAGCGACCACACCGCGGCGGCCAACGTTCTTCAGCATGGCGGCATGACTTCGCAGGCATTCCGCCTCAAAGCACGGCCGTCACCGCTTATTAAACCAATTTGCATTCGACAACCGGATCCCTCCTTGGAAGTCGCGCCGCGCACGGCAAATAGGGCGTCCTATAACCGCGCGAGGGGACGGCCGAGTACACCTTCTGTTGCTCCGCGTCCAATACCGCCAGGGTCGATCGGTCTCCCATCCTATGCCGACGCTGGAATCAAAGTGCCGCCCGCCGGCGCACAAAGAGCCATTGTTTCATAGCTCTCGAGGTTCCCATCGAAGACACTCGGCCGCAGGTGCATTCAGCGACCATTAGCGAGGGAGCCGCCGCCGGCTGTCACGGCCGAAATATCAAACAGCCGCCGGCACTCGCCCTTTCACTGCTGGTAATAACCACCACCAATTTCCTCGAACAGCGCCTGTGCCCTCATCACGTTATACCGACCACACGTCGATCCCGCTACCCCCCCCCCCCCCCCTCCCTCCCCAACGTTTTGCCGACCTCTCCCCGTCCACGCCCGCCACCCTCCAGGAGCGCTCTTCCTTGCAGAATGCACTTTAGCAGCTTTTCTTTAGGGCGACGAGCGCTTCCCCGGCCAGGTTTAAATTAGAGCCTGACAGGCCTGACTCATTGCCTCCCAAATCGAATAAATAGGCTGCTGGCAGGGCGGCGCGGCGGCGCGCCGGCTAGATTGGCCGGCTCGGTACACGGCCGTCGGGAGTCGGGTGTGACCGGGCCGGCCGGGCGGCGATCAATGGACGGCACGGCCGCCGTCGGACCGCCGGTCACCCGAGACAGGTCACACGCCGAGTCACCAGTCACCTGAGATAGGTCACACGCCGAGTCACCAGTCACCTGAGATAGGTCATACCCCGGACTGCCGGTCACCCGAGACAAGTCACACGCCGGGTCGCCAGTCACCTGAGATAGGTCATACCCCGGACTGCCGGTCACCCGAGACAAGTCACACGCCGGGTCACCAGTCACCTGAGATAGGTCATACCCCGGACTGCCGGTCACCCGAGACAAGTCACACGCCGGGTCACCGGTCACCTGAGATAGGTCATACCCCGGACTGCCGGTCACCCGAGACAAGTCACACGCCGGGTCACCGGTCACCTGAGATAGGTCACACGCCGGGTCACCGGTCACCTGACATCGGTCACACGTCGGGTCACCGATCACCCGAAATAGGTCGCACGCCGGGTCACCGGTCACATGAGATAGATCACACGCCGGGTCACTGGTCACCTGAGAAAGGTCACACACCGGGCCGCCTGTCCAAACGCATGGCCGCCGGTCACTCAAGACAGAACACGCGGGGGGGTCAAGACAGACAGGTCTTTCCACTGCCCTGGAGAAGGCACCCTAACCCGAATGCGCTTTTTTCCGGAACGCTGCATAAATCAAGTAGCATAGATCAGCGGACCAACGAGCCAGTTCGGACTGAACGTACCTACGCCATTAGGCACAAAGAAACTACAAAATGCTGTAAAGGCTGTGCGCGGGGCGAGAACATTCCAAAACGACGGGGCGAGAACATTCCAAAAGCCAGGCAAGAACACTCCAAAAAGGCGGGGCGAAAGCATTCCAAAAAGGCGGGGCCAGAACATTCCAAAAAGGCGGGGCGAGAACATCTAAAAAAGACGGGGCGAGAACGCTTAAAAAAGGCGGGGCGAGAACATTCCAAAAAGCGCGTAAGCCGCAGCTTTTGAAAATTTTGTATTATGCATCATTAAAGAGTTGACGTTTAAAGTCGCTTAAAGTGCGTGATCCAGGGCAAGTCATCCCTCCCCCTCCCCCCTGTTCCACATGAGAGCACATATGAGAGCTATTAACATTGTGTACATCAACGCGTTACGTTAGACGTATGACTCAATTCCAAACCAATTTAGGGATTGGGCCTAACAAAAATATCTACAAATTTCATTTTGGTTATTACGAGCAGAAAGGTCTGATTCCAGAAGTGATTGTTCAACACCCCGCAAGGACCAGGCTGGTTAATGAAATGTCTGTACCCATGGAACATTGATGCTTAGCCACAATAACCAAAGATTCGCTGAAATTGTTATTTCTTTCCCTCGCATTGTACCTGCCAACAAGTTCTTTCCCATCGGTCACTGTCATGGAATCTTTTTTCCAACCCCATACCTGCCCTCAGATATGATATAAGATATAGATGCAGATATAGCTGCCCTCAGCAGCCACAAACACAGGTGACCGTAAGCTCTCATGTTGACATCTCAGCAACAAGACCAAAAAAGCACGTGCCAGAGCACGTGACGGCGTGCCATAACACATGACGGCGTGCCATAACACATGGCATCACATGACGGCGGTATCTGACCCAACCTGAGCAGACCTATTCCGCCATTCGTTTTGTTTAAATCGGTTTTGGCTAAAGTAATAGACATAGGTAGACCCGACCGGAGCAAAAGAAAAAAACAGACTTCGATGGATGGCCTTGGTCAACTGGCGTTTTTCTAACGTTCTGGAAACGACTAGTCTACATGTAATGGCATTCATGACAACCTCATTATCAGAAATAATCTGTACAAAATCAGGTAAGATGGCCAGCAAGGAAAATGAGCTAACCATTGCCTTACATCTGCTCAGAGGTTGTGTTGGTTCACAGACGCTGGGTGGAGGAGTGATTCAGCTGACTGATAAAACCAGCGACATGACTGGTCGTGCCAGTACCTGAATTCTGACCTACATCGCGTCCACTTCATCTGTAACACCAGCCGTGGGTTCTGATCACACCTCGTTTCGATATCAACAAGGAGCCGCTTGATAGAAATTTGCAATTTTGACAATCATGAAGGAAATTAACACAGAATGGACAGATTATGCGGAACTATTCACTCTTTGCTGACATCAGACAGCGGGGATTATATACGTACTCCCAGTTTGGGGCTCCAGGATCTTTATTTATGGTTTTGTCACAACCAATGCAGTCAACATTGGCCCAATATTGAAAGGGTCAATACTGACTTTTTTCAAAAGTCATGGGTCTAGGACCTTTTTGCCCCCCCCCCCCTCCATTTGTCCCCCGTTAGAGCAAGATACAACTATGGAATCTCTGGCAGCCGCAACTCTGAAGGCATTTCAGGGAGCCCCTAATGGTTGGATAGCTGGAATTCGAAGTGCTTCTATTGCTTTGAAACCCAGTGAGGTATTACAAGATCCTAGTTTGGCTGATGAGTGTATTATTGCGTAGTTATAAGTGTATTAGGTGTACTATCCCTACTATTCTGCAATGATGAGAACAGGGTTTCAGCTGTCAGGTACCCTTTCATGGATGTTGGCAATCCTCTTCAACTTAAAGACAAAATATTTAAGTTGCATTGGTGGCATCAGGGCATGCCGATTGTCTGACACGCGTGTGGAACACGGCTTCCCATAAATGTGAAAAAGAAAATATGTGGGTTGTCCCGTGTGGTTTGCATGATTTTGTGGCTGAGAGCCATGAGTCAGGGTCTTGTGGTTATGTAAAATCAGAGACAACCAGCATTCAACGCCCAGTTCTTCCGAAAGAACAATGAGAACAAGGAACCAGGATTCAGATGGTCTGCTAAGAACCAGGGGGAACCAGGATCAGGGGTTTGACTTTTAGAGGGAACCAGCAGGAACCAGGATCTAGGGATTGTTTTGTTGAAAAGCCAGTGGGAACCAGGAACCAGGGTTTTGTTTTGTCAAAATCAGTGGGAACCAGGATCCAAAACTGGAAACCACGCCCATCTGTTTCGCGTTGGCTTCTTGTTGACTGATGACAAGAGCAGCCACATATCACAATCATCGCGCGACACCATGAACACTGATCCCGACTAGACATGATCCCTGGTGACGTCATCTGAATGGATGCACCCCAAGCCCGCGAGAACGTACGAAAGCATCACACGGATACAGTTCCAAGTCACCGGCCCCACCCAATGAATATAAAGAGCGGCACAGGCGTGCTGCTGGTGGCCACACAATCCCTAGAGCGGGCGAGCACCGTTAACAAATGGTACCATTAGGGGGTAGACGGCGGGGGCGGCGGGGCCGGACCGTCGTCCATCGGCGGCATCGGCGGCGTCACGGGCGTCAGCGGCGCGCTGCCGCGGCCACCGGATCGTACCGCTCGTCCATCAATGCGGGCGCCGGCAAAAAGGCGGCCGGTCGGCGGGCCGGCGGACGGGGTGTGTCGGTGGCGGCGGCGGCGCACCTGCGTCCATCGCCGCCGTTGATGGATGGCGAACCTTTCGTCACGCGAGAGGCCGAGCGGACGGATCGGGCGGCGCCGACCACCGCGGCCGCCTGACACCGACACGGCGCGCCGAGCGCGGCCACGCGTCGGTCTGGACCGACGGAGATGTCGCGTGCGGCCGCACTAAGACGGCAGTCTAAGGACAGAGTCGCTGGAACAGCGTCCGGCGGCTCCGCTTCTGGCTCGCATTTCGCGGAGTTATGACCCTGGTGGTGACCCGGCGAAACGGCGGTCTAGATGACGTAGAAAAGCAGTCTACACGAAAAGACGGACAAGACATCTTCCCACGGAATCCCCATCCTGAGGCCCCACTTCGAGACCCGCGGCGCCGTGCCACGCTCACTCACCTATCCCCTGGCCTTTACCCGCCAGCTGGCCGGCCAGCCGCTGCTCGTCTATTGTGACGCGGCAGGTCAGGCGGCCGGCCGACCAGCACCAGTCGACCCAACTTTCCGCTACTTAATTTCGGCAAGTAGCTGTTCGGGTCGTGAGCGCGCCGCGCGCCACGGCGGCAGCGGCCGGCGCCGCTCCCGGGGCGGCCATTACACACGGAGCCGCGAAATGAAGTCGCTACACTCGCCAGTATCATTCAGCTATAAACCATCATAAAGTGGCGTCGTCCTGCGCCCGGCGCGGCCGCCAGGTATGTCGGCGACATTTACGGACCGTAAGACGAGCGTCGGTAGACGGCGGGACACGGCGAGACGCGGTGGGGCGGCGGGGCGGCGGGACGCGGCGGTGGGACGCAGCGGCGGCGGTGAGTCGACGTCGGTCGGTAACGACTCCCGAGATTTACACGGCGGTCCGGGCCCAAATAAATCTCCGGTTCCATTTATGCAGCCGGTCGTTCGGACAACAGGTCGCCGCCAGACGATGCACGACACCAGCACAAAAACAGGGAGCCACCACGCCGGAAATTGGCCGCTGGCAAACAGCGCCACCGATTTTACGACGCCTCTCCGGCAGGCGAAGCACCTGGGCGACACACTCGTGGACGACCCACAGAATCAGCTTAGACACCGCGCACACGTAAAGCTGGTTTTCCGAGCAGCAAACTCGACCCAAAGTGGGCCTAGTTAGATGATCCTAGTACCAGTAAAAACATAAACTTGTCGCTAAAACCCCTTCAAAAAATATGTACCGCGTCCATTTTTCGCTTGCTCATCCGGCTTAATAGATGTATAAGCACGAGGCCTGGAACAAAAAATTAACAGCCAGGCTTATATGAGAACGCCACAGAATGGACCAGCATAACAAGCTGATTGGTAACGAACCACGCATCACTAAAAACAGACACGCTCCGAGTCTGTCTTACATAAATAATTATGCTGTGGGTTTTTCCCTAGAGCGACAAAAGGATCCAGAGCGTCAAATATCCAACAGCGTTTGCATCTTCCAAAATTCACACGGTGAGCATTCCAACGAGCAATGCAATGGAGGGGTTCTCACTTCAAACAGGACCGAAACATACATGTACGATGAACCAGGTAAATAGCAAAACTTCAAGTCACTACCTTTACAAATTATGCAATGCCTGCGAGTTGACCATCAAGGCATATGAAGAACATCCATTTTAATCACCTTCGAGTCCAAATTACGCTGTCAACGCTTTGTAACAGCGCTTCACTTCTATCACGCTGTCGCGACCACCCACGGCATTACAACCACCGTACGCACCTCTACTTGCGGGAATAAAAGAACGTTCACGATTGGCCCAGCGGGCAAGGGTCTCTTACCGAGAAGCACATTGGATGAAATTTGAACCAGTTCACATGCATCATGTGATACTCCCACTCCAAAAGCCAAAGTGCGCCTCGAAAAGAGCCACCGAGGTGAACGCCATGCGGGAGATACCAAAACCATAGTATAACGTTTCGTTGAATTCGCGAGATAATTACCTTATATCGCATATCGTCTTGTCTGAATCGAGTGTTTCAAGCTTTCATAGCATATATTTTACAAACAGTTTGACATATAAGTGTGCTGCAAACATTAAAGAACACACACATTGGAAAAACAATGTTAATTACATGTATTACTTTCATCCTGGTGAGCAGGGAATCAAATGAGATTTTTACCGCAGGGTCGGGTACTTTCGAGTGAAAATTCTAAACTAATCGGGAAGCTTTCGAGAAAACTGGTATAACTGATCAAATCGCACGTGTCTCATGTAGCAAGAAGTGAAATGTACAAAAAAGGTGGGATGCTCTATTCAATGACGACGTGTCGCCTTTAAGGTCGGAATTAAGTACCTGCACGTGCATCAATGGACAAGGAATGTCCCATTCAAATTGTGAAGCCAGTTATTCTAATGTGTCACAAACCGCCCACATTTTTCCATTTTCAATAGACTTTCAAGTCATCCTTTCCTCGTGTCTCTTGCTTATCGGTATACGGACATATGTGTGACATAATTTTCATCAGTTGTCTCCACTTCCGAGCGCAATATTTATTTCGGCAAATCGCGACCAAACAGGCATGAGATTGCGTAATAGGTAGAAAAGCTATGACAACCCTTAGCACTTCATTTGCAGAACAGTGCGTTTTTCATGTCATAATTATCCAGCCAGATCTAAGGCTTCATGTCGCGCATGCTGTAAACTCGAGCCTCGTCGGCGACGCCACAGCATGACCTTAAGACATTGCATTAGATTTGTTAAGGCCTTTGAAAAACCTATTCAGCGATTACCCACAAGCCAGCCCAGTTATGCTGGAGGCTATACTTAAACTAGAATAGCTGTGTTTGCAGTTGTGATGGGCTTTCATACGGTTGGTATTTTATAAACCACATTCAATCACTGTTGTGTACGCCACAAACGCACGATTTGGTGGAATAACAGTGGCAAATAGTCTCGCGCAATGGTTGCAGACGGCTTTCGTGATGGTTTCCTAAGGTGGCATTCATGGAAAACTGTCTCGTTCACAGTCACCCAGGATTTTTTCCTTGAACTCCCTATAAAATGTATTAACCCTTGCCGAAAGACGTCTAAGGCGGACCGCCCTGCCAACAGTTTGATTACTCACCTTCTGCCACACACAGGAGGCTGCAGAAAATAAATTGCCACGCGTAACTTGCATTGTGTTGTTGACCTAACTGCAAAACAAACTGCAAAAACCATCCGAACAAGAAGCGAGAGTTATTGCCGCGATGATGACAAGGTCCTGCAAGCATCGCTTTCTTAGAAAAGCTTATGAAGTGTTGGCACCCGATCCTATGTGGCCAACGTTCACCAGAACGACGCTTACCACGTGGACGGTGTCGAGCTGGGAGGTTAACAAAACCACCTGACTTCACCGCGTCGGAATGACAGTCACTGCGCATGACACTTGTGCGCACATGAAGCTTGCTAACAAATAAAACACCGAAATATTTTGGTAGCCTTCCAGGTCTAAAACGCCGGCCGCATTGGCAACCAGCACTACCCCACCTCAAGCACCGACGTCGACATCAGTGCGATAACCGGTAGCCAATCAACCAGCAGATGTTTGGAAGACCCATCCAGTCCAACGCAACATGTTGCGGCTGCGCTCGTGCGTCGATGACGTCATTGTAATCTATGGCATCTGTACAGGCCCGGATCTACCGGAGATCTGTTGCACTGTGATGATCAAAATAATGCATTTTAAGAAATCCAAATAAGCTCCGACATGATCGCATAAGATTTGCTAAAAGAACAACGCGATCGAAAGGCCACAAATGTTTATCCGCATGCTGGTAAAACCTCGACGAACAAACACTGTTCAGTGCGAGCTAAACAAGGATTGGAACAATTCACTTGAAACCCCGAGCGCATGACGATAACGTGCAAAACCTAGATTTGCAGCATAAATCGGATGTGTTTCGTCTACGTGCGCGAGTAAACAGCACTCAATAACTAAAAGGCGGCACTCTACCGTTAAGCTCCCCACCTCCACATAGCCCTAAAATGACCTGCCCGTCGCGCCCAAGTTCACAGCATTAACCTCCGATATCACAGCATTCAGCTGCCAGGAGTCAGTGACCCGCCAGCAGATACCTTCTGTTCCCGGACACGCCGGGTGCGATATATTTCAAACCTGACCCCAGAGCCTGATTTTAGATTTCGCGTTCACGAGATGCACCCGGAATTCAGCGCATTCTGATTTCGATTCCGTGACTTACCGGCCATCAGGCCGCTCCCACTGCGGCCGTCCATCCAAACACGTCACGGAGGCTTACTCGACCCGGGAGGCAGCAGCCGCCGGTTCATAGTCAAATATCAGAGTTGCACGCGGGCGGCACGTGAGGCCCGGCCGCCACGATCTGCCTGCTGTCTGCCCTCTCAGCCCCCTCCCCCGGCAGGGAAGAGCACCAAACGGCGCCGTGTACGGCTGACAGCCGGCGCACCGGCAGACACCAATCAGCATCGCGAAACAACGCCTGCAAGTAGGCTTGAGCCCTGCAGCCTCGTTCAGTGCCGCACTGCCTCACCAGTTCACATTAGTGGAGGCCACTCCCCACCCGGGCGATTCGCCATGGAGCTCATCAGCACGACATTAACGTGCCACCGTGTCTGAACTGGGGCGTCTCTGTTAAACTCAATTCATCACAAACTTCAAGGATGGATCTCTTTCACCATTCGGTTAACCTGGCACAGTCGTCTCCGGCCCAATCCCACACTTCCGATTGTTGATCCAAGCCACTCTATCTCCTCGCCCTCCCATGCTTCCACGCTAAGTTACTTTCCCTTTTCCCGTCCAAGTTTCTCTTTGCTCCCCTCGTGGAACACGACGCTTGCACGCAAACGACGTCCTCCTGTGAGCGACGACGGTCACACCACCGCCCAGCCGCGGACAAGCAGCCGTCATACCCACCACAAGTATCCACGATTCATTCAGCCCAGCCCCGGCCGGTCAGCCGGCACACTCATCTCCAATCACGGGCGGTCAGCCGGCACACTCGCCTCCAATCACAGGTGGTCAGCCGGCGCACTCACCTCCAATCACGGCCGGTCAGCCGGCACACTCACTTCTAATCACGGCCGGTCAGCCGGCACACTCATCTCCAATCACGGCCGGTCAGCCGGCACACTCGCCTCCAATCACGGCCGATCAGCCGGCACACTCACCTCCAATCACGGTCAGCGTGGCCTTGGCGCGCACCGGATCGCCAACGCCGTTCTCGGCCACGCACTCGTAGTCGCCCTCGTCGGTAATGGTGCGCACAGGCTCCACCCAGAAGCCCTTGCCCTGTGGAAACTCCACCAGCAAGTTGGGCAGCAGCGGCTCGCCGTTGCGCCACCACTTGATGAGCGGCGGCGGATCGCCGCGTGCCCGGCAGAAGAAGGCCGCCGCCTCGCTGTACGGCACCTTCTGGTCGCGCGGACGCTCGATGAACTCGGGCGGATCTGCCGAGAGGACGGGCGGTCACTATACGGCGTGGCTCGGGCACGGCCCTTATACGGCCGGCGGCGCGTCCGGGCCGCTGAGACCGGCACGCTCAACGAAGACGAGCGGGCGGCCTCACTCGGCGGCCGATTGGGGCGAGGCTGTATATCCCGAGCAGCCGAGTCGTCCTTTCCGCAAAGGCAAGGAACCGTCCGAGGCATGGCAGCATCCCCAAACGATGCACCTTGAAAGGATGAAGCGGCCCCATTCCCAGCCGACCAAGAAAGTCGTGAATGACTCGTGACACCCGCGCCGCCGTTCGCCACTGCCTCTGTTCAACAAGAACCGTTCGGCGTGCATTCGTCCACATATTGCGACGCTGTAAGGAACACCGCCACAAAACGGCCCCGGGTGACGGGCTGATGCGACGGCTCGACACCGACGGAGGCTGGTGACTCCGTTGGCCCGTCTGGCGCAGCCGTGTGTACAAACAGAGCCCCCCGTAACGGCCAGAGCGCGGAGGTCAGCCCGTACAGGTGAAAACGACGCGGCGTCGCGGCGGTGGCGACCCTCAGGTCGGGCGATCGCCCACCTGACATGGACAACAGTGGTCGGCGACGCCGTGACAGCCGCCACCGCCGCGGCGCCCACACCACCACTACTCACGTGTCAAATACCGGATGTGAAGTCCAGTAATGTTTGAACCTGCAACCGGACAGCATCGCCAAATGAAGCGGCTGCGTTTAGCGGGCGCGACGGCATGCGTGCCGGCTTTACTCGTCACCTGTGCTGTGCTTTGACGGGGTGGGGCGGGGGGGGGGGGGGGGCAGGGACAGCAACTGCCTCAGCGAGCTCCGAACCTGGTCGCTAGTGGAGCTGATCATGGGCATTGGCCCGGTATGTTTCATTCTAGGTGCCAACAGCCAAAGTTGTTACATAAATATTTTCACTTAGTTGGAAGCCGAAGGAAGAGTTCGTTGCAAAAAATGCACGAATATTTGCGCAGCATCATCATTGTTCGACGCAAAAGAGCCATGATTATAAAGCCTAACAAGATATGCTTACCCAACCCCATATCCTCAGAACCCCCAGTATGCCATGCACATTCCAATGCTACACTTTCGTCGACACGTTCACACGTTACCCCGCCACATTCTAGTTTTACATTCGCGAATAGCTTAACTGCTACAATCTGCGTTCACCATTCAAACAACTAATCGAAGTATATATGTCACACCACCGGGAAGTATACACGTCACACCACCGGGAAGTGTACACGTCACACCACCGTCGCGGACTATTACCCGACGAGCGGGAACAGCCCGGCTAAGTGGAGGCGTTCAACAACAACTGCTCTGGTCACAGCGGCGCGGCGCGGAATCCACTCTCCGTACACTACCGGGGCACAGCGCCTTTCACGAGTGGCAGGACATTCATCGCCTGAACAGCTTCGAACTGACGAGGCGCCGAGAGAGCATTACCAGATCTGGCGTCGAATCACACCATTCTCCGCGTGTTTTTGCCGCCCGCCGTCCAACAAACACGCCATAAATCACGCCGCTAACTAATGGGCGAAGGTGATGGCGCAAGTAATAAGACCACACGGCGCGAGAGCTCCGCCAAAGAGGCGGCTCCATCAGGGCATTGTTGACAACATCGCGGCCAGAGCGGCTCGGAGGGGATGATAAATTGAGACGCCGCCACGAACCGACTGTATCCGCGCTCAGCACACACCCAAACCAGACACGCACAGCTCGCCTGGCTCCACTCGACAACAAAGTACAGAGCCGGTCGGTGGCATGCACAGGCGTTCCGCAAGGGATCAGTCACCGACATTCGAGTAGACACGACACGACGCTCATTCCAGTGTCATTGCCACCCTGCCTCACAGCTAGAGGTGCTGCTGACATTCGCCTCTACATCAGAGGTCACTAGCGCACCAGCTGTCAGCGCTCGGCTGACTTCCACGCAGATGTCGCGCTGCTCACCCTCATGGCAAGCAGAGATGCCAGTCACGCGTCTGAAGCACGGTGGCCACTGCGCAGCTGTTTTGGGCTTTGACGTTACCATATGCATAGACGGCATCGTATTCGCCCATGGTCTTCCGCAAATGGATCTCTTCGATAGCAGCATAGATCACGTCAACTAGTCCGTCTTAATCAAACAATCTTGACTTGCCATGGCTTACTTGGGCTTGGCAATTCCATACAACATATAGATAAATACTGCCATTTAGCAATAACTGACCAGGGCATACAAATGTCTTGTGCCATCAAGATTCCAGCCTCCCAAACCCATTCTGCATGTACTCTGCAGACGGCAGTGAGCCTCCAGCCACGTCCCCTGGGTGTGCGGCCATCTGTCCCCGTATGTGCTGTGTGCTGCATGAATACACAACAAAGCTGGATTTGACCACGTTACAGACTAGTACCGCCGAGGGTACACTATATCCATGTATCGTGTGCATGGCCCCGCGTGCCTCACTGAAGCATGTCACAAACCCAGTGTGTTTAATGACTTTGGCAAAGAAAAATGAGACAGGCGTCGAAACAGTATGCTTAAAATATGACGACTTTTGCTTCACGTAAAATATGATGACTTCCTTCATGTAAAACATGACTGCATTTGCTTCATGTAAAAGTAGAGTAAGAAACTTGTGACGCAAAAGAGAGGATGCGCCGTTGGCACCATAATGGCGGTTTACAACACAGAACAAACAGGTCCAAAGGGCATGGAAAACACTATTCTTATTACAGCCGGCCAGCCCGCGACGAACTCGCACACCACCTCAGCAGCTATACCGTCCTGGGAATTCGCGGCGCCACGACACCCGTCCGCTCTGACGTCCTATGACGTGACGCTTGTGTGGTGACAGCCGGCGCCGGCCGCGCACGCGCGGTCACCCCGACATCCAGACGGGCCGGGCTTTTCGGCCCAGACGGCGATTAAGTCGACTTAACTGGGCCATTCGTCGCGCGAACGAGTTCTGACAGCGACCACGAACGTGGCGCCAGTGTCCGGTGGACGATGCTGTGTTTCTAACCTTGTCAGCACCGGGAAACACGTCTCTGCGGACGGTAACGGAGACTCATGGCGCGCCTCTGAATGTATAGTTCACAGTCCACAGCGGCTCGCGCTTCGCCCGCTGGGTGGAAGGAGCACCGCGTCCCAGCACGACACGCCCATGCCGATTCGGACTCAGGGCACGCGTTTATTTGCACTGGCATTGGTTCATTCATTATCCTTATCACAAGATTTCGTTAAGGTTTCGCAGCTCTAGCACAACGATGATGTCCGGGACCGCAAAAGCGCTCTCTCTCTCTCTCTCCCTCTATCTCTCTCTCTCTCTCTCTCTTCTCTCTCTCTTCTCTTCTCTCTCTCTCTCTCTCTCTCTCTCTCTCTCTCTCTCTCTTCTATCTCTCTCTCTCTCTCCTTCTCTCTCTCTCCTCTCTTCTCTCTCTCTCTCTTCTCTCTCTCTCGTCTTCTCTCTCTCTCTCTCTCTCTCTCTCTCTCTCCTCTCTCTCTCTCTCTCTCTCTCTCTCTCTCTCTCTATCTCTCTCTCTCTATTTCCTCTCTATCTCTCTCTCTCTCTCTCTCTCTCTCTCTCTCTCTCTCTCTCTCTCTCTCTGCTCTCTCTCTCTCTCTCTCTCTCTCTCTCTCTCTCTCTCTCTCTATCTATCTCTCTCTCTTCTCTCTGTCTTCTTCTGTCTCTCTCTCTCTCTCTCTCTCTCGAGCCCTCCTTCTCTCTTCTCGTCTACTGGCCCCTCTCTCTGTCTTCTCTCTCTCGAGCCCCTCTCTCTCTCTCTCTCGAGCCCTCTCTCTCTCTCTCTCTAGAGCCCTCTCTCTCTCGCTCTCTCGAGCCCTCCTCTCTCTCTCTCTCTCCTCTCTCGTCCCTTCTCTCTCTTCTCTCTCTCGAGCCCTTCTCTCCTCTCTTTCTCTCGAGCCTCTCCTCTCTCTCTCTCTCTCTCGAGCCCTCTCTCGAGCCCATACCGACCCCCGTCCCAACTAATGTGTACCTGCCCTCCATATTGTGGCAAAAGAAGTGTCGGATGCCTCTAAAAGCAAGCGCGGCCGAAGACGCGTCGCGCGGAGGCATCCGGCCAGCGGCGCAGACATGGCAGCACAGCGTGCCACGCGGGGCAGCGCGTGGCAGCAGATCTATCGGCGACCAACCGCCAGCAATGCGGGTTAGCCTGCCACTCAAGGCAGCGTACGGTGCATGTGCCCGCTGGCGACAAACCAAAGGCGCGCATTGCGGGTTAGCATACCACGGCAGACTCGCATCACGCGTGCCATCTAGGAGTGGAAATATAAACATTAAGAGGCCATGTCACGCAGTCAGTGGGTAGCTACGAAAGCTCAACAATGCTCAACGAAATTCCATGAAAACCCAAAATAAACCAATGTCTAACCCAATCGGAACCAGGCTGAGGAAAACCCGGAAAGACGACATCTGAGGATCCCTGCAAGGAGAACACTTCAACGCGCACAGGGACGAGGCGATATCATCTGTTTTCAACGTCGTTGACGCTTTCACAGGTGCACGTCAGCACGGTCGGTGCTAATGCATTTCCGCACTGCGGGTCGTCTGTTTCAACAAAAGGACACGTTACGACGTTTCGTACAACTGGAGCGCAATTTGCAAGCGTACCGACGCGGCCCACAGTCCGCCAACCCCCCTCCCCCCCGGCGTAGGGCGGACATGTTCGGCGAACGGCCAGTCCCCATTTCTCACATCCAATCAACAGAGCGGCGGCCGTCTGTTTCAGATGATGGTCACAAAGCCACGTTAATGCAGCGTCGGGAGCGACACAACTAATAACACACGGGGGAAATCCGCCGGCTCACCAAAAAGACGCTTACAGGCGTGGGCGTTGATAATCGGCCAACCCGGACGACGGGTGGGCCAGGTGTCGCCGAGCGGTGCGTGCCGGATGTCGCCCGGGTCGGCAGCGTTATCATAGAGGCCACGCGCGTCACGACCGCCGTACCTGACGTCACAGACTCGGCCAAAGTGGCCGCTGAGGCGAGTATCTCGTGGCAGTACGGCCAGGGACTCTGGGACAGGACCGTCTTCGCCTAGTACCAGTGACAGGGCACGGCATCAACAGTACGGCCAGCACTGATGGACTCCTGGACCAGGACCGTCTTCGCCAGTACCAGTGACAGGCACGGCATCAACAGTACGGCCAGCACTGCTGGACTCCTGGGACAGGACCGTCTTCGCCCAGTACCAGTGACAGGGCACGGCATCAACAGTACGGCCAGCACTGATGGACTCCTGGGACAGGACCGTCTTGCCTAGTACCAGTGACAGGCACGGCATCAAGCGTTTTGCAAGCGTGCGTCTTCATCCAGCGGATCAGAGACTGCATACAAATGTGACCGGAGCAGCTGGACATACCCCATATCCCAGCTGGCTCCCTCAGTGTGCGTCCTGTTTTTTACAATGACGCTCACCCTCTCGTGCGTCCGGTGTTGCCCGCCTCCGGTGTCTCCGGTGACGCCCGTGTCCAGAGCATCCATTAACACCCCGTTCCCGATTGCCTCCGGTGACGACCATTCCCAGTGTGTTCAGCAACGCGCGTCCCCGCCATCTCCAGTGACGGCCGTCCCCGGTGTACCTACTGAAGACCGTCCCGCCATGTTCAGTGACGGCCGTCCCCGGTGTACCTACCGAAGACCGTCCCGCCATGTTCAGTGACGGCCGCCCCCGGTGTACCTACTGAAGACCGTCCCCGCCATGTTCAGTGACGGCCGTCCCCGGTGTACCTACTGAAGACTGTCCCGCCATGTTCAGTGACGGCCGCCCCCGGTGTACCTACCGAAGACCGTCCCCGCCATGTTCAGTGACGGCCGTCCCCGGTGTACCTACTGAAGACCGTCCCCGCCATGTTCAGTGACGGCCGTCCCCGGTGTACCTACTGAAGACCGTCCCCGCCATGTTCAGTGACGGCCGCCCCCGGTGTACCTACTGAAGACCGTCCCCGCCATGTTCAGTGACGGCCGTCCCCGGTGTACCTACTGAAGACCGTCCCTGCTCGCTGGGCCCTAATGGCATCCAGGTGACGAGCTGGCCAGCCGCCGGCGCCGCGCGCACCGCACACGGCACTGGTCACACAAAGCGGCGCTTGACGGCTGCCGGCGACAATGGAGCGGACAGTGCTCGGACACGACGACGTTTCAGCCGGCCGACGGCGCGGCGGGTCCGATTGGCCGCCATTAATCCTACAATGACCCCGATTAGGAGCAAATATGAATTGCTAATGGCGCTGGATGGTTGAATGGTCTCCGGGACATTGGCATACATTTCCCACCCGGACACCTGGGTGACTTTTTGGCCGCGTGTTTGGCGGCGCGGCTCGACTGCGCCCGCCGGCAGGCGACATCACCAGCAGCGGTGCCACTCCGGGCCGGACCAGGCACAGACACGCCGCCGGTCTTTCAGCTCCGCCTCGCCAACGCTCGGAGTCAGATGGATAAAGTCACATCACGAGACGACCCACCGAGCACCAGGCCCCTCGGAGATCGGAAGAGCCCAGCCGCCGGCGCCGGTCCCGGCCCAATGACTCGGCTGCCGCGCCTCCCGTCCGTCCGCTCGTGTGGGGCGGAGTCGGGCGACAGGCGACGCCCGCCGTTGCGTCCACCGGCCGCCATGAATCAGCCGGCCGACGTGTTCATCTGGCGGCGGCAGAGAAGGGCCGGCGGCGGCGCCGGATTGGCCGCACGGCGCTCGGAGCAGGCGCACCGCCGCCAGGTGCCGCCCGCTTCCGCCCGACGGCACCGTCTCCGTAGGCGATGACAAGGCAGCCGCCGACGCGGCCGTCGGCCGGCGAAACACGCTCGGATGCCACTGGGACCGGGCCGCATCAGCGGCGAGCACGGTCTGAAGCGGACACGACGGTGGTGCATCACCAGCAACGGTTATCACGCGAGCCGAGCATTTACACATTGGCATGTCATGGACCGGTCTTCTGTGGAACTGATAGCATACGAACCAAATTCAGGCGTTTTGGTGGCATCATGCTACCAAGCGGGCTGCGTTTTGGAAAACATGTGGTACATATCAGGCGTATCTCCGGTGGATACACGGTGTATCTTCGTGTATCCTCGGTGGATACCAGGCGGTGCTGCAGGTTGGTCGGCACCCTGCAACATGGGGTATGACAACACAAAGCGGTGTTGGAAAACTTGACGTTTCCTAGAATGATCTATACCAGGAAATTTTGTACTCCAGAATTGTGACTAGGTAAAATGAAATATCTTGTACTCCATCATGATGCAACAAAAACAGCTTTTGAAAAATTTCAGTTTACCTCTTTGCGCGCGGACAAAATAAAAGCAGAAGGTGCGATAGCTTGAGAATTGCTGCTTCCATCAGGAGCCATGTATTGATATCTGCAAGAGCACAAATATTGCACCCACCAGACTAAGACGCCCAATAGCAAGCAGCCTGTGTTGCCATCTTGGTATATGGTTTGTTAGGACTTAACCTACCATTGACGACGAACCGCATTAATTGTCAAGGATGCAACGAACAGTCATAGACAACCACAAGCCCAATCATGTGCCACAGACGGCCGCCTACTCACGCGCCACCACTGTGCCATGGTAATGCAAATAAGAGAATCACTCGCAATTCAGCGTCTGTAACGTCTCAACTATCCAGCGGCTTGCACCTGCCTCCCAGCTCAGGCTGGATGTTGAACATAGCAAAACTCTCCAATTGGTTTTCATGATTCGCCTCCTCGTGACTGATTTGTCAAGAGCATAAATATTCTCCTTGCGCTCATGCCTTGGACAGATTTGTACACATCTGGAGGGAAGCTATATGGAGATTGGCATTACGATTATTAAGGACTTATTTTTAATCATCCAGAACCGCCATGTGGTTGGATATTTGGCCATTTCCTGGTATCCGGAGTACAAAATGTCACGGCAGATGTGGATTTAAACCAAGTTAAATTTGTCACTTAAGGGTGTTAACTTAAAGCTGGTAATTCAGGCTTTACAAAAATACTCCTTTAGGTCGAAAACAGCCAAAAAACAGCCATGAATATATATACATACATACATATATATATATATATATATATATATATATATATATATAAACAGCCAAAAAACAGACAGCCACCTCACTCCGGCAAAAACACCGGGACACCAGAGTAACATGAACCCATAACTTTGGCCCGGCAAATTAAGAAGGGTTTGTTAGGACAACAACATCAATTACTTGCAACATAAATTATCATATTTCGCGATAATATCGGTTAAAACGTATAAAAACCCATTAATACACTGCATTATCCGCCGGAGTCAGCAGAGTGACTGACTACGATCCCTTTTGGCCGGCCTGCACGGGTCTGTCAGGCATTGTACTTGCGCTGGCTCGGTAAATCGGTTAAGAATGCTGCCTGTCTCTGTTGTTCGGGTGGGACGTGCAAAGCCTCGTGTGTTGAACTTGTTGGAGTTGGAAGGTGGAGGGCAAGGATGTTACGCTGTTTTAATACCAGTTAGCTGGTGGAGCGTGAGTAGCGTGACCGTGGTGAAGCGTGAGTAGCATGATCGTGGTGGAGCACGAGTAGGTGGCCGTCTGCGGCATGTTTATTTGCATTTTGTGTGTAACATTTTGCTCTGGCTGTGCGTATCCTACCCATCCTCCATGTTGGAGGGTGTATAAGCCCGGTGTGTAGCCACCCGCCATTTTGGAGTACATAAGCCCGATGCGTAATTACCCTCAATTTTGGAGGGCGTATACACAGAGCCTTTCATAAATTGCAAACCCATGTATATGTACATGTGTTTCATAGCACAGAGTATGAGACTGCGTTGTTTCAGTGTGCCATGTTTAATACTGATGCTTCCTTTTATTTACAGTGTTTTTACATGAATTGCTGCATATGAAAAGTAGCGCTTTTGTTGGGTACCACCCACTGTACTGTTATCTCTCAAAGATAACCTAAATAAAACTGTAATGAACCGCAGCACTTATATTTATACAATAATTTATCTTATATATATATATATATATATATATATATACAATAATTTCATACTCTACTATAGAAAATTTGGACTCAGCTACCAGGACAGTTTTGGCATTTCCAACACTGACACAAATCATATAAAACTGTACATGCGTTGTCCATCCTGGCCTGCAATAGCCGTTTGCTGGAAAATCGCATGTTGGGCCAGCAGACTCGACAACATCGTCATGCTAGCGAGACTGCCTGGGTTCACATTTGCCATCGCTCCCCCACCGTTCCCAAAGAACGATTGCCTCAATGGCGTGTTAGGTTACGACTTGGTCCACGTACCAATCAGATGATCCGATCATGTTCAGCAAGCCTCACCGCGTCAGCCGATACATCGGGAGAGGCCCAACTGGCTCTCAGCCCCCGCGTCGGCGCTGCCGCGCTGGTCAGCTTTCCTGCCAGCCAGGTATCCCCAGCCGCAGAAACACACCGGCCTGCCAGCCGGGTATCCCCAGCCGCAGAAACACACCGGCGCCCGTGCCCCACACGTAATCCGTCAGCAAGACGTCAGCAAACACGGCGTGTGGACACGACTCGGGGACGCGATTCGGTCGTGACATAGGCGGCTGACGCGTCGGTCGCGTGTCGGACCGCCATGACGAGACTCTGCCGTGAGGCGTCGCCGGGTCGGGCCGGGCCGGGCCGGAGAGCCGACATCGACGCAGGTGCGCCGCCGCCGTCGCCGCCGCCGCATTAGTGGGCAGCGCGCCCCGGCTAAATGTCCCATTGTGGCTCACTGCGACCGGCTCAATTAGACAAGCCAGCAAGCATTTTGATGCAAATCGGAGGGCACCGCTGCGTTTGTTACGGCCCATTTGGTATCTGGCGGCGGCCGGTGCCTCAGCCGCACCCGACACAAAGGCTTCGGCGGCGGCCGCGGCAGCGACAGCTCATCTGGTGCCGCATTCGACTGTTGACAGGGGCCGGCCAGCGCGCCACGGCAAACACGGCGCAAATGAAACAATCGATGGCGCCATCGGCGCGCGGCATTACCAGCTGAGCTGTCCCCCGGGGCGGGCCACCGCACACAGGACGCAGGTCGCAGCCAGGCGGCGCACCAGACGTTGGACGAGGGCGGGCCACCGCACACAGGACGCAGGTCACAGCCAGGCGGCGCACCAGACGTTGGACGAGGGCGGGCCACCGCACACAGGACGCAGGTCACAGCCAGGCGGCGCACCAGACGTTGGACGAGGGCGGGCCACCGCACACAGGACGCAGGTCACAGCCAGGCGGCGCACCAGACGTTGGACGAGGGCGGGCCACCGCACACAGGACGCAGGTCACAGCCAGGCGGTGCACCAGACATTGGACAACGGGCAGGCGGTGCACAGGACAGAGTCAGGACGTCCAGTCACAGGACAGAGTCAGGACGTCCAGTCACAGGACAGAGTCAGGACGTCCAGTCACAGACGAAGACGAACGTGGGGAAATGACGCCTGAGGGAGCAATCGTTTGCTAATGTAAGCGATTTCCAGAAAATCACAAAGTCCAAAGCTTAACCAAGTACTAAGTAAACTAAACTATTCATGGAAGCTTTCGCCTTTTAGTTTGGAGAATGGATTAACCTGCACCGCCGACAATTCAAAGAATGTGCAAGCGCTCCTCCAGAGTGGGGCTAGCCCAGTCCAGTACCGCCCACGTGACTGTCGCCCTACTCAGACAAGATAACTGTGGCATCAATCCACAAACCACGGTGCAGGAAAGCTGTATGCTTAGGCCTGACACGATAAGTGCAAACAAAACAGACGGGCGGAATAACAAGAACAAAGAAGGCTAAAACAACAAAGCTTGCAGGGTCTGCGAAACACAATTCAATCAGGGTGTGCATTTGCAAGCCAGTCAGAGGAGCCCAGCCCGTGTCCCCGAGCGCCGGGGCCAGTCGGAGGAGCCCAGCCCGTGTCTCCGAGCGCCGGGGCCAGTCGGAGGAGCCCAGCCCGTGTCTCCGAGCGCCGGGGCCAGTCGGAGGAGCCCAGCCCGTGTCTCCGAGCGCCGGGGCCAGTCAGAGGAGCCCAGTCGTGTTTCCGAGCACCAGGCGCGGGCAGTCGCACCGTCGGACAGCTCGTCAAGAGCGGCCGCCAGCCCACGAGCACAAGTCCACCACATACGCACCAATCTCCGATGCAGTTGGGGCGGTTGCTCGAGGACGCCTTACACATCTTCCACCTTCCTCACCTCAAAAGGGCTCTCAAAAACAACTCTCCAGCAAGAGCTGCTCCGGGGTTATGCCTGGTGAGCAGGAGCCTGCCCCGGCTACACCCAGCCACCAGGCGTCCCCTGACCACACCCAGCCGGGGGCCAACAGCCGAGTGATCCCGTTCGTGCGGGTGCGGCATTGTCTGGGTCGCTGCTGGTGACACTTCACAGAAGGGCCGCCGACGCCGACGCCCGTCGAGGAGTCGCACCGCCGCCCATTGTCACACGGCCGCCGAGCGGTGCACCGGCACAAAGGCTTACAGCCGGCGGCGCCTTCTTCCGGGCGCGACGCCTTGGACGCCGTGGACGCCGTGGACGCCGTGGACGGCCGATGACGGATATCCTCGCCCGAAGGCGCTCTGCCGGCGCCGACACCGACACCGACACCGAGACCGAGACCAAGACGGTGTCCGGCGCCGACACAGACACCGGTACCGACACCGAGACCAAGACGGGGTCCGGCGCCGACACCGACGCCGACACCGACACCGACACCGACACCGACACCGACACCGACACCGACACCGACACCGACACCGAGACCGAGACCAAGACGGAGTCCGGCGCCGACGCCGACACCGACACCGAGACCAAGACGGGGTCCGGCGCCGGCTGCGACGGCAGCCGCCTGCACTCTTCAGCCGGTGCAAACAAGCATAATTCAGCGCCGGCCGAGTGATATTACGAGCCGACGTCGGCCCGAGGGAGTGCGGGTCGTGACCGGCGTTCGAAGCCGACCGATCGACCGGCGCCATAACCTGCGCTCCGACAACAAACACAGGGACACAGCGCACCGGCGGGGAGGCGGCGACCGCCTGCCGGCCGCCCGGACCCCGGCGCCCGCTGCCCCCAGTCAAAAGTCGTGTGTCAATGGGGCTTTACGACGCTTCTGAAACCATATGGCGACGCCTGCCTCTCATCCTGGCAGAAAGGGCGGGCACCGCGGCGAATCAAACCCTACAGCTAATGGTTCAACGTAAAAACAGTAACTTATATACACTGTCCAACTCGTAATGTCACTCAAGTGACATGTCGACGCAAATTCCAAAATGTTGATGGTGGTAGCAAAAAGGAACGAAACTATTAAAATTTGTATACTTTTGATGCGATATCCTTTCTTTAAGTATCACATGCGGCCAGTCCATTTGAATATAAGTATCATGTTTGGTGTTGTTAACAGGGAACTATTCAAACCTTGTGCTGCATGTTTTGGGTGTATTTAAGGAGTACGAAAATTTATCACATTCTGATTGAGGAATGTGACACGAGCCATAAATAAACCATGAGTCCTAGACATTAGGAGCAAAAAAGGTATACTGCGCCCCCGGCACGTAAAATCGTTTTGTGCCAGAATCAAAAGATAGTCGTAGTATAGCATCGCAGAACCTCAATTGCTCGTGGAGCTGTAACCGCTAATTCCGTTCTGAAACCTATCACGAAATCGCACGGATGACTTTTTCCGGTTACGAGCTGAAGGCTCCTTCTCCCCAGCCTGGGTTAACCCGTAACTGCTATTCTAGCGACACGGGGACGGAGTTGCCCTGGTCGATCCGGAAACCCTCAGGTGGATACATCATGTACCGGTTCCATCCCTGATGCGGCAGGGCCTCTGACCTGAGTATCTGACACATGATCGGCGTGGGGACACGTCACTGATGCAGAGGGATCCCTCACCGGCACAGGGAGTACAATGCCTCATTGGCGACGAGACACCCATTCGGCTTATCGACCCCTGCCTCCTGGTTGAAACGGTGCGGAGGGCCCCTTGTTCGGCCTCGCCAACTCAGACTAGCACAGGTCACTGTCTTACTGTGGGTGCAAACCATTGTGCCATCATGTGTCATGCCCCCTGCCAATGTCAAGAGCGTCCTGACGAACGCAAGACGCCTTTTGACATTTGAGGCCCCACTTCTGTCCATGTTCAGTAAAAGTGACCATGCCCGACTTTAGCCCTATTGCTGACACGAGGCCCCTTGTTGGGCACTGTGAGCCCCTGATCAGCACAGAGGCCAGACCAATGCACAATCTTTCGGATTACCATTAACGGGCCTGGCCCCGCCCCGACTTGGGAAGGAGGCCACAGGGCCAAGACGGGCGCGGGGCGGAGTGTTTGGCATTGCCTTCTGGCTGAGGTCCCTACATTCCCCCCCCCCCCCCCCCCATTCTGCCCTTCGGACCCTTTGATCAGACCCTTGATCGTCGTTTCCTCGAGGCCAAGAGGGCTCCACGGGACCTCGGAACCTTAAGTCCTAAGGAAGGTCAAATGTCCGTCCCACCGAAAGCGGCGTTCTCGCTCCCTTATGAAGGTAAAAAATGGGGCGGTTTTTGTGCCCTCTGGAGCTTGACGCCACTTGAAATTAGAGGATTTAGAGGCATTCGTGGTACTTCCCTAGAAATGGATGCCTGTTCACAATGCAGGTCATGATACTCGGAATGCTGGTATCGGGTACCTCTTCGATGAGAGGTCCGTCTTCGCGGTGCTTTCTGGAATTGAGCGCCTCTTGAAAATAAAGGCTATGGTGTCGGAAACAATGATTTTAGTGCTCCTTTCCCGAATGGGCCGACCCCGCATCGTGTCAAACGGACAAGGCATACATAAAGTGGCGCTCCTGGGAACTGATGACTCCAAAAAAAGGGTTTGGGACCCCTTGTGGTGCGTTTTGCGTTTTGGAAAAAACACTATGTGGTTTCGAGATGGGGCTTTAGTGTGGCCCAACGGGGTGGTCCATGAGTGGCATGACAAGGGGGTGGGTGGCATGACACCATGCCTCCTTCAATCAAGTTGCGGGACCTCCTGTCGGCATTGTTCGATTTTAAGCAGAATGAGGCCATCAACTTCAGACAGAGCTGGACCATTGCCACCATGTCATTCAATGCAGTATCTGCTTTAGCCTCAGTGGCTGGTACCTCCGGGACAAGCCCAACAGCCCCTTAAAATCGCTGCCTTCCTGCAGACAGGTGCTGTGTCGACATAGTGGCTGGTTCTCCTTCAACAAATGATCCCGTCTTTAAAGCCGAACAGGATGCAGTCTTCATCCGAAATTTTCGGAGGCTATGAGACATCTATGAAGAAACATTGCTAAAACGCAACGCAATCTGCTGTCCCGCGCTCATCTTCGATAGATGAGCTCTTGAGGATGAGCGCAGCTCTCAATATTGAGTACCGGCAATATACTCACTGTTAAGCGCTTCAATGCCGTTTAACCAGAACAGCGTCGGAATTTTGCATTCATGGTATCGAAAACCCCTGGGCTAAAGCTTTCTTTCTAATTTTATGTCCGAATCATGAACGCAGAGTAAAGTAGACAAAATCCATGGGGAATGTATCTCGAAAACAGGGTGAACAAGGTTCATAAGTTCGCCGGCCCCCCAACCCCTCCAGAGAAAACGCAAACCGCCATCCACGCCGCCGGCACGTGTAAGATCGGTTGCACTAGCAGAACACTAATACCTAATCAAACCACGCCCTTGTAGAACTCTACCTACGAGCAGAATAAAGACACAGAAGAGTGGGTGAATTATGAACAAATTGTGGACGTTACAGATATGGTGAAATCATCGGTATTTGGAGGCACTAATGAACCATCGAAAACGCGCTTGGGGGACTAGAAACCGAGACCAATTCCTAGGTCATATAGGTAATATACATTCGTCCCACGGGTTGGACGGAAGCCATAAACTGAACATCGCCCAGTTCACTTTGGTATTCATGATAACGGCGCACTTTAGTAATTCACCTTGCAATTTCTGGCGAGCGGCGAATTTGGTAAAATAATGGCCCGGGCTTTGCTGGCGGAATTGTGGCGGCACCACTGGAGGCGCCAGGCGCGGCGCTGCGGCCGGGCCGCCGACGCCGCCCGACCCGTTTATGACCGCTGCACCCATCCAGCAGAGCAAAACTGCACTCCCGAGTGATGCCACTTAATACGGCGCGGATTCCTCCGAATCCTCCCATCTGAGCCGAACGGACATAGTGAGTTGACGTGCCGGTCACGGCCCCGTGGCCGGGTGTTGTCACGGCCTCCGCGGCAGGGTGTTGTCATGACCTCCGCGGCTGGGTGTTGTCATGACCTCCGCGGCTGGGTGTTGTCATGACCTCCGCGGCTGGGTGTTGTCATGACCTCCGCGGCTGGGTGTTGTCATGACCTCCGCGGCTGGGTGTTGTCATGACCTCCGCGGCTGGGTGTTGTCATGACCTCCGCGGCTGGGTGTTGTCACGACCTCCGCGGCAGGGTGTTGTCATGACCTCCGCGGCAGGGTGTTGTCACGACCTCCGGGGTCGAGCGTCGTCACGACCTCCGGGGTCGGGTGTTGTCACGACCTCCGGGGCAGGGTGTTGTCATGACCTCCGCGGCAGGGTGTTGTCGTGACCTCCGCGGCAGGGTGTTGTCGTGACCTCCGCGGCAGGGTGTTGTCACGGCCTCCGCGGCAGGGTGTTGTCGTGACCTCCGCGGCAGGGTGTTGTCGTGACCTCCGCGGCAGGGTGTTGTCGTGACCTCCGCGGCAGGGTGTTGTCACGGCCTCCGCGGCAGGGTGTTGTCGTGACCTCCGCGGCTGGGTGTTGTCACGGCCTCCGCGGCAGGGTGTTGTCATGACCTCCGGGGTCGGGTGTTGTCACGACCTCTGCGGCAGGGTGTTGTCACGACCTCCGGGGTCGGGTGTTGTCACGACCTCCGGGGTCGGGTGTTGTCACGACCTCCGCGGCTGGGTGTTGTCACGACCTCCGGGGTCGGGTGTTGTCACGACCTCCGCGGCAGGGTGTTGTCATGACCTCCGCGGCAGGGTGTTGTCACGACCTCCGGGGCAGGGTGTTGTCATGACCTCCGCGGCAGGGTGTTGTCACGACCTCCGGGGCAGGGTGTTGTCATGACCTCCGCGGCTGGGTGTTGTCACGGCCTCCGCGGCAGGGTGTTGTCACGACCTCCGGGGCAGGGTGTTGTCATGACCTCCGGGGCAGGGTGTTGTCACGACCTCCGGGGCAGGGTGTTGTCATGACCTCCGCGGCAGGGTGTTGTCACGGCCTCCGCGGCAGGGTGTTGTCATGACCTCCGCGGCTGGGTGTTGTCACGGCCTCCGCGGCAGGGTGTTGTCATGACCTCCGCGGCAGGGTGTTGTCATGACCTCCGCGGCAGGGTGTTGTCACGGCCTCCGCGGCAGGGTGTTGTCACTGTCCAACTCCGAGCCCAAGTCCGAGCCCGAACCAGAGTCCGAGTCCGAGTCCGAGTCCGAGTCCGAGTCCGAGTCCGAGTCCGAGTCCGAGTCCGAGTCCGAGCCCGAGTCCGAGCCCGAGTCCGAGCCCGAGCCCGAGCCCGAGCCCGAGCCCGAGCCCGAGCCCGAGCCCGAGCCCGAGCCCGAGCCCGGACCCAGGCTAGGGCCAGGGCCAGATGTTTTCTGTTCCGCAATGCCACCGTCGCGCTGGTTCGTGAATGCACCTGATTGTGCTCGGAACACATTGGGCTGGTTCTTGTATCAGCGAAGTTTGATTTAAGTGTGAATAATTGAGACGGCGGTGTTGTATTGAAGCGTTATCCCCCCCCCCCCCCAGTACACGAAATCGGGATGCTTTTCCAGTGTTGCGGAAATGGAATGGGAATGGATTGTCTGATTGCACAGGATGGAACTGTAGCTGTGCTGTGAGGAAAGACGATATTAAATCATAACTAACAAGCATTGTCTTTTTGGTCAAGAGGGCCAAGGAAGCTTACTTGCCGTTTCTTCGGTATGCTCTTTACCACTAATTTCAGATGATGATGGACCACAAGTTATATTTGTAAATACTCGCGCTCGTCTAGCTGTGAACGTATCAGCACAATAAGCAGCGTCTGGAAGAAGGGTCACGTGAAATGGGTTGGTGCTTTCTCACGTGCTATATCTGACCGTAATGAAGGAACTGCATGGGCCACTAACAAACACACTGTTCTTATCTCCACTGATATAATGGCTCCAGGATTTCCGTTGCTGGTTGGTTGCGAAGCCTGCTTTCTGTCAGCCCGATCTGGCGTGGATTTGGCGATTTCAAAACTGTATCCGTACTGTAGCCTGCTGCCACACCAGCTACAAAAACAGGATGAATTGGCTTTTGTAAAAACGTGGGCGGAAATTTAATGCCATCCACACTTATCTTTGGGCAGCGTCCCGTGGCCGGAAAATGAAACCGGACGCCAACTTTATTCAAGTTTCCAATGTCTCCAATGTCTTTATGAAATGATTTCGGCACGGGCTCAGCGACCATCCCAGGATTTAAGCCGCGGCCAGGCACTTAAATCAGGTTTGAATACTTTGTCAAATAGCGAGTATGTAGTTGGCAGTGAACCGAGGCAACCCATTCGCATGTCTGTGGCTGGCCGCTGGCCCCCCAGACCTGCACTGTCCAGCCCTGTGATGGGGAAAGCCGGGCCGGGCCGGACCGCATCCGGAGGTCGCGGCAACACCTGGTCGCGGAGGCCGTG
>NW_023596225.1:13667791-13691028 GCF_011947565.3 Pollicipes pollicipes
GAGGATAAGAGCCAGCAGCTGTCTGCGCACGATATTCGACCCATTGTGCGAGCAAAGCTGCTCCGAATGCAGCCGGCGAGGCCCGCTGATTCAGGCGCTTGCGTGCCGCCGCTCGTGCTGATGGCCCCACGCCCGGCCAGATATGCAGCCTCAGCCGCGTCTCAATACACCGCGCCGAACCAATCGCCTGCACAGTGACCGGATGGAACACAACTGACTCACGCAACGAGCCGAATCAGGAACAACAGCTTAACCCTCTTCCTGGGCCGCCCGTTGGAAGCATTCGCGCCTTTTTTTGCCGGCCCTCCTTTTGTAGATCATATTGTTTGGCAAAACATCAATGCAACTACGTGCGCACGAAATCACGCGCCCAATTTTGCACAACCCACCAACTATTTCACGACATAGCAGCAGTAAGAACGGACTGAGGTCTAATAATGGTGGGCTGCAATTCGCCACTAGCAAAGATTGTGCGACTGGCGACCAAAATAGCCGGCGGCCCAGCGCGGCTCCTCGCCAATGGCCGGGCCGCAAACCGCGCGTACCTTCTGGCCCAGTCCACCTGCAGTGCTGGCTGTCCGCACGGAGCTGGCACCGGACGCGCCGCGACCGCGCCGCGGCCGGCGGCCGGCGCGAGTCCTGCCGCCCGCGGCCCCCTGTCGGGCCAGAGTGCCGCGGGCGGTCTCGACGCTGCCAATAACCGGGCGGCGCCGCTAGACCGGCCCGGCACGCAAACACGGACGGACGGCCGGCCGCCACTCGGGCGGCACCCCGTGTCACTAGCAGCCGTCAGCCGGATCGGTGCTGGTCACCGACGCAGCATTACTGGTCACCGGCTGGTCGCTCACTGGCTCCACATTGGTCGCCCACTCAAAGGACCGCAAAGGTTGTCACTCTTAAATCGCTGATAGGACGCCAACTGGTTTCAATCGCTGGCTCCTCACTGAGTGACGAACGTCAGCAGTCGATGGTCACTGACAGTTCATCGGCTGGTCAGTGACTGGGAACCAAGTTCACCCTCGATCGCTAAAGATGCTCTCCGTGTACAAGATCCTACCACACTACTGGGCAGCTGAGAGGCTGAGACCTGGTGACCACTCTCTTCGCAACACACCGCCCATGGCCCTGCTGAGCTGCTGAGCCCTGCATCATCTCGCTGATCGCTCAGCACCTTCTGAGCGACCGAACCAGAAACGGTCTACGTCTGTCCATAGAGCAACGGGATAGCTGAGTCAGATCCTGAACAGCCATCGGCGCGCAGTGTACGGTCCAGCTTCCCAATCCTTGGCATCAATTTTGTCCATCTAAAATACGCATGATAACTTTTTGTTAAAGGAATGATAACACGTTCATCTGTATGGATGAGGATCTCGGTTCCTCGTTTACGTCCGCAATCAAAAGCTAGCGCCGTGGTCTGTCCGACCTTCATGTGTTGCCTGTTCATGTAACAGCGCCTGTTCAGACTTATCAAGGGAGGGAAGACGACGAAATATCCTCCCGGTACGTGCAAAACGATCAGCATCGTAGCCCAAGGTGCAGAAAATGCCACGATCCAATCGTGCGGTTCTCTAAAGATCATGACGGAACTTGTTGACTAAACATTAAACGTCCTTGAGGGCAGGAGGCTTCCCGCAGCACATCTAACTTGCTGTCGACCATATGCGTGACTCACCAGCGCCTTGCTTTGGGGGTCCAATTTTGTAGTATAATACAAAGCAGATCACCCGGCGCTGTCTGAATGTGTCCTGCCACACACCAGTCAAGACTCGTCCTGCCGCAAACAGTTACGTCACAGACAAACGCCTCGAATCATCGAACAAATCCTACAGAGCGAATTCCCAACCCATGTCGTGGACAGATATTTCTGATGGTCTCAGCTTGACAAGCAGAAAGCCGCCGATCACCGCCGGCCAGCAGCATGAAGCCGAGTGGCACGTCCCCAGCGGCTGGGCTGGGCTGCCGAGACGGCGCCTTCCGCGCCATCTGCTGGGTGATTCATTATGCTGCCGGGCCGGTCCTGCCAGTGGACCACGGCAGGTGCGACCCCTGTCCGACCCCGTCCCTGCGGCAGCGTTTGCAGACGGCACCCTCTCGTGGACCCTCCCCTCTCCCCGGTGGCGTGGGCAGAGATAATTCTCTCCCTCTACCCCGTTCCCCCTCCCCCCCCCCCCCCCCCCCCCCAGCTGACATCCCTCCGGCAGCACCGGCTGAAATAATCTGTATCGGTAGCCCCGCAGAGACCATCCCTCCCTCGCCTCGTAACCCCCGCAGCGCCGGCACATGACCAGCCCGATCACCTCCGGTAGGGCCAGCAAGTGATTTCCCCAGACCCCATCCCCATACTAGCAGCACCGCCAATGATCCCCGAAAACAATCCCTATTCCCTAAGCCTACGCCCACACCAGTAGCGTCGCCAGATTATCCCCTACGCTCACCCCATCCCTCAGCAGTGCCGCCAATGATGCCCCTCCCCTGGCCCCACCCCCCACCAGCAGCGCCGGCCGACGGCAGACGCCTCGGCCGAACAAAGTCGGATCATATTGCCGGCGATAGGCAATCTCGCGACAAATGGCTCCCGGACGTGTTTTAAACTACCAAATAGACAAGTCAGTCATCAGGACGGCGGCCGCGCGCATCCGGGGCCTGTGGGCCCGCCGGCAGGCCCGGCCACGTTCCGCCAGCGCCGGGGCCGTCCGCCGCCGCGCCGCCCACAGAGACCAACTGACGCCCGCTGGGTGCGGACACGGTCTCTGGCAAGCGGAATGGCAAAAGTTGTCTGGAGACACACTTCTCCGAAAGATGACTGGAAGCCGTCTCGAGAAGCGCTCTCTTGGACGTGGAATGAGCCGTGACGTGTCGAGGTCTGGTCTTCAAGAGATGGATGGACACGTGACGGCTGTAGAGACGCTCTTTAGGAAATGGTTTGACACGTGATGTCTGGAGACACGCTCTGTGAGAAATGGCTTGAGACTTGATGTCTGGACGCGCCCTCTTTGGGAGATGGCTGTAGACACGCTCTTTAGGAGATGGCTGTAGACACACTCTTTAGGAGATGGTTCGGCACGTGACGTCTGGAGGCACTCTGCTTGGGAGATGGCGGTAGACATGCCCTTTAGGAGATGGTTTGGCACGTGATGTCTGGAGGCACCCTCTTCAGGAGAGACTGTACATGACGTCTGGAGGCACCTCCTTGAGGAGATGGACGGACATGCTTTGTTCTGGGGCAAGCTCCTGGCTAGCTGTGGAGGCTGCGAGCACTGCACCGCGCCATTCCTGGCGACAAACAAGCTGGAGCAGCTAAATGCGTTTAAGGTGATTTTGCCTTGCGGGCTGAAAGTCAAGAAATTTCGCTTGTCATATGCAAGCAATTTCACAGACTCTTCAGACGAATGTCGTAAACAGGTTGCACAGGACGGGTTAAATGGATACATACATCGGTACGCGCAAGACTGAACTGCCTCCAAATTCGACTCGGTTCGGTGCAAAACGAATGCAAAATGGCGCACCTTAATTTGGAGCCAACATTCTTTGTTGACATAGGCGCGGCAAAGAAAAAAGGCGCGCAATGGTCGTCTAGCGTCTGCGGCCCAGAGTCGAACCATAACATACCGCATCACATCGCTGCATGCTTGACTTGTTTTTACGTCTCAATAGCCTGCGGGGAGGGTAGGATAGCCTACAATTTGAGTACCGTGAGTGTTTTCGTCGTTCAGCCATCTGTAAAATAACAGCCGTCGGTATCTGCAATATGCGTACTTAATTAGCGGTGATGCGCGTGGCATAGTGTACGACGCCTCGGCAACGACGGAATTAGGCATCCTGGAACTGAACATATATTTTTGTTCAGCGAGGGACAGTAACCTTACGGAAATTGATTAGCCATGATTCGGAAATGGCGAGCGGCGAGCACGGAACATTCCCCGACAGCAAGGCGAAAGCCCAGCACTCGCAATTATATAGCCATCGCCAGACATCAACCAGGCAGGAACTCCATCACGCAGCGAGGTGCGATCAATGCTACCGCTGTGCTACCGCTCGTCAACATTGGGCAAACGCGGCGCGCGGCCCGACAGACGTACCGGCGCCAGGTGGTCCCGGCACGGCCCGAAACAGGGAACTGGCGGGCGGTACCAGCGGCAGCGGCAGCGGCAGCCGAGTCTGAGGCCGGCCGCTGGCTGTCCGCCGGTGGCGCCGGATGGTCTGGCCGGCCGAGGCTGGCTCAGCGCGCCGCCCACCGCACCGTTAGAACAGGGAACTGGCGGGCCGTACCAGCGGCAGCGGCAGCGGCAGCCGAGTTTGAGGCCGGCCGCTGGCTGTCCGCCGGCGGCGCCGGACGGTCTGGCCGGCCGAGGCTGGCTCAGCGTGCCGCCCACCGCACCGTTAGAACAGCTGCTGGGTGCGCAGCGTTCACGGCTGTCATCCGTTTTCATTTGGATGTTGTAGCAGGTAATGGAAACAGTCAAGACTGCTTTGAGAAGGGCAGACAGAAAATAAGATATAAAATATGCACCTTAGAATGTGATGATGAGCTCCAACGGAATGGACTGCCTTATGCAAGGATTTCAACCAAGCCAGTGCAATGAAAATGCGGCATCAAGTCGTACTAACTTTGATATAAGTAACTTCAAACAAATTTCATTAGCCCGGGACGTCAATAGCGCATTCTCAAGTACTCCGGGATCATAGCTCGCTTCTATGGCTGGTTTAAAAGGTGGCTAGTTCCACCAACGTTTTAAAGCTAAGCTACATTAAAGCAATCGACAAGGCTTTCAGATCACACTTAACCGCTTCCTAGATGTGGTACGTTAGCTGGAATTGCCCCGCCTGGGCAACTGGCTATTTCCAAAAGCTTAATCATTTTTAGGCATCACGAACATTCAGTGAATGATAACTGAGACTACCACTGTAAATCCGCCTTGGCATGTGTATATTCTTCCACGCTTTTGTTAGTAAGCTTGCCGCATCAAACGCTCACTCAAGTGGAGTCGGCTCACACCCCTTCCGACGGAGTTTGCTGATCGCATCTTACAAGCGGGACATCACTGGAGCGTCGCCGACGGCCTGCCCTTTTTGCCGGGGGATATACGCATGCGACTGGAGGACCCAGGCGAGCGCCCCTCAGGAGGGGAGCGAGCAAATTGATGACCTGGGGAGGGAAGGGGGGAGGGCAACACTGATTTGTGTATGAAACTATGACCCACTACGCCGGTGGCTGCCGTGAGGGAGCACGCCGGCATCAGGCAGCCGTGCCACTTGATCATTAGACGTCGAGGACTTCCGGTCCGGCATCTCAACACGCCGGTGGCAGTACTACCGAATCAGAAGCACGCCACACGTATGCCAGGCATCTGCACGACCCTGTTCACGAATAAGAGTTCTACAGCGGCACTGCAGTGTTAATAGTGGCCGACTGACAAGAACGACAACATAACGATCGGGGTGTGGGGCACACCTCAATATATGAAAAAATACTGGTGGACCCAGGCGCCCTGGCTCGGTCGAATTTGTTTCATGCTTTGTCTGGGTCATAGCAAACAACGCAATATGGAGATTTATGCCCTGCCCCACCGGCACCGTGCACACGTACTCCCTTGCCCTGACCGCGACTCAAAGTAGTCGGGGCACCATACCGCACTCTTGCGCACAAATTCAGCTCAATCCCGCATACCAGCACCTCATGGATTCGTAGCTCAGGCGCCTCCTGCGGCCGACCCATTGTGCTGTTCCAAAATCAATCGGGTAATCATGGCTCTTTCAAGTCGCACAATGTCTGCATAATCTATTTAGCCGGGACAATGCGAGCCACAGAGCGCAGCGCGTCACCCAAGAGGGATAATCGAGTTTGCCGCGCGCCGCTAAAAGCCTGTCAGCGCGCCCCAGCTGCGGGGGTGGCGCCTGTCCGGCCGGGTCGTGACCCACAGGTGCGCCGCCTTGTCCCGGCCGCGGGGGTGGCGCCTGTCCGGCCGGGTCGTATCCCACAGGTGCGCCGCCTTGTCCCGGCTGCGGGGGTGGCGCCTGTTGGCCGGGTCGTGACCCGCAGGTGCATCGCCTTGTCCCGCGGCACAGCGCGGCCAGCGCGGCACAGCATAGCACAGCACAGCACAACACGGGATCGCAGCGCGCCACGCCGCACCGAACGCAGCGCCGCCGCGCCGCCACCGCATTACGCCACAATACGAGCCAATAAACCAACCGTTATCAGGCCCAAACTTCGCAAATAACTCCACCCACACAAAAACATGATGCAATATAAAATCTGACGTTGTTAAGGCGCTGGCTCGGCCAGATTTGAGACCACTCGCCGCCGTCGGAATGACAAACAAGAGCAGCCATGTTTTGATAAGCGGCACGCGACCAGGCCGAGGCAATTCTGCGCACGATCGAGCCGGCGGCGGTCACGAGGGTCATCTATGCTCGTCCCCAGCACGAAAGAGGCACGCTAGCACCACCGGCCAGCGCCCGGCCCGTCCCGGAAGATGCGCTCGCGACGCGGGCCGCAAGCAGTGGCGTGACAGGGGACTCAGAGACAGAAACACAGAGGCGTTACTTACCGACGGCGGCGGCGAACGACAGGACGTGGGCCAGAAGCACATAAGCCGCCACGGCCATCCTCTCCCTACGGACAACAGGCGGCACGGTCAGTCACGGCGACGGAGCCGAGCGTACCGCACGGCTAGGAACGGGAGCCGGAGCGGGCAGGCGGATGGGAAAACGGGGTACTCTACCGCCTAGCCGCACAGCGGGCCGCAGCAGGGGCACGCGGACGGGCGGGCGGGCGCGGCCGGCGCCGGCTTCAGGAGCGTTGCCGTCGCCGAACGGGCTGTTGCTGCGGCCGGCCGGGCGGCGAGCGCGGCGGGGCCCCTGCCGCCACGCCATCCATGTGGACGCGCGCCGCCGGTAACGCGGTGCGGCGCGCGGCTGGCGCCAGCGCCGGCGTCCGCTTCAATCCCAGGCCGAGGAGTCTGCGGCGCGCAGCTCCCTCTCTCTTTCTCTCAGCGCGGCGGCGTCCTGCCAGGCCGCTTCAGCCGGCCACGCCGCCCGCCGCCGCACGGAGTCGCGGATTCAGTCCGACGAAGGGCGATGAGTTGGTGCGACGAGCTGGAGCGATGAGCTGGTGCGACGACCCTGAGCGACGAGCTGGAACGATGAGCTGGTGCGACGATCCCGAGCGACGAGCTGGAGCGCGAACGCGTGCGGGCGACAGGCCTGGCGACAGCAGGCGAGCGAGCTACAGGGAAACGCCGGCAGCTCGGCCGGTGTCGGCGCCGGCGGCTAGCGTGCCGGGAGCTGGTGCCGTCGACAACAGGGCGGCGCGCCGCGTGCCCGCGCCCGAATATTAATTCCCAGCCGATATGAGGCGTGCTGTTTTGTCGCGGCCCGATCGGCGGCCCGCTGGTCCGCGTAATTCCTACCCGGGGGAGGCGCTAAAAACAAACGCCGCCGAGCAGGCACGCGCCGACACCGGGCGCTGTTTGACGGGCGGCGGCGGTGGCGGGCGCCGCCCCGCCTCCGGGCGCAGGCACGCGTCCACCGATTGTCGACGCGTGGCACGTACGCTCCGACATTGAGCCGCGCCTGTTTGGAAGGATTAGGATCGACCGTTATGGCAGACGCGGCCACTGTAAAAGGCCAGCTCCAGACGGCCGCAGTTCGGCCCGAAAGACGCCAGCTATGGCGTGCAAGGGCTCAAGGTCCCGGATGGCGCTACGTGACAGAGGACGACCCTTCTCCATACCTAGACCTATTCATCCAAATGAAAATAATCGATTCTAGAATCTCGATCATGCCTGGCGACACATACTTGTACAGGCATATCCCCCCCCCCCCCCCCCCCGTCGCTCCGACAAACCACACTGCCGGCGAGCCGAGACCTCGGCACAACCTGTGGTCGGGCCTCACGCGCTCACGCCACTGCGGCAGCGGGCCGCCGGTCGGTCGAGCCGCCTCCAGCGCCGGGGACCGCTCCTCAGCCGTCGCCGCCGGAGCTACACCGCACTACTGGCCGCGCCGCCGGCCGGCCACCGCACCCCACGACGCCGCGCGCCGCCTCTCGCCCACCTCGGCCGCGGCACACAGGTCGGCCGGGCCGCGGCCGCGCCGAGCGTCCCCAGCCCGGTCACGTGACGCCGACGCTGCCGCTCATTGGCGGTCGGCGGCGGCGGTGGCGACGGCGGCGACGGCCGGCGCCGGACCGCTGGCCGGCCGCTCAGACGACAGTGCGTCTCGTCTAAGGTGCGCGTCCGGAGGTTGCCTCCGGCAGAGGCGTGCACGGCGGACTCGAGCAGCTGACACGGACGACCCGACACGAAACTAGGTGAGCATCACAGCGACAGGACAGTGTTGGCTGGTGGACACTCACAGTCTAGGCCACAAATGAAAAGTTAGAGAGCTCGATGTTTTCAGATGTGTTTCCCTCCATGTTGGCAGCACCGATGCGTACAATACCGATCCCGCCATCCACACGGTGCCCCGCGCAATTTAAATCAAATTCCTCCCACTATACCTATCCGCGAAAATCGTGCATCCCACCGGCATCCGACAATGTTTGCGAGCTGTCCAACAATGTCGTGACATCCGCCTTGTGACGGGGCGTCGGCGGCGCTAGCGCTGGTCAGCCTGCAGAGCGCAGCCGAGTGTGGCGGGAGAAGCCCCTGGGAGCGGCCAGGCTCACCACACTTCCGGGAGGGCAGCGCGAGAGCGCCATCTACTGGCCCCTCCCATGCAGTATAGGAAAGTTGGTTTCCGTCCTTGGGGAGCGAGAACACAAAATTTAAACTCGCGGTTTGTATTGGGAATAAAATAGCCCAGGTGCGCGTGCACTGTGTACACAGCTGCTGTTGTAGAACATGCTTAAGCAGTACCTCACAGCAAATATCATGCACTAGCTGGTCTACGTAATTGCGAGATACCGCTGAAGATTGGCAGCTTGTAATTCTGACAGCTCCTAGCTTACTAAGTAAGTGTTTCCTGCCTAAGTGTATTCTAAAACATACTGCACTTTTTGAAACTATGGAGCGGATGGAAGGTGTTGGACGGAGTGTTAAAAAGCGTGAGTAGAACGTGTCAGATAGTGTGCAGACAGTGACGTTAAATGTTGTAAACCTGTTGAAAAACTCCCCATGGCATGCTACGCCAGCATAATGCTTAAAATGTCATGTCGGCCACTACAATATAAATAGGAGCATCTAGCAGACAGACGCAAGTGCAGCTGCCCATGCGCCAAGGCTTTTTTCTTCCTCACTTGGTCGCCAGATGCCGGGGCAACGTGATACGCGCCTAGGCTTCCACTAACCTAGATATATTCAATTTCGGGCCAAGTGTGACATTTCCTTTTTGGTTGCATGAAAATTTAGTCCCTTCTCCGACTTTGAGAAGAAATTTGGGAAAACATCGTTTTTACCATTTAATCGGATTTAACGATTTTCTCTGCTCACCTTTTACCCAAACTTATGTGCAAAAATGGACAGCCTTGGACGTCAGAATACTGCTGCTTTGTGATTGGGACCATGCTGTGTGATTGGGACCTGAGGTAAATTCAGTAGCGGCAGAGATTATTTCCTCCCCATACAGAAAACCAGCCCTACATGATCAGCACCTCATACATTTACTCACCGACGCTGAGTCCGATACAATGCTATGAATATTGCATGACGCTGAGCTAAATGTAGAAATAGGCTTTATATTCCCAAAAAAATGTCACTGTTAGAACCCGACATGGCTCCCGCACGGCTTTTCTAAATAAACGTCGGAAAATCAGAATGCTACAGAAAAGGAGCACAGAGGAGCAGCCTTCAACGATAACGTCGTTGTCAGTTACCTATCGGTTTTGATGTTGCTTTTCGAAGCTCTTAATAATTTTTCAGACCTTGTGCATTGGCCAAACCTAGATGAAATGAAAAAATCGAACAATTTGCAATCGATGGGCCTGCTCAACCGAGGACATGAAACTCTTCTTTACCTTCATTACACTCATCCCATAATATGGTCGCGAAGCTCCGCAGATGGATATAAAAATTGCAAGATATTTTCCCATGCCCCTTTTGGGCGTTTCCATCCCATATTCAGCTCACATTTCCTGGTAGAGAATCTGCTTCCTCTCCAATGCTTCATCCTGCCCAAGACCTGGAGACTTCGGAGCCGTTGATTTCGATTTCGATTTTTTTTCGTTTCATCCTAACACTATTTTTTCTTTCAACCTCTCCGCCAAAAAACAATCAAATCAATAAACATTTTGCTGATGGCACCATTAACCGCCATTTAGAACTTCACAAAGCATTTGGCCTACATTTCCCGCCTTTGATATCGACGATGTTGGCATCATGTGATGCATTCACCAGCTACAATCTGACTTGACATTCCAGGTGACCCGGCACAAGAGCCAGGCCCCATCATTCATCATATCCCACATCCTGCAAAATTTTATCTACAGGAAATGGAGAAGATGATGCGTACTTTCTGAAACTAACATACTGTGCACCGTGTATGTCTTTTCCTGTCTGTATTTGAACTGACCTGGAATTTGCATCATAATAAAATCCTGAGGCCTACATGCATCCCTTTTAGTCCATGTTGAATTGAAATGAGCTCCATGGTTACAGAGCATGAATTATAGGCTCACGTGCACGAACGTACCAATAATGAACAATGCTTGATGACAATTATGCAGCAAGCATTGGCAGATTACATCAGCGTTGAATGAGACTGGAAGCTGCAATCTACATGCTAATAGCATATCCAACATCATCGAAATGATCTATTGCACCACATGGACATGGGTCATGGGCACACTGACATCACAAGTTGATGACAGGAGTGTAAGTCAGTTGGAGACGATTGCAACCAGTCCAAATGCAATATAACCTCAAATGCTACTCTGATCAGACGCACTGGCCTATTTCCAACGTGTCTTGATTCGTTCACAACGCACCCATCTCCAGCCACGCTCAAGCCAAGGCGATATACAAAAATAAACAAATCGGGATCGTAACACGAGCGCTAGAATAGCCCACGATAGTTTCATCCTCGTCGGCAGCGATATGTCCATTGCCACCCTACGGATGTCGATTGCCACCCTACGGATGTCCATCGCCACGCTAGGAATGTCGATTGCCACCCTAGCCGCGGCACTCGTTTACGCCTGTCAGCAAGAACGGACGAAATTCATAAGCATATGAAACGATACCTTGTAGTTTCACCACATAGTCCAGAAAATTTGAGTCAACGTGGTTGTGTTTTTATAGACACATTTTCTTTTCTCGTCACACCATGCATTTTTTAGGTTTCCGGCACCGTCTTTTTCAGATAAGAAGGGGCCCATTTTAAAGCTGCTCTTTGCGGCTTAGACACTTAAATGAAGCAAACTACAGATGGCATACCAAAATTGCATCAAAATGATAAACACGTTTCATAAAATCCGTTCAAGTAATGTTTTTCTCCCAACCTTTCTATGTAATTGGAGGATGTATCTATTTTTCATTCGTCACTGTTACGTTCCAGTGCCACCAAAATCTTCACCCTAGGTTTCTTTATATTTGGGTCACTGTAAAAAACTAGTGATCAAAAAAGCGCGTGAATGTTTTCTACAAGCTTTTGAAATATATAAATATAAACATTTTACATGATAAATATATAGGAATGTATGATATTTAGGTGAATAATTCACTTAAAGAACGCTTCCAGGCCGCCTGTGCAAAATCACGTCAGCCCCCTCCCCTCCCCCACCTCAGCTTCAAAGGCCATGGTGCACCACGCACACCAATGAAAACGGATGGGACGAGGACCACGTCTATGGGCGCCATTTTGTTCAACTGACTACATCATCAGATCAATATATCAGGTGTGTAGTTTCCTACGCAGTGGTGGAGGCTCCCTCAACATGGTTTCTAGCTGTGCCCCCAAACTTTTAGAAGAACATGGGACGTGGAAAACACACTTGTGGGCATATTTTGTAAGTACATTTTGTTGTTTCTCACTATGCAGTCTTCCCCAGACGTTTCAAAACTATGCCTGCCATATGTACAGCAATGTGTTTGTGTAGGCAGCATGTGCCTTAATTTGAGTGACATCAAATAAAAGATGTGAAGTTCCGTCATACACACACACGCACACGCACGCACGCACGCACGCACGCACGCACGCACGCACGCACGCACACACACACACACACACACACACACACACACACACACACACACACACACACACACACACACACACACACACACACACACACACACACACACACACACACACTCGCGCGCACGCACGCACGCACACGCACACGCACACACACACACACACTCGCGCGCACGCACGCACGCACGCACGCACGCACACACACACACACACACACACACGTGCGCACGCACGCGACGCTATTGCTTGTTAGCAGGGGTGCACATTGTGATTCTGTTTGTTGTCACTGATGCAGTATATAAGCATTCACACAGTATATGCAGTATATAAGCAAGTAGCTGTTTGCCTTCATTGCTGGTATTTGACGTGATGAAAAATAGCGGTGCTGGCCATGGAATGAAATATGCATTGCAATTGAATATGATTTATTTAAGGTAAAGAGCTGGTGGCTGTCATCACTGGCATTTGACATAATGAAAAGCAGTGGTGCTGGCCATGGAGTGAAATCGATATTTATCCATGACAATTAATTTCGGCACCTTGAAGTGTCATTTTGGCTATCATTCATTATTCCATTCCATACACTTGTTTAAGACCATCTTGGGTGCGCTAATGATAGTGGTTTCATTAAAACACCCTCACTAATAGAAATTTCGGGACAGGCTCATTTCTATCATCTGTACACATCTATCTCTGTTGTAAGCAGGGAACAATTTGCATGTTTTTCATTGCATAGTTGTGAAAAATGCCTTGGGGCCAAAAATACAAAAAAACACCGAAATTTCAGGCCCTATACCACACACCAGCTCCCGATCGCCATCAGTCCGTCCAGCCCCGGTACGCGACACGACACGCTTACGGAGCCCTCCGGTCACACCAAACTCCGGTCATGCGTCACAACCGCCTTTCTTGGGATGCAGCCTAACCCGGGCGCTAATACACCAATCTACAGTTAATTATTTATTCCCATACTCGGTTATACCGAAATTGTTCGCGTAATTTGCACCATAAAAAATGTACATACCGTGTCTGCACATTTCTTGCAAAATTGGGCCCAGCGGACGATTTGTAACCAAACATAAATGGTCATCACAATTCATCTATGTTTCGGATCTTGTTTAATCCCGCCCCTTTTCATCAAAGCAAGCCATACCGCCCCAGGACCATAACAGCGCGCTGAAGTAAAGGTCTAATTTGCCCCCCTCCCCCCATGTTTTTTCCAGAGTAACCTCCGAACATGATTCCGACTTGTCCTGTGACTTTGGTGTATAGACCTTTCTTAATTTCTAATATTTCAGAGGTCAAGCGGTCAAACTGACCATCACCCGAGCACGTCGCATTCAACTGGCCACCCGGGAGCGTGTAAATACACTCGACTGACATGCCAACCCAACTATCACGCCAGTAATCATGCTCCACGTCTTAAAAAGCGCGTGTGTCTACTATAAATACTTGAGTAAATAACAGAAATTAGTTGCCTCGATGTAAACACATCAATCTACCGGTGTCTACCCGTCACTACGGAATAATAATGAAGTACGCCCAGGCACATTCAATTGCGTCCCTTCCCTGCCATCTGACCATGCTTGTCCGCCTCACGCGTCCTTGATTACTAAAAACTTGGCTCAGGATGTCAGTTCTCTTCAATTCTCTCTCGCAAACCTGTCAAAGATAGTAGAAGAGGATGCTGGTAACTTATCGACGTGAAAACATAGCATAACGCGCTCAGTCCGGGCTTGCCTCCAAATAACTAATTCCAGTGAAGACGTGCGCAGCCATACGAGTGATAGGAACTAACGGCTACGAAAGGAGCGTTGCACAACATAGTCATAAGGCTCTCACGGGCAGTGCTTGATCACCTCCACTGCAAATTAAACTCATGGTAGGTCTGCACCGCACACGGAGGACGTCTTGCAAGGCTTCCGCGCGGGCTGCAACGGCGGCCCGATGTGGTTAAGAACGTTGCATGTGTAAGTTTGGGAGGAGTTTCTAACATTCGTCCCACTAATGCAATTTCAGTTGATAATACAGTTACGACTGTTCCTCCTAACTTTCCAACCTCCCGGAGAGTTGCAGGAGGGGCCTGTGACCCAACGATTACGCAACCCTCCTGTGGAAATGTCATGCTATATACACTTTATTTCACGGTCAATACATAAAGAAACTTGAACCTGATGCACCAAAGGGCCATCAGGACTATGTGGCTAAAAAGTCGAATAGTCACTGGTCACTGAAACCCCGCGTCACTGGTCCTGTGAGCTGCGTGTCATTGGCCCGATGTACCCCGCGTCGCTGGCCCCGTGTAGCCCGCGTCACTGCCCCCGTGAGCTGCGCGTCATTGGCCCGATGTATCCCGCGTCGCTGGACCCGTGTAGCCCGCGTCGCTGGCCCCGTGTAGCCCGCGTCACTGGCCCCGTGTACTCCGCGTCACTGGCCAGTGTAGCCCGCGTCACTGGCCCGGTGTAGCCTGCGCCACTGTGCAGTGCAGCCCGCGTCACTGGCCAGTGTAGTCCGCGTCACTGGCCAGTGTAGCCCGCGTCACTGGCCCGGTGTAGCCCGCGTCACTGGCCAGTGTAGCCCGCGTCACTGGCCGCCCAGTCGACGGCCGGACGTCGGACGCGTCTGAGGAACGGCACGGCGACGGCGCGGCAGCCACACTCCGCCGCCATTCGCCGGCTCAGTTAGCAATGCATGCCTCTGCTTATCATGAGCACCGCGGCTACTCACGGCGTTTGACACTGCAGCGACGGGCTGCAGAGAATTGACTCAGCGTGCGGGTCTCCAACGCAGCTCTCCTGCCCCGAGGTCCGATGTGCCAACGCGGCACTATCCCGCAAAGCCGCACTGTTGGCTTGCCTGTCTTCTTCCGACCACGACAGTAGCTATACACAATTGGCTGCACCGTAAGCGCGCATCAATATTCAAGCAAATATCGAAGTGAAACAAGACACTGTCACTCAAGGATAGTGCACAGATGCAAATGCATTGTTGATGTGTCCACTTGCGAGCTATCTTTTCGCTCCAGTTCAAACTGCACTAGTAATCCCAATGTCGTTGGGGGTCAACGCGCCCGCTGTGGACCTACGCCTGCCTCAACGGACCTCTAGCGGGCCCCCTTAGAGGGGAAGGCGGCCTGAGCAAGCTGTGGACCTACTCCTGCCTCACTGGATCCCCAACGGGCCCCCTCAGAGGGGAAGGAGGGCCTGCGCAAGCTGTGGACCTACTCCTGCCTCACTGGACCCCAACGGGCCCCCTCAGAGGGGAAGGAGGGTCTGCGCAAGCTGTGGGCCTACTCCTGCCTCACCGGATCCCCAACGGGCCCCCTTAGAGGGGAAGGCGGCCTGCGCAAGCTGTGGACCTACTCCTGCCTCACTGGACCCCAACGGGCCCCCTTAGAGGGGAAGGCGGCCTGCGCAAGCTGTGGACCTACTCCTGCCTCACTGGACCCCAACGGGCCGCCTTAGAGGGGAAGAACAGCCTGAGCAAGCTGTGGACCTACTCCTGCCTCACCGGATCCCCAACGGGCCCCCTCAGAGGGGAAGGAGGGCCTGCGCAAGCTGTGGACCTACTCCTGCCTCAACGGACCCCTAGCGGGCCCCCTTAGAGGGGAAGAACAGCCTGAGCAAGCTGTGGACCTACTCCTGCCTCACCGGATCCCCAACGGGCCCCCTCAGAGGGGAAGGAGGGCCTGCGCAAGCTATGGACCTACTCCTGCCTCACTGGACCCCAACGGGCCCCCTTAGAGGGGAAGGAGGGCCTGCGCAAGCTGTGGACCTACTCTTGTTGTTTGTTGACTGGGGTTTTAGGGCGCGCCGACTGCTAAGGTCAATTTGCGCCCATAACAGTTCAGTGACTACCTAGGTGTGTAAATGGCTAGTGCTGCCTCGCGGTCCCGTGCTGGCATTTCTCCCGTCAAAGACCAGTGTCTCCTGTATTTGTGGTAAGCAGAAGACCCCCCTGACATTTCTTCCGTCAAAGACCAGTGTCTCTTGCACTTGTGGCAAGCAGAAGACCCCCTGGCATTCCTCCCGTCAACCGCCAAAGACCAGTGTCTCCTGTATTGTGGTAAGCAGAAGACCCCGTGCTGACATTTCTCCCGTCAAAGATCAATGTCTCCTGTATTTGTGGTAAGCGGAAGGCCCCGTGCTGACATTTCTTCCGTCAAAGCGGATACTTCAAATCGAGAGTAGGAGCTTTCCAGAAGGATTTCAAGAAAACTGATATTAGCGACGCACGAAGCGTGAGTGTCCGATCTACAAGTGAAAAGCGCACAAAAGATTGCGTTCTTCCTTTACAGCTAGGCATGCTGATTTTTAGTACCTGTCATAAAGACTTCCTCCACCCTAAGTTTTTTGTTTAAGTGCCACGCAGAAGACATGAACCGCCTTGACATCGGTGACTTCTGCAGTCGTTGCCACTGAGAATATTGCACGGACTTCAAGTCCGTGTAATGCTCTGCTCGAATTACTTGTGGAACGTTGAGACACATTCGTTCCTGTTGCTAACATGGAAGGTTACAGGGGGTACACACCAACGGGCGAAAAGAGGGTGGTTCTTAACACGCAAGCATGAGCATATCCCACAACATTCATCTCAACTGCGGGCCAAAATCTAGGTAGAGCCACACCTGCGCCAGTCGTTCGCACGTGCTTGGCAGGTTGATACTGATCAATGACGCTGCACGTTAACATTTCCCTCATTCCCGGCCAAATTATACCTAATTCCGGACATGTTCCGATTAGTGAAATAACTGGAAATCGATATCGCATTAAATGCAGCATGAACTTATCTAATGGGTCCATGTACTAACATGCACGGGATTGATTAGCATAATGGACGCTAAGGCGAATTGCAACGCATTTGACCCCTACAAACGTGGTATACGAGGACAGAAACGGACAGTGTATGCAATGTATGGCGTTTGGGTCGAAACATAACAGAGGGTGAAATTTGGTACGATGTGTGTGTGTGTGTGTGTGTGTGTGTGTGTGTGTGTGTGTGTGTGTGTGGTGTGTGTGTGTGTGTGTGTGTGTGTGTGTGCGTGCGTGCGTGCGTGTGTGCGTGCGTGCGTGCGTGCGTGCGTGCGTGCGTGCGTGCGTGCGTGCGTGCGTGCGTGCGTGTGTGTGTGTGTGTGTGCGTGTGTGTGTGTAAGTATGTATGGCAGTACAAAGTATCGTGTCGGTCGGTGTCTAGTTCTAGTGTCGGTCAAATTCTAAAATTAGCACTACCAAAGGGTAAGCCGTTGCGTTTGAGGCGTTTCTGCACGTGCTGAATACGGTTTTTAAAGATATTTTCGGTTTCATCATCATTATCGTGGGCGCTAAGCACCCGGTTATCAGGCTGGAAAGGCGTTATACCTTGGCTTGAAACACGTGTGGAGAAATGTAACTCCACGCAACCACCCATGATTAGAGGGACTTGGATTTTAATGTCAACCGAGCACATCATTTTTGCAAAGAAATTTGAGAACAATGCTGGATACACTAAATAGGCTAAGTTTCCCCGCGCCAGAAAACCGTGAACGTACAGTTCGGTACTCTCTTACCGCAAGCAAACGCCTCAGAATGGCATAAAACGTATAGTAATACCAACCTTTTATGCCTAATACGCCAAGAATCTCACATTAGGACGAACGTATCAGGAAGTCATACACATAGAACCGACGACGCCACCCTCAATCTTCGGGTCCGGGTCCCCGGGACAGGGCGACATCAGGCATGTCATTACCGCTCGCATTTTTCTGACGAGAAGGTGGGATTGATGACCGCGGCGCGGGCGGTGTCTGACAGCCGCTAGATTAAAACTGCGCCGTTGGCCTGTGTCGCCGCCGTCATTCCCCTATCAATCTATTTATCATGCAAATTGCACCATAGGCAGAGCTTGCGGCCGACGCCAGCCGCATGAGCCTTGTAGTGCCACCTAGTGTCCGTTTTGCAAACTTGAGTACGCGCACGTCACTCACCAGATGTCACTGCCAGCGCAAGCGCCACGGCGCCTCACGTCACGTGACATTGGCGGGGCATTGATCCGACGTCCCGCGGCCGCCCCTGTTATTCTCGACAGTCCCGTCCGCCGGGCACCTGGCACCTGAGTAGCATCGTTATGAACCGTGGCCGGTTTCGGGTCCGTCCCACCGCCCCGAGCCTGTGCTGCGGCACTCATTGGTCATTTGACCAATAACCTGTCTGCAAGGTTGGGCAAGGGCCGCCGTAACCGCTATTTCCGGAGAGCATGAAGGAATGCAGCGACGCGCTGGACCAGAAATGAGCAATCCGCCGTCCAGACATGCCGTAAGTTTTTCAGAGAATGGTCACACTGCACATCGCATCCTCGACGGGCCGCATGCCCTAAACAGGGAGTGAGCCGCTGGAGCACTCGCTCGGATGCGCCGAATGCAGTCAAGTCACGAGCGCACGCAGGCATGTTAGAGGTGGCAGTGCCTTTTTCTGCACCTTCCGGCGACAGAACGTTGAATTTTGTAGAGATGGAGGGACTCCGCTGAGTCCCTCCATCTGAAGAGATTTGGTGCGTGAGCAAAACGTTTAGACACACAGCACGCGCATGGAGAGACGTGGCACCCCCGTCCCACCGGACCTGCGTTCTCGTCAGCCACACACAGCACGCGCATGGAGGGACATGGCATCCCGGTCCCGTCGGACCTGTGTTCCCGCCAGCGACACACAGCACGCGCATGGAGGGACATGGCATCCCGGTCCCACCGGACCTGTGTTCTCGCCAGCCGCTCTCTTTATACTGGAACGTGTCGGAAAAAATCCCAGCTTTAGCACTGAACCGATGAAAAGCCGACGGTGGAGCATTCCCATGAATGACGCCGCGTCACAACAAGGTGGGACGACGCTGTCACCGCTGGCTCTAAATTGGTTGAGGACTGGAAAGCACCCCCACTAGAGACAACATTCGCTGCGTCCTCCAAACGAAACGGTGGCAGCTTTTTTGGTCAACCAACTCTCTCTGAATATGAATTTTACGCCTCGACCCCTCGTCCGCGCACGCATTACGCTATTGCCGTCTGGGGTATCTGCCGTCTGGGGTGTCACGCCACGCACAATCCGCTATTGCCATCTGGGGTGTTGTCTTTTTGCCGGTTATAGTCGGGTTTGCGCCTGCGAGATGGACGCCACTGCCTGGCCCCATTCCCGCTCCGACTGCGACGCAATCAGTCCAGCCGGAGTCGATGGATCAGGCCATCGGCCGGCTTACCAGCCCGGGACCAAGTCATTCCAACTTCACAGCCCATCTGGGCGCGTGTTGTACAATCGGAGTACGGTATCACATGTGGACCGAGTCATTCCACCTTCACAACCCATCTGGGCGCGTGTTGTACAATCGGAGTAAGGTATCAAATGTGGAACGCGCCATTTCCGTTGGAACTGGTCATCTTCACACCTCAGCATATGACAAACAGTGGCAAATGCGTTGTTCCGTCCTATGGTCTTGGTTCCGCCGTCATTACGGATGGCCCAACGCCATCTGATTTCAATGTCATCAGCAAAGCCGTGCGTACCATGCGAGCCGCATCCTCTCCCTGACGTCTGCACTGTGTTGTGGCTCTCGTTGTTAGGCGCGTTTTGCGCACTGTTCCTCATTATTCGTCCCACTTCCTTATCACTGAATGTGTCTGTGCCGCACGCGCGCGTGTCCCAGCCATGCGAGGCTGCACCCGTCGGCCGCTGTCCCAGCCATGCGAGGCCTGCACCCGTCCGCCGCTGTCCCAGCCCTGCAAGGCTGCACCCGTCGGCCGCTGTCCCAGCCCTGCAAGGCTGCACCCGGCGGCCGCTGTCCCAGCCCTGCAAGGCTGCACCCGTCGGCCGCTGTCCTTTTGCATTGCGTCCGAGGTGCAGCGGCACGGCGTGCGTGACCCGGTGCACGGCGGGCTGCCTCGGCCCGGCGCCGGCCGCTCCGGACGCGCCGTACCGGACTCGTCTGAGCCGCGTCACCGGCTCGGCTCGGCTGAACGACAGCCGGCACGTCAGAGCCGGGCCAGTCCGGCTCGGAGGCCCGCTCGCCGTGTGTGGCTCGGCCGCAGCAAACCGGCCCACAGCACCACCTCTCACGGTCGGGCCGTGGAGCCGGCGGTGCGGTACGAGGGAGCCGCTGGTCCCGGCCAGCTGTACCCCTCCCCCCCTGCCTTTGCACAGGTCTCGCCACGCCATGCAAAACTTCCTCGCAGTGCACCAGCGCACCCCTGGACCCAGTGGTCACCCAACTCCTAAACCAAACACAAACACGAACCCAAACCCCCACCCCCAAACCCAAACCCAAACAAGAGTCCCAACCCAAACCCGAACCAAGCCTAAAACCACAAACCCCAAAACTATAACAAAAACCGGAATCCCTGCTGCTGACTGCACGCCCCACGCTTCAAAAGCCTCCTACCCACCTCCGCCCCATACAAACCCCACACGACGGCCGCAAAGCCGCCGGCGACTCCCCAAAGGCCCATGGGGCCCCGTTCAGCAGCGGACATTCCAGCCGTGATATCCGTGCCGGAACAAGCGATGAGGGTGTCGCTTTCTCCGCCGACAGGCGGTGGAACCTCGTCGAGGCACCGCCAGCGGCCCGGCCCCGGCCCGGCGGCCGGCATCGCCGCTACCGGGCGCCGTCACAACAATGTTTAGCTCGGAGTACCGCTGTCCATCCACTCACCACTGGCGCTAGGCATGCAGCCGGCCGGCCTACAGACCGTAACGCCCGTCCGCACAACAGAACCAGCGCGACTGAACTGGTTTGGCATTCCCCTCCCCGGCTGATTTATGCGCAACATGCTAACGAATTGGACGTTCCGCCCGCTTGCACACCCAGGTTACCCGCCAGTGGGAGAGCTGAGCTCAGGTTGCGGCACAGCATGTGACCCAAGTCCCCAGCACCTGCTCGGAAGCGCAGCGGTCGCCCCGCGATCGGAAACCACGCCACAAAACAGCGGGAGTCCAATCCTCCGTGGCCCAGATACGACGGCGTCCTTTTTACGAGCATAATCCTGCCGGGCCAGTGCGCCGAGCGGCCGCCACGCGGCGCCACCGGTCGTGGGCTTCGATCCTGGTTCGCGTGTGAGGTAACAGAGCTTTATTAGCGCTCGGAACGGCAGCGAGCGCGAAAATCAATGGCAACTGGGCGTCCGGTCGTTCCGGGCCGTTTCTCCACCGTATACGCGAGGCCTTGGCCGCCACCTGAACCGACGGCCGGGCTCGCTGGGACGTCCTACGAGGCGTCGACCGGTCCGGTGGTGCCAGCTGCGCCGACCAGTGTGGATCGGCCACCCGAGGCCATCTGTTTTGAAGACGAGAATCGCTTCCAAATCACACTTGCATAATATTAAAGGGGTAAAAGTTGACACCGCACAAAAGAGCTCGAGGGTAGGGGCTCACTCGGAGCGTGGCTCACCTCAGAGTGTAGGGGCTCACTTGGAGCGTGGCTCACTCCAGAGTGTAGGGGCTCACTTGGAGCGTGGCTCACTCAGAGTGTAGGGGCTCACTCGGAGCGTGGCTCACTCAGAGTGTAGGGGCTCACTCGGAGCGTGGCTCATGGGATTCAATATGGCCGTAATCAGTCGGTGCCGCGACAGAGCAGTCGTTCGCATTAGTATAATACCACAACCAGTGACACACCGCCGTTGACAAGTCAGCTTGGGTCATTCATATAGGAATGCAGGGAAACATCAAAAGGCCGGCACATGTAAGCTTCAGTATTTCTACATCGTATGAAACGTGTCTGCTCCCACCACCACCTCTGCCCTGGCAGCATGTCTCTGGCAGTAAGCTTGCTTTCGGCCGCAGCGCCATATCACACCGCAACATCTCCGCTGCAAAAGTGGCCGACGTAGCGAAGCGCGGGCAGTGTGTCATGCACGAGAGCCTGTTCTCCAGAAGCACCAAGCCCGGCCGGCGCGAGCGCGGCGCGTCGGCCGGCAATCTACGTCGGCCGGCAGGGCCCCACCCCGGTCGGCCATGCTGGGAGCGGTAAACCGATCCAGCGCGGCGTAACTCGGCTGCTGCTGCCAGGCCTCCCAGAGCCGAAAGTCCAGGGCCGCTTTCGGCGTCACGGCCGTGGTGAAGCATTGAGCGCCGACGGTGGCGCGGTGTGCAGTCGCATCAGATCCTGGATTCTTTGCAACCGTTGTGTTAAAAAGGCAGCAAAACAAAAACAAAACAACAACAAAATTGGTTACAATATTTCCCGACCGTCAACATTTCACACGTTGCTACGGCTAAGTGTCTGCTTCATGCTCCGAGCACGCATTAACGAGTGGAGCTGCTTGGAAGCTGTTTCAATATTCTCCAGCCATGGGAACGCCCAGAATAAACGGACTGCAGTAGCGGTATGCAGATTTTTGCCGAACTTCAGATGGTTTGAGGAGATGCTATGCAAATTTCTGCCGAGATACATGGGGTTCGAGAACGCGCCAAAGTGCACCTCGAGGCGTGCTGAATTAGATACAACTTATAGGTCAGAGCCAATCCAGACGCCGTGCGAACTTATGGCCTTACGATTGCCCGCGGCCCGCCGGTAACGAATGCTTGGAAACGCATGTTTCATATGTACCAGATGTCTTCGGTGAATCGGTCTGATTTCAGGCGTCACCCTGCTCCATTTCGGAGTGGTCCATGTGGAAATAAAGGAACTTCAGGCACACAGACCAGACCCACAAGAGCTGCGCACGCGTCAGGTTCACATCATGACCGTGATTCTTGCGTGGTTGTACGACATTCGCCGTCGTGACAGGTGAGGGCGGTGTGAAACTTTGCCAGGCAAGAGCGGGTGTAATAGAACTGACCACAAAAGCATCTGTGTGACGTGGTAACGCATGGCTGGGCCGACGAGACATGTCAGGGCGTAATAGGTGTGCGGGGCTGCTGATCGGTGGCGCGAGCCGGACCAAACCAAAAAGCAAACAAACGAAGACTTACCCCCGCTCAAAGCCCGCCCCGGCGCGTGGAATCACAGCGCCGAGTATATAATCACGTCGCAGAGGGGTGACCCAGCCAGCGCCAGTACATCCGACTGCAACCGAGACAGCGAAGGCCGCGACGACGGGTGTGCCGGCTAGCAGCGGCCCACAGTGGGCGCCCCGGCCACTGTGGGCC
>NW_023596225.1:13691038-13720979 GCF_011947565.3 Pollicipes pollicipes
TGCACCACATGGACATGGGTCATGGGCACACTGACATCACAAGTTGATGACAGGAGTGTAAGTCAGTTGGAGACGATTGCAACCAGTCCAAATGCAATATAACCTCAAATGCTACTCTGATCAGACGCACTGGCCTATTTCCAACGTGTCTTGATTCGTTCACAACGCACCCATCTCCAGCCACGCTCAAGCCAAGGCGATATACAAAAATAAACAAATCGGGATCGTAACACGAGCGCTAGAATAGCCCACGATAGTTTCATCCTCGTCGGCAGCGATATGTCCATTGCCACCCTACGGATGTCGATTGCCACCCTACGGATGTCCATCGCCACGCTAGGAATGTCGATTGCCACCCTAGCCGCGGCACTCGTTTACGCCTGTCAGCAAGAACGGACGAAATTCATAAGCATATGAAACGATACCTTGTAGTTTCACCACATAGTCCAGAAAATTTGAGTCAAACGTGGTTGTGTTTTATAGACACATTTTTCTTTTCTCGTCACACCATGCATTTTTTAGGTTTCCGGGCACCGTCTTTTTCAGATAAGAAGGGGCCCATTTTAAGCTGCTCTTTGCGCTTAGACACTTAAATGAAGCAAACTACAGATGGCATACCAAAATTGCATCAAAATGATAAACACGTTTCATAAAATCCGTTCAAGTAATGTTTTTCTCCCAACCTTTCTATGTAATTGGAGGATGCATCTATTTTTCATTCGTCCACTGTTACGTTCCAGTGCCACCAAAATCTTCACCCTAGGTTTCTTTATATTTGGGTCACTGTAAAAAAAACTAGTGATCAAAAAAAGCGCGTGAATGTTTTCCTACAAGCTTTTGAAATATATAAATATAAACATTTTTACATGATAATATATAGGAATGTATGATATTTAGGTGAATAATTCACTTAAAGAACGCTTCCAGGCCGCCTGTGCAAAATCACGTCAGCCCCCTCCCCCTCCCCCCACCCCAGCTTCAAAGGCCATGGTGCACCACGCACACCAATGAAAACGGATGGGACGAGGACCACGTCTATGGGCGCCATTTTGTTCAACTGACTACATCATCAGATCAATATATCAGGTGTGTAGTTTCCTATGCAGTGGTGGAGGCTCCCTCAACATGGTTTCTAGCTGTGCCCCCAAACTTTTAGAAGAACATGGGACGTGGAAAACACATTTGTGGGTATATTTTGTAAGTACATTTTGTTGTTTCTCACTATGCAGTCTTCCCCAGACGTTTCAAAACTATGCCTGCCATATGTACAGCAACGTGTTTGTGTAGGCAGCATGTGCCTTAATTTGAGTGACATCAAATAAAAGATGTGAAGTTCCGTCATACACACACACGCACACGCACGCACGCACGCACGCACGCACGCACGCACGCACGCACGCACGCACGCACGCACGCACGCACGCACGCACGCACGCACGCACGCACACACACAACACACACACATACACAGCCACACACACACACACACCACACACACACACACACAACACCACACACACACACACACACACACACACACACACAACACACACACACACACACACACACACACACACACACACACACACACACACACACACACACACACACACACACACCACACACACACACACACTCGCGCGCACGCACGCACGCACACGCACACACACACACACTCGCGCGCACGCACGCACGCACGCACACACGCACGCACGCACACACACACACACACACGTGCGCACGCACGCGACGCTATTGCTTGTTAGCAGGGGTGCACATTGTGATTCTGTTTGTTGTCACTGATGCAGTATATAAGCATTCACACAGCATATGCAGTATATAAGCAAGTAGCTGTTTGCCTTCATTGCTGGTATTTGACGTGATGAAAAATAGCGGTGCTGGCCGTGGAATGAAATATGCATTGCAATTGAATATGATTTATTTATATTTGCATTTCCATGGGTAAAGAGCTGGTGGCTGTCATCACTGGCATTTGACATAATGAAAAGCAGTGGTGCTGGCCATGGAGTGAAATCGATATTTATCCATGACAATTAATTTCGGCACCTTGAAGTGTCATTTTGGCTATCATTCATTATTCCGTTCCATACACTTGTTTAAGACCATCTTGGGTGCGCTAATGATAGTGGTTTCATTAAAACACCCTCACTAATAGAAATTTCGGGACAGGCTCATTTCTATCATCTGTACACATCTATCTCTGTTGTAAGCAGGGAACAATTTGCATGTTTTTCATTGCATAGTTGTGAAAAATGCCTTGGGGCCAAAAATACAAAAAACACCGAAATTTCAGGCCCTATACCACACACCAGCTCCCGATCGCCATCAGTCCGTCCAGCCCCGGTACGCGACACGACACGCTTACGGAGCCCTCCGGTCACACCAAACTCCGGTCATGCGTCACAACCGCCTTTCTTGGGATGCAGCCTAACCCGGGCACTAATACACCAATCTACAGTTAATTATTTATTCCCGTGCTCGGTTATACCGAAATTGTTCGCGTAATTTGCACCATAAAAATGTACATACCGTGTCTGCACATTTCTTGCAAAATTGGGCCCAGCGGACGATTTGTAACCAAACATAAATGGTCATCACAATTCATCTATGTTTCGGATCTTGTTTAATCCCGCCCCTTTTCATCAAAGCAAGCCATACCGCCCCAGGACCATAACGCGCGCTGAAGTAAAGGTCTAATTTGCCCCCTCCCCCATGTTTTTTTCCAGAATAACCTCCGAACATGATTCCGAACTTGTCCTGTGACTTTGGTGTATAGACCTTTCTTAATTTCTAATATTTCAGAGGTCAAGCGGTCAAACTGACCATCACCCGAGCACGTCGCATTCAACCGGCCACCCGGGAGCGTGTAAATACACTCGACTGACATGCCAACCCAACAATCGCGCCAGTAATCATGCTCCACGTCTTAAAAAGCGCGTGTGTCTACTATAAATACTTGAGTAAATAACAGAAATTAGTTGCCTCGATGTAAACACATCAATCTACCGGTGTCTACCCGTCACTACGGAATAATAATGAAGTACGCCCAGGCACATTCAATTGCGTCCCTTCCCTGCCATCTGACCATGCTTGTCCGCCTCACGCGTCCTTGATTACTAAAAACTTGGCTCAGGATGTCAGTTCTCTTCAATTCTCTCTCGCAAACCTGTCAAAGATAATAGAAGAGGATGCTGGTAACTTATCGACATGAAAGCATAGCATAACGCGCTCAGTTCGGGCTTGCCTCCAAATAACTAATTCCTGTGAAGACGTGCGCAGCCATACGAGTGATAGGAACTAACGGCTACGAAAGGAGCGTTGCACAACATAGTCATAAGGCTCTCACGGGCAGTGCTTGATCACCTCCACTGCAAATTAAACTCATGGTAGGTCTGCACCGCACACGGAGGACGTCTTGCAAGGCTTCCGCGCGGGCTGCAACGGCGGCCCGATGTGGTTAAGAACGTTGCATGTGTAAGTTTGGGAGGAGTTTCTAACATTCGTCCCACTAATGCAATTTCAGTTGATAATACAGTTACGACTGTTCCTCCTAACTTTCCAACCTCCCGGAGAGTTGCAGGAGGGGCCTGTGACCCAACGATTACGCAACCCTCCTGTGGAAATGTCATGCTATATACACTTTATTTCACGGTCAATACATAAAGAAACTTGAACCTGATGCACCAAAGGGCCATCAGGACTATGTGGCTAAAAAGTCGAATAGTCACTGGTCACTGGAACCCCGCGTCACTGGCCCTGTGAGCTGCGTGTCATTGGCCCGATGTACCCCGCGTCGCTGGCCCCGTGTAGCCCGCGTCACTGCCCCCGTGAGCTGCGCGTCATTGGCCCGATGTATCCCGCGTCGCTGGACCCGTGTAGCCCGCGTCACTGGCCCCGTGTAGCCCGCGTCACTGGCCCCGTGTACTCCGCGTCACTGGCCAGTGTAGCCCGCGTCACTGGCCCGGTGTAGCCCGCGCCACTGTGCAGTGCAGCCCGCGTCACTGGCCAGTGTAGCCAGCGTCACTGGCCAGTGTAGCCCGCGTCACTGGCCAGTGTAGCCCGCGTCACTGGCCGCCCAGCCGACGGCCGGACGTCGGACGCGTCTGAGGAACGGCATGGCGACGGCGCGGCAGCCACACTCCGCCGCCATTCGCCGGCTCAGTTAGCAATGCATGCCTCTGCTTATCATGAGCACCGCGGCTACTCACGGCGTTTGACACTGCAGCGACGGGCTGCAGAGAATTGACTCAGCGTGCGGGTCTCCAACGCAGCTCTCCTGCCCCGAGGTCCGATGTGCCAACGCGGCACTATCCCGCAAAGCCGCACTGTTGGCTTGTCTGTCTTCTTCCGACCACGACAGTAGCTATACACAATTGGCTGCACCGTAAGCGTGCATCAACATTCAAGCAAATATCGAAGTGAAACAAGACACTGTCACTCAAGGATAGTGCACAGATGCAAATGCATCGTTGATGTGTCCACTTGCGAGCTATCTTTTCGCTCCAGTTCAAACTGCACTAGTGATCCCAATGTCGTTGGGGGTCAACGCGCCCGCTGTGGACCTACGCCTGCCTCAACGGACCTCTAGCGGGCCCCCTTAGAGGGGAAGAACAGCTTGAGCAAGCTGTGGACCTACTCCTGCCTCACCGGATCCCCAACGGGCCCCCTCAGAGGGGAAGGAGGGCCTGCGCAAGCTATGGACCTACTCCTGCCTCACTGGACCCCAACGGGCCCCCTTAGAGGGGAAGGAGGGCCTGAGCAAGCTGTGGACCTACTCTTGTTGTTTGTTGACTGGGGTTTTAGGGCGCGCCGACTGCTAAGGTCAATTTGCGCCCATAACAGTTCAGTGACTACCTAGGTGTGTAAATGGCTAGTGCTGCCTCGCGGTCCCGTGCTGGCATTTCTCCCGTCAAAGACCAGTGTCTCCTGTATTTGTGGTAAGCAGAAGACCCCCTGACATTTCTTCCGTCAAAGACCAGTGTCTCTTGCACTTGTGGCAAGCAGAAGACCCCCTGGCATTCCTCCCGTCAACCGCCAAAGACCAGTGTCTCCTGTATTGTGGTAAGCAGAAGACCCCGTGCTGACATTTCTCCCGTCAAAGACCAATGTCTCCTGTATTTGTGGTAAGCGGAAGGCCCCGTGCTGACATTTCTTCCGTCAAAGCGGATACTTCAAATCGAGATTAGGAGCTTTCCAGAAGGATTTCAAGAAAACTGATATTAGCGACGCACGAAGCGTGAGTGTCCGATCTACAAGTGAAAAGCGCACAAAAGATTGCGTTCTTCCTTTACAGCTAGGCATGCTGATTTTTAGTACCTGTCATAAAGACTTCCTCCACTCTAAGTTTTTTGTTTAAGTGCCACGCAGAAGACATGAACCGCCTTGACATTGGTGACTTCTGCAGTCGTTGCCACTGAGAATATTGCACGGACTTCAAGTCCGTGTAATGCTCTGCTCGAATTACTTGTGGAACGTTGAGACACATTCGTTCCTGTTGCTAACATGGAAGGTTACAGGGGGTACACACCAACGGGCGAAAAGAGGGTGGTTCTTAACACGCAAGCATGAGCATATCCCACAACATTCATCTCAACTGCGGGCCAAAATCTAGGTAGAGCCACACCTCCTGCGCCAGTCGTTCGCACGTGCTTGGCAGGTTGATACTGATCAATGACGCTGCACGTTAACATTTCCCTCATTCCCGGCCAAATTATACCTAATTCCGGACATGTTCCGATTAGTGAAATAACTGGAAATCGATATCGCACTAAATGCAGCATGAACTTATCTAATGGGTCCATGTACTAACATGCACGGGATTGATTAGCATAATGGACGCTAAGGCGAATTGCAACGCATTTGACCCCTACAAACGTGGTATACGAGGACAGAAACGGACAGTGTATGCAATGTATGGCGTTTGGGTCGAAACATAACAGAGGGTGAAATTGGTACGATGTGTGTGTGTGTGTGTGTGTGTGTGTGTGGTGTGTGTGTGTGTGGTGTGTGTGTGTGTGTGTGTGTGTGTGTGTGTGTGTGTGTGTGTGGTGTGTGTGTGTGTGTGTGTGTGTGTGTGTGTGTGTGTGTGTGCGTGCGTGCGTGCGTGCGTGCGTGCGTGCGTGCGTGCGTGCGTGGCGTGCGTGCGTGCGTGCGTGCGTGCGTGTGTGTGTGTGTGTGTGTGTGTGTGTGTGCGTGTGTGTGTGTGTGTAAGTATGTATGGCAGTACAAAGTATCGTGTCGGTCGGTGTCTAGTTCTAGTGTCGGTCAAATTCTAAAATTAGCACTACCAAAGGGTAAGCCGTTGCGTTTGAGGCGTTTCTACACGTGCTGAATACGGTTTTTAAAGATATTTTCGGTTTCATCAGCATTATCGTGGGCGCTAAGCACCCGGTTATCAGGCTGGAAAGGCGTTATACCTTGGCTTGAAACACGTGTGGAGAAATGTAACTCCACGCAACCACCCATGATTAGAGGGACTTGGATTTTAATGTCAACCGAGCACATCATTTTTGCAAAGAAATTTGAGAACAATGCTGGATACACTAAATAGGCTAAGTTTCCCCGCGCCAGAAAACCGTGAACGTACAGTTCGGTACTCTCTTACCGCAAGCAAACGCCTCAGAATGGCATAAAACGTATAGTAATACCAACCTTTTATGCCTAATACGCCAAGAATCTCACATTAGGACGAACGTATCAGGAAGTCATACACATAGAACCGACGACGCCACCCTCAATCTTCGGGTCCGGGTCCCCGGGACAGGGCGACATCAGGCATGTCATTACCGCTCGCATTTTTCTGACGAGAAGGTGGGATTGATGACCGCGGCGCGGGCGGTGTCTGACAGCCGCTAGATTAAAACTGCGCCGTTGGCCTGTGTCGCCGCCGTCATTCCCCTATCAATCTATTTATCATGCAAATTGCACCATAGGCAGAGCTTGCGGCCGACGCCAGCCGCATGAGCCTTGTAGTGCCACCTAGTGTCCGTTTTGCAAACTTGAGTACGCGCACGTCACTCACCAGATGTCACTGCCAGCGCAAGCGCCACGGCGCCTCACGTCACGTGACATTGGCGGGGCATTGATCCGACGTCCCGCGGCCGCCCCTGTTATTCTCGACAGTCCCGTCCGCCGGGCACCTGGCACCTGAGTAGCATCGTTATGAACCGTGGCCGGTTTCGGGTCCGTCCCACCGCCCCGAGCCTGTGCTGCGGCACTCATTGGTCATTTGACCAATAACCTGTCTGCAAGGTTGGGCAAGGGCCGCCGTAACCGCTATTTCCGGAGAGCATGAAGGAATGCAGCGACGCGCTGGACCAGAAATGAGCAATCCGCCGTCCAGACATGCCGTAAGTTTTTCAGAGAATGGTCACACTGCACATCGCATCCTCGACGGGCCGCATGCCCTAAACAGGGAGTGAGCCGCTGGAGCACTCGCTCGGATGCGCCGAATGCAGTCAAGTCACGAGCGCACGCAGGCATGTTAGAGGTGGCAGTGCCTTTTTCTGCACCTTCCGGCGACAGAACGTTGAATTTTGTAGAGATGGAGGGACTCCGCTGAGTCCCTCCATCTGAAGAGATTTGGTGCGTGAGCAGAACGTTTAGACACACAGCACGCGCATGGAGAGACGTGGCACCCCCGTCCCACCGGACCTGCGTTCTCGTCAGCCACACACAGCACGCGCATGGAGGGACATGGCATCCCGGTCCCGTCGGACCTGTGTTCTCGCCAGCGACACACAGCACGCGCATGGAGGGACATGGCATCCCGGTCCCACCGGACCTGTGTTCTCGCCAGCCGCCGCTCTCTTTATACTGGAACGTTTCGGAAAAAATCCCAGCTTTAGCACTGAACCGATGAAAAGCCGACGGTGGAGCATTCCCATGAATGACGCCGCGTCACAACAAGGTGGGACGACGCTGTCACCGCTGGCTCTAAATTGGTTGAGGACTGGAAAGCACCCCCACTAGAGACAACATTCGCTGCGTCCTCCAAACGAAACGGTGGCAGCTTTTTGGTCAACCAACTCTCTCTGAATATGAATTTTACGCCTCGACCCCTCGTCCGCGCACGCATTATGCAATGACAATCCGCTATTGCCATCTGGGGTGTTGTCTTTTTGCCGGTTATAGTCGGGTTTGCGCCTGCGAGATGGACGCCACTGCCTGGCCCCATTCCCGCTCCGACTGCGACGCAATCAGTCCAGCCGGAGTCGATGGATCAGGCCATCGGCCGGCTTACCAGCCCGGGACCAAGTCATTCCAACTTCACAGCCCATCTGGGCGCGTGTTGTACAATCGGAGTACGGTATCACATGTGGACCGAGTCATTCCACCTTCACAACCCATCTGGGCGCGTGTTGTACAATCGGAGTAAGGTATCAAATGTGGAACGCGCCATTTCCGTTGGAACTGGTCATCTTCACACCTCAGCATATGACAAACAGTGGCAAATGCGTTGTTCCGTCCTATGGTCTTGGTTCCGCCGTCATTACGGATGGCCCAACGCCATCTGATTTTCAATGTCATCAGCAAAGCCGTGCGTACCATGCGAGCCGCATCCTCTCCCTGACGTCTGCACTGTGTTGTGGCTCTCGTTGTTAGGCGCGTTTTGCGCACTGTTCCTCATGATTCGTCCCACTTCCTTATCACTGAATGTGTCTGTGCCGCACGCGCGCGTGTCCCAGCCATGCGAGGCTGCACCCGTCGGCCGCTGTCCCAGCCATGCGAGGCTGCACCCGTCCGCCGCTGTCCCAGCCCTGCAAGGCTGCACCCGTCGGCCGCTGTCCCAGCCCTGCAAGGCTGCACCCGGCGGCCGCTGTCCCAGCCCTGCAAGGCTGCACCCGTCGGCCGCTGTCCTTTTGCATTGCGTCCGAGGTGCAGCGGCACGGCGTGCGTGACCCGGTGCACGGCGGCTGCCTCGGCCCGGCGCCGGCCGCTCCGGACGCGCCGTACCGGACTCGTCTGAGCCGCGTCACCGGCTCGGCTCGGCTGAACGACAGCCGGCACGTCAGAGCTGGGCCAGTCCGGCTCGGAGGCCCGCTCGCCGTGTGTGGCTCGGCCGCAGCAAACCGGCCCACAGCACCACCTCTCACCGGTCGGGCCGTGGAGCCGGCGGTGCGGTACGAGGAGCCGCTGGTCCCGGCCAGCTGTACCCCTCCCCCCCTGCCTTTGCACAGGCCTCGCCACGCCATGCCAAACTTCCTCGCAGTGCACCAGCGCACCCCTGGAACCAGTGTCACCCAACTCCTAAACCCAAACACAAACACGAACCCAAACCCCACCCCAAACCCAAACCCAAACAGAGTCCAAACCCAAACCCGAAACCAAGCCTAAACCCAAACCCCAAAACTATAACCAAACCGGAATCCCTGCTGCCTGACTGCACGCCCCACGCTTCAAAAGCTCTACCCACCTCCGCCCCATACAACCACACGACGGCGCAAGCCGCCGGCGACTCCCAAAGGCCCTGGGGCCCCGTCAGCAGCGGACATTCCAGTCGTGATATCCGGCGGACAGCGGATGAGGGTGTCGCTTTCCCGCCGACAGCGGTGGAACCTCGCCAGGCACCGCCAGCGGCCCGGCCCCGGCCCCGGCGGCCGGCAGCGCCGCTCCGGGCGCCGTCACACCATGTTTAGCTCGGAGTACCGCTGTCCATCACTCACCACTGGCGCTAGGCATGCAGCCGGCCGGCCCAGACGTAACGCCGTCGCCACAACAGAACAGCGCGACTGACTGGTTTGGCATTCCCCTCCCCGGCTGATTTATGCGCAACATGCTAACGAATTGGGACGTCCGCGTGCACACCCAGGTTACCGCCAGTGGGAGAGCTGAGCTCAGGTGCGGCACAGCATGTGACCCAAGTCCCCAGCACCCTGCTCGGAAGCGCAGCGGTCGCCCCGCGATCGGAACCACGCCACAAAACAGCGGGAGTCCAATCCCTCCGTGGCCCAGATACGACGGCGTCCTTTTTACGAGCCTAATCCTGCCGGGCCAGTGCGCCGAGCGGCCGCCACGCGGCGCCACCGGTCGTGGGCTTCGATCCTGGTTCGCGTGTGAGGTAACAGAGCTTTATAGCGCTCGGAACGGCAGCGAGCGGCGAAAATCAATGGCAACTGGGCGTCCGGTCGTTCCGGGCCGTTTCTCCACCGTATCCGGAGGCCTGGCCGCCACCTGACCGACGCCGGGGCTCGCTGGGACGTCCTACGAGGCGTCGACCGGTGGTGCCAGCTGCGCCGACCAGTGTGGATCGGCCACCCGAGGCCATCTGTTTTGAAGACGAGAATCGCTTCCCAAATCACACTTGCATAATATTAAAGGGGTAAAAGTTGACACCGCCACAAAAGGAGCTCGAGGGTAGGGGCTCACTCGGAGCGTGGCTCACTCAGAGTGTAGGGGCTCACTTGGAGCGTGGCTCACTCAGAGTGTAGGGGCTCACTTGGAGCGTGGCTCACTCAGAGTGTAGGGGCTCACTCGGAGCGTGGCTCACTCAGAGTGTAGGGGCTCACTCGGAGCGTGGCTCACTGGGATTCAATATGGCCGTAATCAGTCGGTGCCGCGACAGAGCAGTCGTTCGCATTAGTATAATACCACAACCAGTGACACACCGCCGTTGACAAGTCAGCTTGGGTCATTCATATAGGAATGCAGGGAAACATCAAAAGGCCGGCACATGTAAGCTTCAGTATTTCTACATCGTATGAAACGTGTCTGCTCCCACCACCACCTCTGCCCTGGCAGCATGTCTCTGGCAGTAAGCTTGCTTTCGGCCGCAGCGCCATATCACACCGCAACATCTCCGCTGCAAAAGTGGCCGACGTAGCGAAGCGCGGGCAGTGTGTCATGCACGAGAGCCTGTTCTCCAGAAGCACCAAGCCCGGCCGGCGCGAGCGCGGCGCGTCGGCCGGCAATCTACGTCGGCCGGCAGGGCCCCACCCCGGTCGGCCATGCTGGGAGCGGTAAACCGATCCAGCGCGGCGTAACTCGGCTGCTGCTGCCAGGCCTCCCAGAGCCGAAAGTCCAGGGCCGCTTTCGGCGTCACGGCCGTGGTGAAGCATTGAGCGCCGACGGTGGCGCGGTGTGCAGTCGCATCAGATCCTGGATTCTTTGCAACCGTTGTGTTAAAAAGGCAGCAAAACAAAAACAAAACAACAACAAAATTGGTTACAATATTTCCCGACCGTCAACATTTCACACGTTGCTACGGCTAAGTGTCTGCTTCATGCTCCGAGCACGCATTAACGAGTGGAGCTGCTTGGAAGCTGTTTCAATATTCTCCAGCCATGGGAACGCCCAGAATAAACGGACTGCAGTAGCGGTATGCAGATTTTTGCCGAACTTCAGATGGTTTGAGGAGATGCTATGCAAATTTCTGCCGAGATACATGGGGTTCGAGAACGCGCCAAAGTGCACCTCGAGGCGTGCTGAATTAGATACAACTTATAGGTCAGAGCCAATCCAGACGCCGTGCGAACTTATGGCCTTACGATTGCCCGCGGCCCGCCGGTAACGAATGCTTGGAAACGCATGTTTCATATGTACCAGATGTCTTCGGTGAATCGGTCTGATTTCAGGCGTCACCCTGCTCCATTTCGGAGTGGTCCATGTGGAAATAAAGGAACTTCAGGCACACAGACCAGACCCACAAGAGCTGCGCACGCGTCAGGTTCACATCATGACCGTGATTCTTGCGTGGTTGTACGACATTCGCCGTCGTGACAGGTGAGGGCGGTGTGAAACTTTGCCAGGCAAGAGCGGGTGTAATAGAACTGACCACAAAAGCATCTGTGTGACGTGGTAACGCATGGCTGGGCCGACGAGACATGTCAGGGCGTAATAGGTGTGCGGGGCTGCTGATCGGTGGCGCGAGCCGGACCAAACCAAAAAGCAAACAAACGAAGACTTACCCCCGCTCAAAGCCCGCCCCGGCGCGTGGAATCACAGCGCCGAGTATATAATCACGTCGCAGAGGGGTGACCCAGCCAGCGCCAGTACATCCGACTGCAACCGAGACAGCGAAGGCCGCGACGACGGGTGTGCCGGCTAGCAGCGGCCCACAGTGGGCGCCCCGGCCACTGTGGGCCCACACTGGAGCCCACCGGCGCGGCGGTGCCCCGTCGCACACCGCCGCCGGCGCCGGCGCCCCCAGCAAAGGGCTGGGCTCCGCCCGTCGGCCAGGGCCGTCCCCGGCCCGACCCCGGCTCCCCGACGAGGCCGGGCGCGCGGGCCGGCTCCGACACGGGGCGAGCCGGCCGCCCAGTGGTCCCAAGCTCCGGCGGTCGGGGCTCAGTCGCGGCACCACAGCCCGAGCCCGGCCAAGGACGGAACTCCGCCGGGACACGGGCGCGGAGTCCTCCGCCTCCAGCCAGTCCGCCTACCCAGCCACAGCCGCCGCAGACTAGGTCGACGGTCCCTTTTGAACATTACTCACAAGCGCTCCATCCCCAAACATGAACATATCGTTTCGATATGATTTAACAGAGTTCATCAGGATAAACATGCCATTTGGCACGCTCACACGTCCCGAGATCCCCCGGTGAAAAAGAAATCCACCAGGTCAGGACACCATCAGCATCTGAAATTTGAACTGGGCTCTTGGGGAGAGAACGAAAATTCCAAAATCACTGCTCGTGGTGAGAACAAAATAACCCACGCTAATTTGCACTGTATTGACAGCTGGCACTGAAGGACATTCTTTGGCTGCAGATGACGGTTAACACCATGCTCTATCTGGTGTCAGTGGTTGCCAAAGGCCATTAGAGATAGGCTGCTTGCAATTCTTAAATTTTCCAGCTTCCTAGTCAAGTACTTCCTCCCTAAGTCTATGCTCGCACCTAATGTATTTTTGAAGCTATGGAGCTGATAGAAAGCTGTTTGATATTGACAATTACGTTGTAAAGGTGTCAGTCTCAATCAGGGCTGATAGGAACCAAAGCTTAAAATGTAGTGCACCTGTTGAACAACTCCCAGAGCACATTATGACAAATTTATGATTGAAATGTCATGCACGCTACAATAATATAAATAGGAGCATCTGGGGCATGGTAGTTAGTGCAACGGCGTTTTAGCCAAGGTGCAATCTTTCTCACCTGATGTAAAGATTATGTGGCACTGTGATACCCACCTAGGCTTTTACTGACCTAGATATGCTTAATTCGGGACAAGGGCGTAGTTTCCTTTTTAGTTGGAAAGAACGCTACCCCCTTTCCCCAACTTTGAGAAAACACTTGGTCAAAATCCGGGCGAACATGGTTTGCATAATTTGTTTGGGATTAAAGATTTCTCTGCTCACCCGCTCCACAAAATTGTGTAGAAAACTACACCATCCAGGACGTGAGGCTGCTGCGTGATTGGGGCTCGGAGACCAACGCAGCTGAGGCGGGGGAATTATCTACTCCTCACAGAGCAAGCCAGCCGCACAAGGTTGGCATCGCTGCACCTACCACCGACATTGATTCTGATACAAGATTTTTATCAGTGTATGACGCTGACCTGAATCTATGCATTGCCTTAATCTATACTACCATCCGATTGCGCTGTCACGGCTCCGCACGCGGCTCCTCCAAAAACAAAAATGTCAGAAGGCTATACAAATCGGGCACACGCAATAGCAGTCTTTAACGACAGAGCCGCTGTAAGTTATTTATCGGTCTTCATAATGTTTTTTTTTAGGGCCTCAATGATGTTGTAAAAATCATTTATTGGCAAAATCCAGCTCAAATAAAAGGTAGATCTCAAAAACGTAAACAGTTATATCAATACACAACCGAAGGTTCTGCCGAACGGACAAGAAAATGCTTCAGCCTTACAGTCATCATTTTGTGGCGACACTCCGTAGATCGATAGAAAAATTGCATGTTTTTATCTAATTCCCCTTGTATGCCTTTTCATCACGTATTTTGAGAGGATTTCTTGGTGGAGAATATGTCTTCTCTCCAATGCCAAATCCTCCCCAAGAGCCGGAGACTCGTGGAGCCGCGGATTTCTGCGTATCCAAGCGAGTGTTTGGGATGGTGTTTGACGTCACCATTATACCCTCTACACAACCTCCGGTTTTGACAGCTTCAAATGCAAATTAATAAGGACACTATCTAAAATGGATTTAAAATAATTTTCCTTCATATATGATCAATTCACGCTATATCTATGGGTATATGTTGGTGTGACATCATGTACTTTGGTATCAATTTTTATTGTTACAATTATTTCCATGCGCAATCCAGAAACATTAAACCGTGACGTATACGAGATGTTCTCTGTTCTCTCGCTTCTCCCTCGTGCGTCAAGAGGCGCTGTTGTTTTGAGTTGGTGGACGGGCTCGGGCCCGGCGTCTGAGCGCGTCGGTGTCGTTGGTGGACGGTAGGTGAGTTAAACGCGTACTGGTGAGCAGCAACGGACCTGGGCACTGTGCATTGGGAGGGAAGATTGGACGTGATATGGTAGAAAGATTCCGCCGAAACCCGCGAGCAGTATCCCTCGTTTAGTCGTGTGAGTGTGGCACGCAATGCTGTCGAAGCTTCAGGAACAGCCTGCCTTCACCTCACGTTGCTCACAGGTAATTTTGTATATTCTTTCCAGTGTACATCTGTGGAGAACAAAATGTCTCGGGGCTAAAAACATAGCAAAGACTGAAAAGCGTCTCAAGTCCGAGCCCGTTGGATGCAGGCCCACGCCACCGACTCCACCAATCTTAGTTTGAACGTAGAACTTCAGGCGACTATGGCACAAAAGCGATCACGCAGGAGCACTGGGGCAAGAGCACTTGAGCAGGAGCGCTGACGCCCTGTAACTGGAAAAGATATTCCATGTTTCTCTCATATGGAACGGCCGTCCATGGTAACTTACGGTTGTAAGCATCTCTGGTCGCAATCAATCTTAAGAAAAACGTCTTTGATGCCGGCTCATGCTCCGATTTTAATGCCTTTCAATATGCTATTCATCTCAATGCAGGTTACGCCCTGTCAATACGCATTGCTTAAATTCATATTCAGCTGCAGTTCTCAATGATAGCATGTACGTGTGGAAGGTTCGCCTAGCTCCCTCACCATAAAACAACTTGTTTGTTTTCGCGCAACCTAATAACCAGCAACGGCTAATCGGGCTGAGGTTGCATATCTGCAACATATGACGGACTGATTGATACTTCGCTTTGAGCTGACTGAGTTGGGACCAAATGACCCTTGTGACATTCTAAAGACGCTGAGAATGTGCATCATAGCAAGCCATTTCCTGCATGAATAACGCCCTTCGGAAATAAGCACGGGATGAAAAACCATCTTGCCGGAGTATTCAGTCAATTAACGGAGGCTGGCTAGGCTTCCCAGAAGATGGAACATCTCAGGCTTGTTACAGCGGGCTCGGCAAACGAGGCTGCATATTTAAACATGAATGTAACGTCGCGAGATTGACCGCAGCAGTCGTGATTAGTGAAGCATTCATCCACCCTAGTTTATCAGTGGACGTCAAATCCCCCCTATATGGAGATACTACATCGGTGGACATCAAATAAGGCGTCTGGCAACCATTCGCTTTGGCAAAACGCACTTTTTGTCTCCGTTTGTTTGTTTGTTGTCTTGTTTCTTGTTTGTTGGTTTTTTTTTGCTGCGGTCCTCCTCGCATCGGTTGCGAGTCAAGCCTGTCCTTGGCTCGTCTAGTGTCCAGGACCGCGGAGGGTGCGGAAGTCCGCGCATTCTGCGACTCTGTGCCGCCGCAGCAAGCTTCAGGGGCACCATCGCACGCCTGGCCCCCATTCAAAGGCGCATTACCGGCTTCGGCCAGCGCCTCTGCGATGCGTTCAGTGGCGCCCGGCGGCGAGCGCGCCGAGCGCGCTGCATACAAGGTCGCCGCACCGACAGCTCCGTGCACGAATGGTCGCTGAAGCTGGCCACCATCGCCGCCCACACTGGCCGCGACGGACCGGCCGCAATGCCGGTGAAGTGAAGAATGCCTGTCAGCTGCAGACGTCACGAGATTGCAGACAGGGCAGGCAGGGGATCGGAGTCGGACCATGCACTGCCTGTCAGCTGCGGACGTCACGAGCTTGCAGACAGGGCAGGCAGGGGATCGGAATCGGACCATGCACTGCCTGTCAGCTGCAGACGTCACGAGCTGGCAGACAGGGCAGGCAGGGGACCGGAATCGGACAATGCAATTGTTCGAAAAGTCAAATGGCGCAGGCACAATCGTCCGTAAATAGGATGCCACCTAGAACACCAAGTCTCGTGAAATTGTGGTTATCACGTGTTTATCAGCTGCCACCTTTTATCCAGACAGTTCAATGGCGAAAACGCCCTGATCGGGTACGTCATAGCTGTAAATACACCGCCGGAGATGCGTTACAACTTACAACACACGTCAGCTCATTACTACGCCAAACACCACGTGCCAATGAATGAGCCGTACCTGGTCATTTGCTGACTGACCTTCCCCGCACCGACAGGCCAGACGGTTGCCTGCGATCTGTGCCTGTCTGTGTCTGTGTGACCTCTTTCTGTGTCTGTGTGGCCTGCGATCTGTGTATGTCTGTGTGACCTCTCTCTGTGTCTGTGTGACCTGCGATCGGACATGGTATCGCGAATTACTAGATCCGGCGTTTATGCCATGCCGACCTGAGCTACAGCCTGCATGGCTACGGACTTCCACTCAAGACCCGTGCTTCGCCGTGCTCGCAGCGAATTTCTGACACTGTTTCAGCGCAGGTCCCGCCAGCACATGCCGGTAAATGGCACGACCAAGACGGGCATTGGTATCTACTGAACATTACACACTCCCGCTTCGTGCTGCTTGTTGGCGCCGCGCGGCATACCGCCAACAAACCACAAACCACGTCATGACATTGAAAATCGTTCTTACCCCATGCAGCCCGACGTCACCGACGCCAGCTCGCATCGTCCAACATCCAGAGCGCGATGTGCCAGGTCGTCTGCGCGGCCGGTATGCAGCGGCTGCCCACCCCCAGCCAGCCCCAGCAGCACGGTGGCCGGCAGCTCGCGCCGGCCGGCGGTCGGCCCAGCACGAACCGCCATCGTGCCGCCGCCGCCGCCGTGCTCCGCCGGTTCCGATCCGCACGTGAGCGGACGACAAACCAGCGCCGTCTGGGCGGCCGGCCGCTGTCAAGGGCGCCGATCCGACGCCGTCCGGTCTCGGCTTGAACGGCGCGTGTGGTCGCGCCCGCCCAAGCGCAGCGTCTGGCCCACGCCGCAGCTCCATTGCCGAGGCGCATCGCTGGAGCGCCCATGCCTGCATCCATATTTGGTTGTGCGGTCTGTGAGCCACCTCACCTGCACGCGGCACGAAGCCGAGATCGACTCGGCTGAACGTCGTTACCGAAAGATGACGCCCATAAGCCGGGCACTTGAATGCGTCAATAAGTGAGCAGCCATTAGCGGACTGAAGTGCCGCGACGGGCCCGTCCGGACCGTTTGCAGGTGCACCATGCCGATCGGGCCGCACGCGCCAGCGCAGCACTCTCTCCCCGGTACCGGGACCTGTCGGCGCAGGCATCACAGAGCCCCTGGAGGCCCCCACCCTTCCAATACAGCCGCCGCGGATTGGGTGTCATTGTTGCGGAAGTGGCCCTCGACAGACACGAGCTCTCCCAGCGGAAGACGAACGCCCCCGTAGGGAGCGACCCACTTGAGTTGGCGGGCCCCCGACGGGCCGGGCGAGCTTCCCATGGGGCGGTGGCGGGGACCTTTGTAGACAGAGGCCTCTGGAGACCTCAGTGGGACCTCTGGGGCTTCTGTGAAACCTCTGGAGATCTCTGTGGGGCCTCTGGGGACCTCTGCGGGACCTCTGAAGACCTCGTCGGGACCTCTTTATACATGGGGGGAGGCGAACATGATTTTTCGTCTGTCCTTTCCACGCAACGCCGCTTAATGGTAAACGTTGCACGGAACTCTGAGGGCACCTGCCTCCCGCTCAACTTAATTCGCCTCCCCTGAGACAAGAACTAGGGCGTCCAGCACCGTGAGCTCCACACGATGTTCGGGGGCCATCGCCCAGCGACCTCCATGCCGGGGCGGGGGGGGGGGGACCGCGGGCCCGGAGACGCCCAGTCCAGTAGCTCTACACCAGGACCGAGGGGGGGGGGGGCGGGAGCGGCGACAGTGGCGTACAATCGGTCACCGGCGGCCGTCCGGCAGGCGGCGGCCGGCGTGGCCGCGACTGGCACGGTCGCCAGCCATTAGCCGACGCACGCCACGGTCGCGGCGCCGGCCGGTCGGTTGGACCAGCGACCCCGGTCCCGACCCAGGGATCGACCCCCGCACGGACACGGGCACCCGCTCCCGCCCCGACGGCATCGACTTCGATGCCGATACCGGATGCGGCATCGACGGATAGCCGACACCAGACATTGCACCGGCACCGACATCGAGCCCATGCACGGCGTCGGATCGGCTGGCGAGGCAGCCGCCGGTCACGTCCGGTCCAGGCAGGCCGCCAGTGCGGCACCACCGGGCCGTGCCATACCGCCAGCGCCCGGCCCCGTCCCGTGCCCACGCTCCGCCTGGTCCGGCGGCGGCCTATTCCGACAGCGTGCCGATGTTGCCGAAATGTAGGGGACATCCAGTCCCGCACCAAGTTCCGTCTGTGTTCGGGGACAATGTGGAAGCCAGCTGGCCGGCCCCAACCGCGCGGCGGTTCAGGGAGCAGGTCACTGACCCCCGGGCGGCGGGCCAACGAGCGGCTTCTCCCACATCCTCTCGGAGAATTTACGCTCCATGAGTATCAAAATGGATGGCCGGGGAAATGAAAGGCAGTGTTTGGCTGGGCCACACGACGGCATAAAAGGAAACGAGCGCTACGAAAGGTTCTGCGGAAATCATGGCTCCGGTTCCCGTACGCACGTGACGGAAGAGCAAAAACGCTCACACATCCGGTCAAATCAACTGCACAAGACTAAAGTAGCCTGCTGACATGGACACAGCCCTACGGACTTGCCACTCCTGCTGACATGGACACGCCCCCCCCCCCCCCCTCCGGACCTGCCACTGGGTAAGTATTCGGACATGTTGAACACCTTCAGACCGACCTTCACGTGCATCCAGCGTAACTCTCTCCAGACGCGACCCAACGCCTGGTCCTTCGGAGCCGACCTTCACGTGCATCCAGCGTAACCTCTCCAGACGCGACCCAACGCCTGGTCCTTCGGAGCCGACCTCACGCACCCAGCGTAACCCTCTCCAGACGCGACCCAACGCCTGCTAGGGGAATACCCTGTGAGCGGACCACGACCGGCCGGTGGAGACCATGTCAGACCCGACACGTGTCGTGCGAGACCATCAGCATGTGAGCGAACTGACACATGTCGGAAAACACCTCTCAAGAACTGCTTCGATCCGACCCAGCCCAGCCCAGCACAGTCCCGGCGCCCAGGTCGCGGTCAATAGCAGTGCCCGGGGACAAATTTACCGTGTCGCGCCCACCCTGCGACGCCATTGACGCGGCATTAAAGATGCACGCGCCCTGTCGGTGGCCGGTCGCGCGAGCGAGTGTCCGGTTCCGTCACGGTGGAACACAGTGCCCCCCCCTCCCCCCCCCCCCCCAGCGCACCCCCCCCCCCTCGCCTCCCCCGGCGGTTGCCTCCGTTGCTGTCAAGCCGCGGGCACGTAGCGTGCGGCGCCGCGGTCATCGCCCAGCAAATTACACATGCCGGACGTGCTGCATGAGATGCTCCGCCGGCCGACGACCCGTCCGCGTCGCCACCCCTTCCACTCCACCCAGTCAAGCCCAATATGGCTCGCGTTTGACGAGCAGTCTTGACGTGGTCGGTCGCCGGTAAAAAAGAGCGACAGCCGCGTCCAGCGCCGGCGGGACCCGTCAGGAGGACGGCAGCAGCGCCGGCAGGACCCGTCAGGAAGACGGCAGCAGCGCCGGCAGGACCCGTCAGGAAGACGGCAGCAGCGCCGGCGGGACCCGTCAGGAGGACGGCAGCAGCGCCGGCAGGACCCGTCAGGAGGACGGCAGCAGCGCCGGCAGGACCCGTCAGGAGGACGGCAGCAGCGCCGGCGGGACCCGTCAGGAGGATGGCAGCAGCGCCGGCGGCACCAGTCAGGAGGACGGCAGCAGCGCCGGCAGGACCCGCCAGGAAGACGGCAGCAGCGCCGGCGGGACCCGTCAGGAAGACGGCAGCAGCGCCGGCGGGACCCGTCAGGAAGACGGCAGCAGCGCCGGCGGGACCCGCCAGGAAGACGGCAGCAGCGCCGGCGGGACCCGTCAGGAAGACGGCAGCAGCGCCGGCGGGACCCGTCAGGAGGACGGCAGCAGCGCCGGCGGGACCCGTCAGGAAGACGGCAGCAGCGCCGGCAGGACCCGTCAGGAGGACGGCAGCAGCGCCGGCAGGACCCGTCAGGAGGACGGCAGCAGCGCCGGCGGGACCCGTCAGGAGGACGGCAGCAGCGCCGGCGGCACCAGTCAGGAGGACGGCAGCAGCGCCGGCAGGACCCACCAGGAAGACGGCAGCAGCGCCGGCGGGACCCGTCAGGAAGACGGCAGCAGCGCCGGCGGGACCCGACCCCCGGCGTACCTAGGAAGACGGCAGCAGCGCCGGCGGGACCCGTCAGGAAGACGGCAGCAGCGCCGGCGGGACCAGTCAGGAAGACGGCAGCAGCGCCGGCAGGACCCGCCAGGAAGACGGCAGCAGCGCCGGCGGGACCCGTCAGGAAGACGGCAGCAGCGCCGGCGGGACCCGTCAGGAAGACGGCAGCAGCGCCGGCAGGACCCGCCAGGAGGACGGCAGCAGCGCCGGCGGGACCCGCCAGGAAGACGGCAGCAGCGCCGGCGGGACCCGTCAGGAAGACGGCAGCAGCGCCGGCAGGACCCGCCAGGAGGACGGCAGCAGCGCCGGCGGGACCCGCCAGGAAGATGGCAGCAGCGCCGGCGGGACCCGTCAGGAAGACGGCAGCAGCGCCGGCGGGACCCGTCAGGAAGACGGCAGCAGCGCCGGCGGGACCCGTCAGGAAGACGCAGCAGCGCCGGCGGGACCCGTCAGGAAGACGGCAGCAGCGCCGGCGGACCCCGTCAGGAAGACGGCAGCAGCGCCGGCGGGACCCGTCAGGAAGACGGCAGCAGCGCCGGCGGGACCCGTCAGGAAGACGGCAGCAGCGCCGGCGGGACCCGTCAGGAAGACGGCAGCAGCGCCGGCAGGACCCGTCAGGAAGACGGCAGCAGCGCCGGCGGGACCCGTCAGGAAGACGGCAGCAGCGCCGGCGGGACCCGTCAGGAAGACGGCAGCAGCGCCGGCAGGACCCGTCAGGAAGACGGCAGCAGCGCCGGCGGGACCCGTCAGGAAGACGGCGGCCGCTCCTAGCATCGACGAGACCCGTTAGCACACCAGCAGCCGGTCCCAGCGCCGGCGGAACCCTGGCAGATCAGCAGCCACTCCCAGCGACGGTGGGAGCGGCTGCAGCCTCTGCCCGCGCCGTCGGGCACCGTCCGCCGGGCGGTGCGTACTGTGCGCCGGCCGGACGCGACCCGATTGGCCGACTGATGGCTCCTGTGCGACGTGACGGCCGAGGCGCTGATTCGCGGCGCCAGGGCGCGGGGGCCGAGGTGCGGCGATGACGTCCGCGTCGCGCCCAGTCCCAGGACAATGCCGAACCCAACGCGGGGGAGAGCGGACGCAGGGCAATATTCGCACGTGCGGTGGAGAGGCGTGCGAGACAGAATTCTGAAAAAGCAAGCACTGGACGAAGGAAAAGCTGGCTTGAAGCACTTTTACTGAAGCACCATTGCCAAGCAACGGACTCGTACACCGATGACGGATGAACCGATGTCTTCCGCGTCGACACCACTGGCAGCAGCATGCTCGTTGCCATCACTGGCAGCACGCTCGCCGGCCGTTCACCCGGCAATCACACCGCCACCAGCCGGCGGTGCGGGGGGTATGCCGACCCCCCCCCCCCCCCGTTGTGAGTGCACGATCGGCCCGGCCCGACACTTATTTAAATTATCAAATTTGCTAAGAAAAATGATGGCCAGCCGGATCCTATAGCCAACCCGAGACGAGGCATCAATTACGAGCGGCCACACTTCACCCTGACGGAAATTTTAAGATGAGGCCCTTTTATAACCTGTATCAGACTTAGCGCTGCTGTCGACAACAGCCCAGAGGCAACGCCGGCATCACCACATCTGTGTCATGCTGAATGGAGACAAGGTTATAATCCTTCAGGTACAGCCTGCGCCAATGCATCTGCATGGCCGGGATACAAGGTGAGGTGCGCTAAACAGCTGATGACACGCCCCGGAAAAACACCTCGAAGCACGTACTTCAAAGGCACTCAGTTAAACGTGCCGTGCTGGACAGTAAGACTGCAAGCCATTCTAAGGGCTTAAGACTGGAAGCGATTCCGAAGGATCAAGTCAGCTTTGTAAAAATGGGCTATTGCTGGATTTCCCCCAATACATAAAGGCGTACTTTCCACTCTTTTGCTCAATTTGTTTTCACTCTTCTCGATGCGACTTAATGTTTACATCAGTTGGAGAACTCCTGTTCGACCTGCCACGCCAGCGTGCTTTTTGGCTCAACGTGGAAATGTCTCAACCTGAGTTTTGTTGCTTTTGCAGTTGTCAATGTCCAAGTCGGCACAACTCGTGACATTGTGTTTCGGTCACGAATCTACAATCCGACAGGAGCTAAGGTGGGTTTTATGTTATGGCTCATTAAATAAGTGTTCAACATAGAAACTTCGTTGTTTTATTACATTTAAAAAGAGCTATAAATTCAGGGCTCAGAACATTAGATGGTGAATGCAACTAGGGCTAGGAGCGCCTAGTTCACGGCAATTCATGGCGTCTGGCGACACATCTAAACTTAAAGGTGAATTGCCTTCGATATAACTCGCCCCGACATCCGCCAGGCACTTCGAAAGTCTTGGCTCAGAACCAGGCTCGAACCCAGCTTCAATGAACACACGATGTATAGACAAACACTCTCTCAATCAATATATGCCACCCCCCAGTACATAGTTTGCAGTAAGCTGAAGCTGGTTAGAACCAAAAATTATTCTCAGGCTTCGCCTGAGCCGTCTGGTACCCCGTGCTAGGCTTCGCCTGAGCCGTCTGGTACCCCACGCTAACGTCTCTAAGTTTTCCGCCATTTTCCGCAACACAGCGTGCAACCGCTCAAAGGACTAACTTTCAGTTAAACTTACACGTAAACCAAATCGACTGCAGAGAAAAAGACGCGGTTACGAAATAACGACCGGACCAACCACTTATACGCGCAATTAGGTATTTGTAGTTTCTAGTTGTGATGTTGGAGTTGTTACTTCCATGTTTGATTCCGGCCCGTCCGAGGTGTCTTCTGGCGCAATGGCGCGGCGCGGCACGGCCAGCGTGCCTGGCCGACACAGGGACAGGCGGGCCCGGCGCGGCACGGCCAGCGTATATCGTCGACACAGGGACAGGCGGGCCCGGCGCGGCACGGCCAGCGTGTATGGTCGACAAAGGGACAGGCGGGCCCGGCGCGGCACGGCCAGCGTGTCTGGTCGACATGGGGACAAGCGGGCCCGGCGCGGCACGGCCAGCGTGTCTGGTCGACACAGGGACAGGCGGGCCCGGCGCGGCATGGCCAGCGTGTCCGGCCGACACAGGAACAGGCGGGCCCGGCGCGGCACGGCCAGCGTGTCTGGTCGACACAGGGACAGGCGGGCCCGGCGCGGCACGGCCAGCGCGTCTGGTCGACACAGGGACAGGCGGGCCCGGCGCGGCACGGCCAGCGTGTCTGGCCGACACAGGGACAGGCGGGCCCGGCGCGGCACGGCCAGCGTATATCGTCGACACAGGGACAGGCGGGCCCGGCGCGGCACGGCCAGCGTGTATGGCCGACACAGGGACAGGCGGGCCCGGCGCCGTCATTGGCGCCCATACATGGACAGGCCGAGCCCGGCAGCAGCCTCGCTGCCGCCGCCGAGGGGACAGGGAAGACCCGACACGGCGGTGCGGGGCGGCGCCCGGCCTCGGACGCGTGACGGGCTGCCGGTCGGCTCAGCTCAGACAGGTGGGTAGTTTGGCTCAGCTCAGCCAGGTGGGTAGTTTGGCTCAGCTCAGCCAGGTGGGTAGTTTGGCTCAGCTCAGCCAGGTGGCAGTCTGGCTCGGCTCAGCCGGGCGGGTGGTCTGCGCTGGCTGAATGGTATCGGCAGTAGTTTGCATACCCACGCTGGCTCTGAGTGGCGTAGGCTGGCAATGCAGGCGGCTCTAGTCGCCCGTAGCCAATATCCACAGGGCTTCAGCAGCAGTTCAAAGGCAGCGGAGATGTTTTGAACGGCCAGGCCAGCAGTCCAGACAGCCAAGACGATACGCTCTACGAGCCTATTCAAATCGAACGTGTCTGAGCTAGCAGAGCAGTTCTTGACGAAATCGGGGCTATTCGAAAGGTCCCGGCAGCCGGTCCAGACCGTCTGCACTTCGCTACGTTATGGTGATTTGATGAGTGTAATGCGAAGCTGGAGAGAAGTCAGAGCAGAAGCGTCCGGTGACACAAGGCCGTCTCACATGCTCACGACTACGATAGGTTCGAATCTTGTCATTGGCTGAGTTTCAGTCTGTCCCGCACAAATCGGCGCCGACGGTCGCATCAGCCACACGCGTCGTCCTGCGGGTGGACTCGGCCGGACTCCGGCCGAACTCCTCTCGGCGGCCGGAGCCGGCCGACAGGCGCGGGACGGCCGCGCGGACCGCCCCGGTCGTCAGTCCGGGCGGCCGTGATGAGTGGCGGCCGGCGGCCCGTATTGAGCGGCGCCCTGCCGCGAGGACAGCAGGCCGCCGCGGCGGCTCCCCGCGACTGGCTGGGCACTGGCGCCGCGACCGCCGGCCGCCGCCGCACCTGTCCGTGTTAAGCAGTGATGCCGACACGGCTGGAGGCGAGGTCAATCGATACGCTGCCCGAACTAAGCATGCTGTCTTCGGCCGACGTGCCGGCCCGTGACGGTGCGCCGGCGGTGCGCTCGCGTACGTCCCGTTCGCTCGGCCCGTCGCAGGGCGGCTTCAGCGGTGAGCGGCGGTCGCCAGGCTGCGCGGCGCGCAACGCCGGCGGTTTCAGGCACCGCCAAATATTTCCGGGCGGTAATGTTTGGAACAATGGGCCGGCGGCTGCTGGTCTCGATTGGGCGGAGCGGGGCCGGCGGGACAGCTCTGAGTCAGCGGCTCCGCCCAGTCTCGGCCACCGCCGGCGCCGCTCAGCCGGCGGCCGCCTCTGGTGGTGCCTGGCAGACGAGGCGAGGCGAGCAGTGCTCAGACGACCGCAGCCACCAGGCCGGATGCTCATGAGCTCCAATAACACTCGGGTGACGTGGCCACCTGGAGACGATGTGAAGGCGCGCTGATTGCTTGTAAGCAGACGCGGTCGAGCCGCTCGTCGGCTGTGCTGTCTTCCATGATGGCTGCAGCGGCCGACACCCGGTCAGGTCGCACGCTTCTGTCCCGCTGAGACGCCACACTCGCCGGCAGCTTTGGATAGCTGGGTTACCGTACGGCCTTCACGAGCCGCGTGGCCAGGCGGTAGAAGTCAGCCGGAAAGGACACGAGGCAGGGGAATTAGAGCTCGGGAGGCAGGACGCAGGATCTTGCACTAACTAGAATATCGTGAAACGAGAAAGCAGACCGCTGCAGCAAACAGTGAAGCAACTACATTATAAAACGGACGGGCGAACACACATATGGCACCTCACGAGTGGGGCAGAATAATGAGCTTAAACGTGTAGTGTAAGACAGCAGTGCCCAAAGGTTACGGTTTCCGCGAGACGCTATCACCGTCGGGGCTTGTGGCGGTACAGACTGCACTCCCTGCAGAGTGGCTGGCCACCCTGGCAAGACTGCACTCCCTGCAGAGTGGCTGGCCACCCTGGCAAGACTGCACTCCCTGCAGAGTGGCTGGCCACCCTGGCAAGACTGCACTCCCTGCAGAGTGGCTGGCCAGCCTGGCAAGACTGCACTCCCTGCAGACTGGCTGGCCACCCTGGCAAGACTGCACTCCCTGCAGAGTGGCTGGCCACCCTGGCAAGACTGCACTCCCTGCAGAGTGGCTGGCCACCCTGGCAAGACTGCACTCCCTGCAGAGTGGCTGGCCAACCTGGCAAGACTGTACTCCCTGCAGAGTGGCCGGCCACCCTGGCAAGACTGCACTCCCTGCAGAGTGGCTGGCCACCCTGGCAAGACTGCACTCCCTGCAGAGTGGCTGGCCAGCCTGGCAAGACTGCACTCCCTGCAGACTGGCTGGCCACCCTGGCAAGACTGCACTCCCTGCAGAGTGGCTGGCCACCCTGGCAAGACTGCACTCCCTGCAGAGTGGCTGGCCAACCTGGCAAGACTGTACTCCCTGCAGAGTGGCCGGCCACCCTGGCAAGACTGCACTCCCTGCAGAGTGGCTGGCCTCCCTGGCAAGACTGCACTTACCGGTGTCGAGTGGCGTGTCGCCGGGCCGTCGGTTCAAACACCACCAGACCGGACCGTCACCAGCACACTGTCACCACGTCAGCACCATAATGTCACATCACCATCGCGTGACCCCGTCCTCTGACGCACTGCTTCGACAGGCTGCTCTTCTGGGCCAGGCCGGCGTGTGCCGCGCAGTGGCCGCCGCTGCACTCGTCTGTGGAGAGGACCGGGCCGGTTCAGTGTCGGCCGGAGCCGCTCAAAGGACGCCGTCCCCGGAGACGCCCGGTGCATCGCATTGTTTCAGCCAGACGCCGATGGTCGATGGCCGGCTGGCGCAGATCGAGCGGGGGGGGGGGGGGGGGGGGGGGGGGAGCGGCGGTGGGGCAGGAGAGGAACGAGAGCAGGAGGAAGGGCAGGGGCGGGGCATGACCGAAGGAGTGAGAGCGACAGCAGGAGTGCGGGCAGAGGAGGGCAGGGCAGGAGCCAAAGGAGCGAAAGCGAGAGCGACAAAAGGGGCGGGGGCGGGGCAGGAGCGAAGGAGCCAGAGCGCGACCAGGGGCGGGAGGCCGGGCTCGTCTGGACTGGCCCGACGCCCCGCGGCAGGGCTGGTGGCGACTGCTCACTATGCGGCCAGACGCGGTGCCGGGCGCCACCGAAGCCAGCGGCCGCGCACTGCCGGCTGCCGGACGGCCACTTTCACCCCCGACTGAGCATGGAAGCCGACGGCGCGGCCGCCGCCACCCGGCACCTCCCGGCCAAGCCGGCCGACAGCCGACCATCGATCTCAAGAGGTGCCAGCGGCGCTCGGCTTATCGGCGATGACCTCTCTAGGGGTCGATCGCGTTTAAATGGACCGCAATGGGTATTGGTTACCAGAAATGTGCTTTATGCGCGCTGTGGTGTTTCTGGTGCTGTGAAAGTGTTCTGGTTAAGAAACACTTTCAGGTATTCGCAGTAAAGTGGACGTGCAACTGAAAAGGCACTCAATTCAAATAACTATTTCAATACAGCATAACAAGAAATGGCTCAATTTATGCAAAAGGAATCATCATACTTGTGTGTGGCATTTTCCCACGCTGTCTCCAGCAAATCCATGGTCACTGTTTTTGGAACATATTTGGGATGTACTGAGCGGGCCAATTCTTGGCTACTTGTGCGAGGGAATGCGTCATCCAGACCTAAATCCTCGCCCGTTTCGCCACTTTAAGCGCGTACTGGGTGGAAGTAAGCACTACAAGCCCACCGACACCACACATGTGCCTCAGCAGCTATAGGAAAGCGAGGCCGCAACTACGCCTTTACAGTCTTACTCAAATCATCATAATCCGTACATCACGGTCGTCAAACGAGCTTACACTATGCCTTGTCATCTCTGACTTGCTCAATAAAACCTTGATCAGCATTGGCTGAAAGCAGCTCTAATGAGCTAAGGAGATGAGGAGCCCTCCCCGATTGTTGGGTGTTACGTGATTGTAAATATACATTTCACTTCAAAGTGTCCATGGAGCTTGCTCCAGTATGCTTAAATCTCATATTTGTCACGAGTTCACCTCCTGTAGGCAATTATGACATCAATTTCCAGATTTCACATGATGCCGCCATGTCTTTAAAATGATATTAGTGGAGCTCATAGATACTAAGAAAGTTCATCACATATCTAACTCACATCTCCACAACTGTCATTAAATGATCAAGGTGCCTGCATTGAATACAGATAAACAATGCTGATTTTTCACCACCAACCATATGACAGCACAGGTCATTCTAAAGCTGATCCACATTGGAGTTAACTATCATTAAAATGAGCATATTCAGCTCCAGCTAGCTGATGTATGTTGCTTGATGTCCCATCCCTGTTTTTGTAGCAATTAGCTGAATGAAATCTGCATATGGTGGAAAGTCTGCAAAGTTGTTGGCATAACTGAAAGCAAAAGAATAGCAATGTTTGTTGTGCATCTCATGTAAGATGCTACATAATTTTTCACCACCAACCATATGACAGCACAGATCATTCTAAAGCTGATCCACATTGGAGTTAACTACCATTAAAATGAGCGATTCAGCTCCAGCGCTAGCAGATGTATGTGTAACTTGACATCCCATCCCTGTTTCTGCAACAATAAGCTGAATGAAATCTGCACATGGTGCAAAGTCTGCAAAGTTGTTGACATAACTGAAAGCAAGAGAACATCAATATTTGTTGTGCATCCCATGTAAGCCAATACATAATTTCAACAGCACTTTTGCCAGGACAACTTTACACCACACCAAAGCAAGAAGGGATGTTGAAAACCTGCAGCAGACCATGGATTAAGACATGAAGACATGAGAGACCATAGATTCACTCTGAATCCACATATATGGCCTGAGTTAAACAATATTTTGGAGATGACTGCTTCTGAAGGAGTTTAAAAAACAGTTGCAAAATCAGGAATGGTTTCAGATGTACCTCAATCAAAAACTTCCCTGTGCTCAATACCTATTCACATAAAAGTCCTTAACAAATTGGCAGAGATGAGATGAACCAACCAAGAACAACCTGTGCATGTGCATCATACACAAGACCACAATCGTGCACGCCAGCCTTAGCTCGCTGTCTTAGAATGTACTCATCTTTCAGCCATGATAAAGAATGAAATAAACAAATTTGGTGTTGATAGTATCTCAAAGTCAATATGAATAACCAGATAACCCAGCACGCATGTTCTAGAAACTCTGCAAAGCTTGCCAGTCATAGTCATTTTCATACAAAATAAGTCTTGTTTAACTATAAATGCTTGACATGACTAGAACTCCACAAGTGTGGGACCCGTTGCAGCGGACTTTTTTGCACGCTGGCACATACACATGCATTTCCGCCGTTGTTTACATGTACCAAAACTGATGGCCTCCATGTGGAAGTACTATGCAGCTCAACTTGTCTCAAAATCCATGGCAACTCATCAAAACAAAGATGGAGGACATGGAACAATTTTTGTGATGTGCGGGCAAAAGGCTTTTACATTCTTCTTACAAGGCTTCAAAGACTTTCAGACAATTACATCACTACAAATGCTGTGTCGCAGGTTTCAAAAATAGAGCAGCAACATCAAACTGAAGAGATTTACATGGCTCACTCCATATGTGCACATAAATCATCTTCGTTACAGCAGAAATATTCATAACAAGAAAAACAGCAAAAATGATCATATTGCCTTATATTCGGCCCAGGTGAATATTTCTACCTCCTTTAGACAAACTATTGTACTAAATCTAACAAGGACATAATAACTGATAATAGCAACAAACATGATACATACTCTTAAAAACCAGAACTCATAATAGCAAAAAAAAAACATAAAATGGTGACATCTTACCCATCCATCACAATCTATGTAAGAAAACTAATAGCTTGACCAGATCAGTCTGCAACACTGGTATGACAATAATAATGCACCAAAGCCATCCTGACCAATCATGGCCATCTTTTCTGTTCAAGGTAGAGCTTTTACATATCAAGCACTGGTTGTCGACTAGTTGGCATAGTCAGCATAGAAAATGA
>NW_023596225.1:13721979-14046979 GCF_011947565.3 Pollicipes pollicipes
CCACGCTCAAGCCAAGGCGATATACAAAAATAAACAAATCGGGATCGTAACACGAGCGCTAGAATAGCCCACGATAGTTTCATCCTCGTCGGCAGCGATATGTCCATTGCCACCCTACGGATGTCGATTGCCACCCTACGGATGTCCATCGCCACGCTAGGAATGTCGATTGCCACCCTAGCCGCGGCACTCGTTTACGCCTGTCAGCAAGAACGGACGAAATTCATAAGCATATGAAACGATACCTTGTAGTTTCACCACATAGTCCAGAAAATTTGAGTCAACGTGGTTGTGTTTTTATAGACACATTTTTCTTTTCTCGTCACACCCATGCATTTTTTAGGTTTCGGCACCGTCTTTTTCAGATAAGAGGGGCCCATTTTAAAGCTGCTCTTTGCGGCTTAGACACTTAAATGAAGCAAACTACAGATGGCATACCAAAATGCATCAAAATGATAAACACGTTTCATAAAATCCGTTCAAGTAATGTTTTTCTCCCAACCTTTCTATGTAATTGGAGGAGTGTATCTATTTTCATTCGTCACTGTTACGTTTCCAGTGCCACCAAATCTTCACCCTAGGTTTCTTTATATTTGGGTCACTGTAAAAAAAACTAGTGATCAAAAAAGCGCGTGAATGTTTTCTACAAGCTTTGAAATACATAAATATAAACATTTTACATGATAAATATATAGGAATGTATGATATTAGGTGAATAATTCACTTAAAGAACGCTTCCAGCCGCACTGTGCAAAATCACGCTCAGCCCCCTCCCCTCCCCCACCCCCGCTTCAAAGGCCATGGTGCACCACGCACACAATGAAAACGGATGGGACGAGGACCACGTCTATGGGCGCCATTTTGTTCAACTGACTACATCATCAGATCAATATATCAGGTGTGTAGTTTCCTATGCCAGTGGTGGAGGCTCCCTCAACATGGTTTCTAGCTGTGCCCCCCAAACTTTTAGAAGAACATGGGGACGTGGAAAACACATTTGGTGGGTATATTAGTAAGTACATTTGGTGTTTCTCACTATGCAGTCTTCCCCAGACGTTTCAAAACTATGCCTGCCATATTTACAGCAACGTGTTTGTGTAGGCAGCATGTGCCTTATTTGAGTGACATCAAATAAAAGATGTGAAGTTCCGTCATACACACACACGCACACGCACACGCACGCACGCACGCACGCACGCACGCACGCACGCACGCACGCACGCACGCACACACACACACCACACACAACACACACCACCACACACACACACACACACACCCACACACACACACACACACACTCGCGCGCACGCACGCACGCACACGCACACACACACACACTCGCGCGCACGCACGCACGCACGCACACACGCACGCACACACACACACACACGTGCGCACGCACGCGACGCTATTGCTTGTTAGCAGGGGTGACATTGTGATTTCTGTTTGTTGTCACTGATGCAGTATATAAGCATTCACACAGCATATGCAGTATATAAGCAAGTAGCTGTTTGCCTTCATTGCTGGTATTTGACGTGATGAAAAATAGCGGTGCTGGCCGTGGAATGAAATATGCATTGCAATTGAATATGATTTATTTATATTTGCATTTCCATGGGTAAAGAGCTGGTGGCTGTCATCACTGGCATTTGACATAATGAAAAGCAGTGGTTGATTGGCCATGGAGTGAAATCGATATTTATCCATGACAATTATTTCGGCACCTTGAAGTGTCATTTGGCTATCATTCATTATTTCCATTCCATACACTTGTTTAAGACCATCTTGGGTGCGCTAATGATAGTGGTTTCATTAAAACACCCTCACTAATAGAAATTTCGGGACAGGCTCATTTCTATCATCTGTACAATCTATCTCTGTTGTAAGCAGGGAACAATTTGCATGTTTTTCATTGCATAGTTGTGAAAATGCCTTGGGGCCAAAAATACAAAAAAACACCGAAATTTCAGGCCCTATACCAACACACCAGCTCCCGATCGCCATCAGTCCGTCCAGCCCCGGTACGCGACACGACACGCTTACGGAGCCCTCCGGTCACACCAACTCCGGTCATGCGCTCACAACCGCCTTTCTTGGGATGCGCCTAACCCGGCACTAATACACCAATCCACAGTTAATTATTTATTCCCGTACTCGGTTATACCGAAATTGTTCGCGTAATTTGCACATAAAAAATGTACATACCGTGTCTGCACATTTCTTGCAAAATTGGGCCCAGCGGACGATTTGTAACCCAAACATAAATGGTCATCGCAATTCATCTATGTTTCGGATCTTGTTTAATCCCGCCCCTTTATTCATCAAAGCAAAGCCATACCGCCCCAGGACCATAACGCGCGCTGAAGTAAAGTCTAATTTGCCCCCTCCCCCATGTTTTTTTCCAGAATAACCTCCGAACATGATTCCGAACTTGTCCTGTGACTTTGGTGTATAGACCTTTCTTAATTTCTAATATTTCAGAGGCTCAAGCGTCAAACTGACCATCACCCGAGCACGTCGCATTCAACCGGCCACCCGGGAGCGTGTAAATACACTCGACTGACATGCCAACCCAACAATCGCGCCAGTAATCATGCTCCACGTCTTAAAAAGCGCGTGTGTCTACTATAAATACTTGAGTAAATAACAGAAATTAGTTGCCTCGATGTAAACACATCAATCTACCGGTGTCTACCCGTCACTACGGAATAATAATGAAGTACGCCCAGGCACATTCAATTGCGTCCCTTCCCTGCCATCTGACCATGCTTGTCCGCCTCACGCGTCCTTGATTACTAAAAACTTGGCTCAGGATGTCAGTTCTCTTCAATTCTCTCTCGCAAACCTGTCAAAGATAATAGAAGAGGATGCTGGTAACTTATCGACATGAAAGCATAGCATAACGCGCTCAGTTCGGGCTTGCCTCCAATAACTAATTCCTGTGAAGACGTGCGCAGCCATACGAGTGATAGGAACTAACGGCTACGAAAGGAGCGTTGCACAACATAGTCACAAGGCTCTCACGGGCAGTGCTGTGATCAACCTCCACTGCAAATTAAACTCATGGTAGGTCTGCACCGCACACGGAGGACGTCTGGCAAGGCTTCCGCGCGGGCTGCATACGGCGGCCCGATGTGGTTAAAACGTTGCATGTGTAAGTTGGGAGGAGTTTCTACATTCGTCCCACTAATGCAATTTCAGTTGATAATACAGTTACGACTGTTCCTCCTAACTTTCCAACCTCCCGGAGAGTTGCAGGAGGGGCCTGTGACCCAACGATTACGCACCTCCTCCGTGGAAATGTCATGCTATATACACTTTATTTCACGGTCAATACATAAAGAAACTTGAACCTGATGCACCAAAGGGCCATCAGGACTATGTGGCTTAAAAAGTCGAATAGTCACTGGTCACTGGAACCCCGCGTCACTGGCCCTGTGAGCTGCGTGTCATTGGCCCGATGTACCCCGCGTCGCTGGCCCCGTGTAGCCCGCGTCACTGCCCCCGTGAGCTGCGCGTCATTGGCACCGATGTATCCCGCGTCGCCTGGACCCGTGTAGCCGCGCGTCACTGGCCCCGTGTAGCCCGCGTCACTGGCCCCGTGTACTCCGCGTCACTGGCCAGTGTAGCCCGCGTCACTGGCCCGGTGTAGCCCGCGCCACTTGGTGCAGTGCAGCCCACGTCACTGGCCAGTGTAGCCAGCGTCACTGGCCCGTGTAGCCCGCGTCACTGGCCAGTGTAGCCGCGTCACTGGCCCGGTGTAGCCCGCGTCACTGGCCAGTGTAGCCCGCGTCACTGGCCGCCCAGCCGACGGCCGGACGTCGGACGCGTCTGAGGAACGGCATGGCGACGGCGCGGCAGCCACACTCCGCCGCCATTCGCCGGCTCAGTTAGCAATGCATGCCTCTGCTTATCATGAGCACCGCGGCTACTCACGGCGTTTGACACTGCAGCGACGGGCTGCAGAGAATTGACTCAGCGTGCGGGTCTCCAACGCAGCTCTCCTGCCCCGAGGTCCGATGTGCCAACGCGGCACTATCCGCAAAGCCGCACTGTTGGCTTCTGTCTTCTTCCGACCACGACAGTAGCTACACAATTGGCTGCACCGTAAGCGTGCATCAACATTCAAGCAAATATCGAAGTGAAACAAGACACTGTCACTCACGGATAGTGCACAGATGCAAATGCATCGTTGATGTGTCCACTTGCGAGCTATCTTTTCGCTCCAGTTCAAACTGCACTAGTGATCCCAATGTCGTTGGGGGTCAACGCGCCCGCTGTGGACCTACGCCTGCCTCACGGACCTTAGCGGGCCCCCCTTAGAGGGGAAGAACCAGCTTGAGCTAGCTGTGGTGGGACCTACTCTGCCTCACGGATCCCCAACGGGCCCCCTCAGAGGGGAAGGAGGCCTGCGCAAGCTATGGACCTACTCTGCCTCACTGGACCCCAACGGGCCCCCTTAGAGGGGAAGGAGGGCCTGAGCAAGCTATGGACCTACTCTTGTTGTTTGTGACTGGGGGTTTTAGGGCGCGCCGACTGCTAAGTTCAATTTGCGCCCATAACAGTTCAGTGGACTACCTAGGTGTGTAAGTAAATGGCTAGTGCTGCCTCGCGGTCCCCGTGCTGGCATTTCTCCGTCAAAGACCAGTGTATCCTGTATTTGTGGTAAGCAGAAGAACCCCCTGACATTTCTTCCGTCAAAGACCAGGTCTCTTGCACTTGTGGCAAGCAGAAGACCCCCTGGCATTCCTCCGTCAACCGCCAAAGACCAGGGTCTCCTGTATTGTGGTAAGCAGAAGACCCGTGCTGACATTTCTCCCGTCAAAGACCAATGTCTCCTGTATTTGTGGTAAGCGGAAGGCCCCGTGCTGACATTTCTTCCGTCAAAGCGGATACTTCATAATCGAGATTATGGAGCTTTCAGAAGGATTTTCAAAGAAAACTGATATTAGCAACGCACGAGCGTGAGCTTGTCCGATCTACAAGTGAAAAGCGCACAAAAGATTGCGTTCTTCCTTTACACGCTAGGCATGCTGATTTTTAGTACCTGTCATAAGACTTCCTCCACTCTAAGTTTTTTGTTTAAGTGCCACGCAGAAGACATGAACCGCCTTGACATCGGTGACTTCTGCAGTCGTTGCCACTGAGAATATTGCACGGACTTCAAGTCCGTGTAATGCCTCTGCTCGAATTACTTGTGGAACGTTGAGACACATTCGTTCCTGTTGCTAACAGGAAGGTTACAGGGGGTACACACCAACGGCGAAAAGAGGGTGGTTCTTAACACGCAAGCATGAGCATATCCCACAACATTCATCTCAACTGCGGGCCAAAATCTAGGTAGAGCCACACCTCTGCGCCAGTCGTTCGCACGTGTTTGGCAGGTTGATACTGATCATGACGCTGCACGTTAACATTTCCCTCATTCCCGGCCAAATTATACCTAATTCCGGACATGTTCCGATTAGTGAAATAACTGGAAATCGATATCGCATTAAATGCAGCATGAACTTATCTAATGGGTCCATGTACTAACATGCACGGGATTGATTAGCATAATGGACGCTAAGGCGAATTGCAACGCATTCTGACCCCTACAAACTGTGGTATACGAGGACAGAACGGACAGTGTATTGCAATGTATGGCCGTTTGGTCGAAACATAAAGCAGAGGGTGAAATTGGTACGATGTGTGTGTGTGTGTGTGTGTGTGTGGTGTGTGTGTGTGTGCGTGCGTGCGTGCGTGCGTGCGTGAGTGCGTGCGTGAGTGCGTGCGTGCGTGCGTGCGTGCGTTGCGTTGCGTGCGTGCGTGTGTGTGTGTGTGTGTGTGCGTGTGTGTGTGTGTAAGTATGTATGGCAGTACAAAGTATCGTGTCGGTCGGTGTCTAGTTCTAGTGTCGGTCAAATTCTAAAATTAGCACTACCAAAGGGTAAGCCGTTGCGTTTGAGGCGTTTCTACACGTGCTGAATACGGTTTTTAAAGATATTTTCGGTTTCATCATCATTATCGTGGGCGCTAAGCACCCGGTTATCAGGCTGGAAAGGCGTTATACCTTGGCTTGAAACACGTGTGGAGAAATGTAACTCCACGCAACCACCCATGATTAGAGGGACTTGGATTTTAATGTCAACCGAGCACATCATTTTTGCAAAGAAATTTGAGAACAATGCTGGATACACTAAATAGGCTAGTTTCCCCGCGCCAGAAAACCGTGAACGTACAGTTCGGTACTCTCTTACCGCAAGCAAACGCCTCAGAATGGCATAAAACGTATAGTAATACCAACCTTTATGCCTAATACGCCAAGAATCTCACATTAGGACGAACGTATCAGGAAGTCATACACATAGAACCGACGACGCCACCCTCAATCTTCGGGTCCGGGTCCCCGGGACAGGGCGACATCAGGCATGTCATTACCGCTCGCATTTTTCTGACGAGAAGGTGGGATTGATGACCGCGGCGCGGGCGGTGTCTGACAGCCGCTAGATTAAAAACTGCGCCGTTGGCCTGTGTCGCCGCCGTCATTTCCCCTATCAATCTATTTATCATGCAAATTGCACCATAGGCAGAGCTTGCGGCCGACGCCAGCCGCATGAGCCTTGTAGTGCCACCTAGTGTCCGTTTTGCAAACTTGAGTACGCGCACGTCACTCACCAGATGTCACTGCCAGCGCAAGCGCCACGGCGCCTCACGTCACGTGACATTGGCGGGGCATTGATCCGACGTCCCGCGGCCGCCCCTGTTATTCTCGACAGTCCCGTCCGCCGGGCACCTGGCACCTGAGTAGCATCGTTATGAACCGTGGCCGGTTTCGGGTCCGTCCCACCGCCCCGAGCCTGTGCTGCGGCACTCATTGGTCATTTGACCAATAACCTGTCTGCAAGGTTGGGCAAGGGCCGCCGTAACCGCTATTTCCGGAGAGCATGAAGGAATGCAGCGACGCGCTGGACCAGAAATGAGCAATCCGCCGTCCAGACATGCCGTAAGTTTTTCAGAGAATGGTCACACTGCACATCGCATCCTCGACGGGCCGCATGCCCTAAACAGGGAGTGAGCCGCTGGAGCACTCGCTCGGATGCGCCGAATGCAGTCAAGTCACGAGCGCACGCAGGCATGTTAGAGGTGGCAGTGCCTTTTTCTGCACCTTCCGGCGACAGAACGTTGAATTTTGTAGAGATGGAGGGACTCCGCTGAGTCCCTCCATCTGAAGAGATTTGGTGCGTGAGCAGAACGTTTAGACACACAGCACGCGCATGGAGAGACGTGGCACCCCCGTCCCACCGGACCTGCGTTCTCGTCAGCCACACACAGCACGCGCATGGAGGGACATGGCATCCCGGTCCCGTCGGACCTGTGTTCTCGCCAGCGACACACAGCACGCGCATGGAGGGACATGGCATCCCGGTCCCACCGGACCTGTGTTCTCGCCAGCCGCTCTCTTTATACTGGAACGTGTCGGAAAAAATCCCAGCTTTAGCACTGAACCGATGAAAAGCCGACGGTGGAGCATTCCCATGAATGACGCCGCGTCACACCAAGGTGGGACGACGCTGTCACCGCTGGCTCTAAATTGGTTGAGGACTGGAAAGCACCCCCACTAGAGACAACATTCGCTGCGTCCTCCAAACGAAACGGTGGCAGCTTTTTTGGTCAACCAACTCTCTCTGAATATGAATTTTACGCCTCGACCCCTCGTCCGCGCACGCATATGCAATGACAATCCGCTATTGCCATCTGGGGTGTTGTCTTTTTGCCGGTTATAGTCGGGTTTGCGCCTGCGAGATGGACGCCACTGCCTGGCCCATTCCCGCTCCGACTGCGACGCAATCAGTCCAGCCGGAGTCGATGGATCAGGCCATCGGCCGGCTTACCAGCCCGGGACCAAGTCATTCCAACTTCACAGCCCATCTGGGCGCGTGTTGTACAATCGGAGTACGGTATCACATGTGGACCGAGTCATTCCACCTTCACAACCCATCTGGGCGCGTGTTGTACAATCGGAGTAAGGTATCAAATGTGGAACGCGCCATTTCCGTTGGAAACTGGTCATCTTCACACCTCAGCATATGACAAACAGTGGCAAATGCGTTGTTCCGTCCTATGGTCTTGGTTCCGCCGTCATTACGGATGGCCCAACGCCATCTGATTTTCAATGTCATCAGCAAAGCCGTGCGTACCATGCGAGCCGCATCCTCTCCCTGACGTCTGCACTGTGTTGTGGCTCTCGTTGTTAGGCGCGTTTTGCGCACTGTTCCTCATGATTCGTCCCACTTCCTTATCACTGAATGTGTCTGTGCCGCACGCGCGCGTGTCCCAGCCATGCGAGGCTGCACCCGTCGGCCGCTGTCCCAGCCATGCGAGGCTGCACCCGTCCGCCGCTGTCCCAGCCCTGCAAGGCTGCACCCGTCGGCCGCTGTCCCAGCCCTGCAAGGCTGCACCCGGCGGCCGCTGTCCCAGCCCTGCAAGGCTGCACCCGTCGGCCGCTGTCCTTTTGCATTGCGTCCGAGGTGCAGCGGCACGGCGTGCGTGACCCGGTGCACGGCGGCTGCCTCGGCCCGGCGCCGGCCGCTCCGGACGCGCCGTACCGGACTCGTCTGAGCCGCGTCACCGGCTCGGCTCGCTGAACGACAGCCGGCACGTCAGAGCCGGGCCAGTCCGGCTCGGAGGCCCGCTCGCCGTGTGTGGCTCGGCCGCAGCAAACCGGCCCACAGCACCACCTCTCACCGGTCGGGCCGTGGAGCCGGCGGTGCGGTACGAGGAGCCGCTGGTCCCGGCCAGCTGTACCCCTCCCCCCCTGCCTTTGCACAGGTCTCGCCACGCCATGCCAAACTTCCTCGCAGTGCACCAGCGCACCCCTGGAACCAGTGTCACCCAACTCCTAAACCCAAACACAAACACGAACCCAAACCCCACCCCAAACCCAAACCCAAACAGAGTCCAAACCCAAACCCGAAACCAAGCCTAAACCCAAACCCCAAAACTATAACCAAACCGGAATCCCTGCTGCCTGACTGCACGCCCCACGCTTCAAAAGCTCTACCCACCTCCGCCCCATACAACCACACGACGGCGCAAGCCGCCGGCGACTCCCAAAGGCCCTGGGGCCCCGTCAGCAGCGGACATTCCAGCCGTGATATCCGGCGGACAGCGGATGAGGGTGTCGCTTTCCCGCCGACAGCGGTGGAACCTCGCGAGGCACCGCCAGCGGCCCGGCCCCGGCCCCGGCGGCCGGCAGCGCCGCTCCGGGCGCCGTCACACCATGTTTAGCTCGGAGTACCGCTGTCCATCACTCACCACTGGCGCTAGGCATGCAGCCGGCCGGCCCAGACGTAACGCCGTCGCCACAACAGAACAGCGCGACTGACTGGTTTGGCATTCCCCTCCCCGGCTGATTTATGCGCAACATGCTAACGAATTGGGACGTCCGCGTGCACACCCAGGTTACCGCCAGTGGGAGAGCTGAGCTCAGGTGCGGCACAGCATGTGACCCAAGTCCCCAGCACCCTGCTCGGAAGCGCAGCGGTCGCCCCGCGATCGGAACCACGCCACAAAACAGCGGGAGTCCAATCCCTCCGTGGCCCAGATACGACGGCGTCCTTTTTACGAGCCTAATCCTGCCGGGCCAGTGCGCCGAGCGGCCGCCACGCGGCGCCACCGGTCGTGGGCTTCGATCCTGGTTCGCGTGTGAGGGTAACAGAGCTTTATAGCGCTCGGAACGGCAGCGAGCGGCGAAAATCAATGGCAACTGGGCGTCCGGTCGTTCCGGGCCGTTTCTCCACCGTATCCGGAGGCCTGGCCGCCACCTGACCGACGCCGGGGCTCGCTGGGACGTCCTACGAGGCGTCGACCGGTGGTGCCAGCTGCGCCGACCAGTGTGGATCGGCCACCCGAGGCCATCTGTTTTGAAGACGAGAATCGCTTCCCAAATCACACTTGCATAATATTAAAGGGGTAAAAGTTGACACCGCCACAAAAGGAGCTCGAGGGTAGGGGCTCACTCGGAGCGTGGCTCACTCAGAGTGTAGGGGCTCACTTGGAGCGTGGCTCACTCAGAGTGTAGGGGCTCACTTGGAGCGTGGCTCACTCAGAGTGTAGGGGCTCACTCGGAGCGTGGCTCACTCAGAGTGTAGGGGCTCACTCGGAGCGTGGCTCACTGGGATTCAATATGGCCGTAATCAGTCGGTGCCGCGACAGAGCAGTCGTTCGCATTAGTATAATACCACAACCAGTGACACACCGCCGTTGACAAGTCAGCTTGGGTCATTCATATAGGAATGCAGGGAAACATCAAAAGGCCGGCACATGTAAGCTTCAGTATTTCTACATCGTATGAAACGTGTCTGCTCCCACCACCACCTCTGCCCTGGCAGCATGTCTCTGGCAGTAAGCTTGCTTTCGGCCGCAGCGCCATATCACACCGCAACATCTCCGCTGCAAAAGTGGCCGACGTAGCGAAGCGCGGGCAGTGTGTCATGCACGAGAGCCTGTTCTCCAGAAGCACTAAGCCCGGCCGGCGCGAGCGCGGCGCGTCGGCCGGCAATCTACGTCGGCCGGCAGGGCCCACCCCGGTCGGCCATGCTGGGAGCGGTAAACCGATCCAGCGCGGCGTAACTCGGCTGCTGCTGCCAGGCCTCCCAGAGCCGAAAGTCCAGGGCCGCTTTCGGCGTCACGGCCGTGGTGAAGCATTGAGCGCCGACGGTGGCGCGGTGTGCAGTCGCATCAGATCCTGGATTCTTTGCAACCGTTGTGTTAAAAAGGCAGCAAAACAAAAACAAAACAACAACAAAATTGGTTACAATATTTCCCGACCGTCAACATTTCACACGTTGCTACGGCTAAGTGTCTGCTTCATGCTCCGAGCACGCATTAACGAGTGGAGCTGCTTGGAAGCTGTTTCAATATTCTCCAGCCATGGGAACGCCCAGAATAAACGGACTGCAGTAGCGGTATGCAGATTTTTGCCGAACTTCAGACGGTTTGAGGAGATGCTATGCAAATTTCTGCCGAGATACATGGGGTTCGAGAACGCGCCAAAGTGCACCTCGAGGCGTGCTGAATTAGATACAACTTATAGGTCAGAGCCAATCCAGACGCCGTGCGAACTTATGGCCTTGCGATTGCCCGCGGCCCGCCGGTAACGAATGCTTGGAAACGCACGTTTCATATGTACCAGATGTCTTCGGTGAATCGGTCTGATTTCAGGCGTCACCCTGCTCCATTTCGGAGTGGTCCATGTGGAAATAAAGGAACTTCAGGCACACAGACCAGACCCACAAGAGCTGCGCACGCGTCAGGTTCACATCATGACCGTGATTCTTGCGTGGTTGTACGACATTCGCCGTCGTGACAGGTGAGGGCGGTGTGAAACTTTGCCAGGCAAGAGCGGGTGTAATAGAACTGACCACAAAAGCATCTGTGTGACGTGGTAACGCATGCTGGGCCGACGAGACATGTCAGGGCGTAATAGGTGTGCGGGGCTGCTGATCGGTGGCGCGAGCCGGACCAAACCAAAAAGCAAACAAACGAAGACTTACCCCCGCTCAAAGCCCGCCCCGGCGCGTGGCATCACAGCGCCGAGTATATAATCACGTCGCAGAGGGGTGACCCAGCCAGCGCCAGTACATCCGACTGCAACCGAGACAGCGAAGGCCGCGACGACGGGTGTGCCGGCTAGCAGCGGCCCACAGTGGGCGCCCCGGCCACTGTGGGCCCACACTGGAGCCCACCGGCGCGGCGGTGCCCCGTCGCACACCGCCGCCGGCGCCGGCGCCCCCAGCAAAGGGCTGGGCTCCGCCCGTCGGCCAGGGCCGTCCCCGGCCCGACCCCGGCTCCCCGACGAGGCCGGGCGCGCGGGCCGGCTCCGACACGGGGCGAGCCGGCCGCCCAGTGGTCCTAAGCTCCGGCGGTCGGGGCTCAGTCGCGGCACCACAGCCCGAGCCCGGCCAAGGACGGAACTCCGCCGGGACACGGGCGCGGAGTCCTCCGCCTCCAGCCAGTCCGCCTACCCAGCCACAGCCGCCGCAGACTAGGTCGACGGTCCCCTTTGAACATTACTCACAAGCGCCCCATCCCCAAACATGAACATATCGTTTCGATATGATTTAACAGAGTTCATCAGGATAAACATGCCATTTGGCACGCTCACACGTCCCGAGATCCCCCGGTGAAAAAGAAATCCACCAGGTCAGGACACCATCAGCATCTGAAATTTGAACTGGGCTCTTGGGGAGAGAACGAAAATTCCAAAATCACTGCTCGTGGTGAGAACAAAATAACCCACGCTAATTTGCACTGTATTGACAGCTGGCACTGAAGGACATTCTTTGGCTGCAGATGACGGTTAACACCATGCTCTATCTGGTGTCAGTGGTTGCCAAAGGCCATTAGAGATAGGCTGCTTGCAATTCTTAAATTTTCCAGCTTGCTAGTCAAGTACTTCCTCCCTAAGTCTATGCTCGCACCTAATGTATTTTTGAAGCTATGGAGCTGATAGAAAGCTGTTTGATATTGACAATTATGTTGTAAAGGTGTCAGTCTCAATCAGGGCTGATAGGAACCAAAGCTTAAAATGTAGTGCACCTGTTGAACAACTCCCAGAGCACATTATGACAAATTTATGATTGAAATGTCATGCACGCTACAATAATATAAATAGGAGCATCTGGGGCATGGTAGTTAGTGCAACGGCGTTTTAGCCAAGGTGCAATCTTTCTCACCTGATGTAAAGATTCTGTGGCACTGTGATACCCACCTAGGCTTTTACTGACCTACATATGCTTAATTCGGGACAAGGGCGTAGTTTCCTTTTTAGTTGGAAAGAACGCTACCCCCTTTCCCCAACTTTGAGAAAACACTTGGTCAAAATCCGGGCGAACATGGTTTGCATAATTTGTTTGGGATTAAAGATTTCTCTGCTCACCCGCTCCACAAAATTGTGTAAAAAACTACACCATCCAGGACGTGAGGCTGCTGCGTGATTGGGGCTCGGAGACCAACGCAGCAGAGGCGGGGGAATTATCTACTCCTCACAGAGCAAGCCAGCCGCACAAGGTTGGCATCGCTGCACCTACCACCGACATTGATTCTGATACAAGATTTTTATCAGTGTATGACGCTGACCTGAATCTATGCATTGCCTTAATCTATACTACCATCCGATTGCGCTGTCACGGCTCCGCACGCGGCTCCTCCAAAAACAAAAATGTCAGAAGGCTATACAAATCGGGCACACGCAATAGCAGTCTTTAACGACAGAGCCGCTGTAAGTTATTTATCGGTCTTCATAATGTTTTTTTTTTAGGGCCTCAATGATGTTGTAAAAATCATTTATTGGCAAAATCCAGCTCAAATAAAAGGTAGATCTCAAAAACGTAAACAGTTATATCAATACACAACCGAAGGTTCTGCCGAACGGACAAGAAAATGCTTCAGCCTTACAGTCAAGTCATCATTTTGTGGCGACACTCCGTAGATCGATAGAAAAATTGCATGTTTTTATCTAATTCCCCTTGTATGCCTTTTCATCACGTATTTTGAGAGGATTTCTTGGTGGAGAATATGTCTTCTCTCCAATGCCAAATCCTCCCCAAGAGCCGGAGACTCGTGGAGCCGCGGATTTCTGCGTATCCAAGCGAGTGTTTGGGATGGTGTTTGACGTCACCATTATACCCTCTACACAACCTCCGGTTTTGACAGCTTCAAATGCAAATTAATAAGGACACTATCTAAAATGGATTTAAAATAATTTTCCTTCATATATGACCAATTCACGCTATATCTATGGGTATATGTTGGTGTGACATCATGTACTTTCGTATCAATTTTTATTGTTACAATTATTTCCATGCGCAATCCAGAAACATTAAACCGTGACGTATACGAGATGTTTTCTGTTCTCTCGCTTCTCCCTCGTGCGTCAAGAGGCGCTGTTGTTTTGAGTTGGTGGACGGGCTCGGGCCCGGCGTCTGAGCGCGTCGGTGTCGTTGGTGGACGGTAGGTGAGTTAAACGTGTACTGGTGAGCAGCAACGGACCTGGGCACTGTGCATTGGGAGGGAAGATTGGACGTGATATGGTAGAAAGATTCCGCCGAAACCCGCGAGCAGTATCCCTCGTTTAGTCGTGTGAGTGTGGCACGCAATGCTGTCGAAGCTTCAGGAACAGCCTGCCTTCACCTCACGTTGCTCACAGGTAATTTTGTATATTCTTTCCAGTGTACATCTGTGGAGAACAAAATGTCTCGGGGCTAAAAACATAGCAAAGACTGAAAAGCGTCTCAAGTCCGAGCCCGTTGGATGCAGGCCCACGCCACCGACTCCACCAATCTTAGTTTGAACGTAGAACTTCAGGCGACTATGGCACAAAAGCGATCACGCAGGAGCACTGGGGCAAGAGCACTTGAGCAGGAGCGCTGACGCCCTGTAACTGGAAAAGATATTCCATGTTTCTCTCATATGGAACGGCCGTCCATGGTAACTTACGGTTGTAAGCATCTCTGGTCGCAATCAATCTTAAGAAAAACGTCTTTGATGCCGGCTCATGCTCCGATTTTAATGCCTTTCAATATGCTATTCATCTCAATGCAGGTTACGCCCTGTCAATACGCATTGCTTAAATTCATATTCAGCTGCAGTTCTCAATGATAGCATGTACGTGTGGAAGGTTCGCCTAGCTCCCTCACCATAAAACAACTTGTTTGTTTTCGCGCAACCTAATAACCAGCAACGGCTAATCGGGCTGAGGTTGCATATCTGCAACATATGACGGACTGATTGATACTTCGCTTTGAGCTGACTGAGTTGGGACCAAATGACCCTTGTGACATTCTAAAGACGCTGAGAATGTGCATCATAGCAAGCCATTTCCTGCATGAATAACGCCCTTCGGAAATAAGCACGGGATGAAAAACCATCTTGCCGGAGTATTCAGTCAATTAACGGAGGCTGGCTAGGCTTCCCAGAAGATGGAACATCTCAGGCTTGTTACAGCGGGCTCGGCAAACGAGGCTGCATATTTAAACATGAATGCAACGTCGCGAGATTGACCGCAGCAGTCGTGATTAGTGAAGCATTCATCCACCCTAGTTTATCAGTGGACGTCAAATCCCCCCTATATGGAGATACTACATCGGTGGACATCAAATAAGGCGTCTGGCAACCATTCACTTTGGCAAAACGCACTTTTTGTCTCCGTTTGTTTGTTTGTTGTCTTGTTTCTTGTTTGTTGGTTTTTTTTGCTGCGGTCCTCCTCGCATCGGTTGCGAGTCAAGCCTGTCCTTGGCTCGTCTAGTGTCCAGGACCGCGGAGGGTGCGGAAGTCCGCGCATTCTGCGACTCTGTGCCGCCGCAGCAAGCTTCAGGGGCACCATCGCACGCCTGGCCCCCATTCAAAGGCGCATTACCGGCTTCGGCCAGCGCCTCTGCGATGCGTTCAGTGGCGCCCGGCGGCGAGCGCGCCGAGCGCGCTGCATACAAGGTCGCCGCACCGACAGCTCCGTGCACGAATGGTCGCTGAAGCTGGCCACCATCGCCGCCCACACTGGCCGCGACGGACCGGCCGCAATGCCGGTGAAGTGAAGAATGCCTGTCAGCTGCAGACGTCACGAGATTGCAGACAGGGCAGGCAGGGGATCGGAGTCGGACCATGCACTGCCTGTCAGCTGCAGACGTCACGAGCTGGCAGACAGGGCACGCAGGGGATCGGAATCGGACAATGTTAGGTTAGGTTAGGTTAGGTTAGGTTAGGTTAGGTTAGGTTAGGTTAGGTTAGGTTAGGTTAGGTTAGGTTAGGTTAGGTTAGGCCTGTCAGCTGCGGACGTCACGAGATTGCAGACAGGGCAGGCAGGGGATCGGAGTCGGACCATGCACTGCCTGTCAGCTGCGGACGTCACGAGCTTGCAGACAGGGCAGGCAGGGGATCGGAATCGGACCATGCACTGCCTGTCAGCTGCAGACGTCACGAGCTTGCAGACAGGGCAGGCAGGGGACCGGAATCGGACAATGCAATTGTTCGAAAAGTCAAATGGCGCAGGCACAATCGTCCGTAAATAGGATGCCACCTAGAACACCAAGTCTCGTGAAATTGTGGTTATCACGTGTTTATCAGCTGCCACCTTTTATCCAGACAGTTCAATGGCGAAAACGCCCTGATCGGGTACGTCATAGCTGTAAATACACCGCCGGAGATGCGTTACAACTTACAACACCACGTCAGCTCATTACTACGCCAAACACCACGTGCCAATGAATGAGCCGTACCTGGTCATTTGCTGACTGACCTTCCCCGCACCGACAGGCCAGACGGTTGCCTGCGATCTGTGCCTGTCTGTGTCTGTGTGACCTCTTTCTGTGTCTGTGTGGCCTGCGATCTGTGTATGTCTGTGTGACCTCTCTCTGTGTCTGTGTGACCTGCGATCGGACATGGTATCGCGAATTACTAGATCCGGCGTTTATGCCATGCCGACCTGAGCTACAGCCTGCATGGCTACGGACTTCCACTCAAGACCCGTGCTTCGCCGTGCTCGCAGCGAATTTCTGACACTGTTTCAGCGCAGGTCCCGCCAGCACATGCCGGTAAATGGCACGACCAAGACGGGCATTGGTATCTACTGAACATTACACACTCCCGCTTCGTGCTGCTTGTTGGCGCCGCGCGGCATACCGCCAACAAACCACAAACCACGTCATGACATTGAAAATCGTTCTTATCCCATGCAGCCCAACGTCACCGACGCCAGCTCGCATCGTCCAACATCCAGAGCGCGATGTGCCAGGTCGTCTGCGCGGCCGGTATGCAGCGGCTGCCCATCCCCAGCCAGCCCCAGCAGCACGGTGGCCGGCAGCTCGCGCCGGCCGGCGGTCGGCCCAGCACGAGCCGCCATCGTGCCGCCGCCGCCGCCGTGCTCCGCCGGTTCCGATCCGCACGTGAGCGGACGACAAACCAGCGCCGTCTGGGCGGCCGGCCGCTGTCAAGGGCGCCGATCCGACGCCGTCCGGTCTCGGCTTGAACGGCGCGTGTGGTCGCGCCCGCCCAAGCGCAGCGTCTGGCCCACGCCGCAGCTCCATTGCCGAGGCGCATCGCTGGAGCGCCCATGCCTGCATCCATATTTGGTTGTGCGGTCTGTGAGCCACCTCACCTGCACGCGGCACGAAGCCGAGATCGACTCGGCTGAACGTCGTTACCGAAAGATGACGCCCATAAGCCGGGCACTTGAATGCGTCAATAAGTGAGCAGCCATTAGCGGACTGAAGTGCCGCGACGGGCCCGTCCGGACCGTTTGCAGGTGCACCATGCCGATCGGGCCGCACGCGCCAGCGCAGCACTCTCTCCCCGGTACCGGGACCTGTCGGCGCAGGCATCACAGAGCCCCAGGAGGCCCCCACCCTTCCAATACAGCCGCCGCGGATTGGGTGTCATTGTTGCGGAAGTGGCCCTCGACAGACACGAGCTCTCCCAGCGGAAGACGAACGCCCCCGTAGGGAGCGACCCACTTGAGTTGGCGGGCCCCGACGGGCCGGGCGAGCTTTCCATGGGGCGGTGGCGGGGACCTTTGTAGACAGAGGCCTCTGGAGACCTCAGTGGGACCTCTGGGGCTTCTGTGAAACCTCTGGAGATCTCTGTGGGGCCTCTGGGGACCTCTGCGGGACCTCTGAAGACCTCGTCGGGACCTCTTTATACATGGGGGGAGGCGAACATGATTTTTCGTCTGTCCTTTCCACGCAACGCCGCTTAATGGTAAACGTTGCACGGAACTCTGAGGGCACCTGCCTCCCGCTCAACTTAATTCGCCTCCCCTGAGACAAGAACTAGGGCGTCCAGCACCGTGAGCTCCACACGATGTTCGGGGGCCATCGCCCAGCGACCTCCATGCCGGGGCGGGGGGGGGACCGCGGGACCGGAGACGCCCAGTCCAGTAGCTCTACACCAGGACCGAGGGGGGGGGCGGGAGCGGCGACAGTGGCGTACAATCGGTCACCGGCGGCCGTCCGGCAGGCGGCGGCCGGCGTGGCCGCGACTGGCACGGTCGCCAGCCATTAGCCGACGCACGCCACGGTCGCGGCGCCGGCCGGTCGGTTGGACCAGCGACCCCGGTCCCGGCCCAGGGATCGACCCCCGCACGGACACGGGCACCCGCTCCCGCCCCGACGGCATCGACTTCGATGCCGATACCGGATGCGGCATCGACGGATAGCCGACACCAGACATTGCACCGGCACCGACATCGAGCCCATGCACGGCGTCGGATCGGCCGGCGAGGCAGCCGCCGGTCACGTCCGGTCCAGGCAGGCCGCCAGTGCGGCACCACCGGGCCGTGCCATACCGCCAGCGCCCGGCCCCGTCCCGTGCCCACGCTCCGCCTGGTCCGGCGGCGGCCTATTCCGACAGCGTGCCGATGTTGCCGAAATGTAGGGGACATCCAGTCCCGCACCAAGTTCCGTCTGTGTTTGGGGACAATGTGGAAGCCAGCTGGCCGGCCCCAACCGCGCGGCGGTTCAGGGAGCAGGTCACTGACCCCCGGGCGGAGGGCCAAACGAGCGGCTTCTCCCACATCCTCTCGGAGAATTTACGCTCCATGAGTATCAAAATGGATGGCCGGGGAAATGAAAGGCAGTGTTTGGCTGGGCCACACGACGGCATAAAAGGAAACGAGCGCTACGAAAGGTTCTGCGGAAATCATGGCTCCGGTTCCCGTACGCACGTGACGGAAGAGCAAAAACGCTCACACATCCGGTCAAATCAACTGCACAAGACTAAAGTAGCCTGCTGACATGGACACAGCCCTACGGACTTGCCACTCCTGCTGACATGGACACGCCCCCCCCCCCCCCTCCGGACCTGCCACTGGGTAAGTATTCGGACATGTTGAACACCTTCAGACCGACCTTCACGTGCATCCAGCGTAACTCTCTCCAGACGCGACCCAACGCCTGGTCCTTCGGAGCCGACCTTCACGTGCATCCAGCGTAACTCTCTCCAGACGCGACCCAACGCCTGGTCCTTCGGAGCCGACCTCCACGTGCATCCAGCGTAACCCTCTCCAGACGCGACCCAACGCCTGGTCCTTCGGAGCCGACCTTCACGTGCATCCAGTGTACCCTCTCCAGACGCGACCCAACGCCTGGTCCTTCGGAGCCGACCTTCACATGCATCCAGCGTAACCCTCTCCAGATGCGACCCAACGCCTGGTCCTTCGGAGCCGACCTTCACATGCATCCAGCGTAACCCTCTCCAGACGCGACCCAACGCCTGCTAGGGGAATACCCTGTGAGCGGACCACGACCGGCCGGTGGAGACCATGTCAGCGACCCGACACGTGTCGTGCGAGACCATCAGCATGTGAGCGAACTGACACATGTCGGAAAACACCTCTCAAGAACTGCTTCGATCCGACCCAGCCCAGCCCAGCACAGTCCCGGCGCCCAGGTCGCGGTCAATAGCAGTGCCCGGGGACAAATTTACCGTGTCGCGCCCACCCTGCGACGCCATTGACGCGGCATTAAAGATGCACGCGCCCTGTCGGTGGCCGGTCGCGCGAGCGAGTGTCCGGTTCCGTCACGGTGGAACACAGTGCCCCCCCTCCCCCCCCCCCCAGCGCACCCCCCCCCCCCTCGCCTCCCCCGGCGGTTGCCTCCGTTGCTGTCAAGCCGCGGGCACGTAGCGTGCGGCGCCGCGGTCATCACCCAGCAAATTACACATGCCGGACGTGCTGCATGAGATGCTCCGCCGGCCGACGACCCGTCCACGTCGCCACCCCTTCCACTCCACCCAGTCAAGCCCAATATGGCTCGCGTTTGACGAGCAGTCTTGACGTGGTCGGTCGCCGGTAAAAAAGAGCGACAGCCGCGTCCAGCGCCGGCGGGACCCGTCAGGAGGACGGCAGCAGCGCCGGCAGGACCCGTCAGGAAGACGGCAGCAGCGCCGGCAGGACCCGTCAGGAAGACGGCAGCAGCGCCGGCGGGACCCGTCAGGAGGACGGCAGCAGCGCCGGCAGGACCCGTCAGGAGGACGGCAGCAGCGCCGGCAGGACCCGTCAGGAGGACGGCAGCAGCGCCGGCGGGACCCGTCAGGAGGATGGCAGCAGCGCCGGCGGCACCAGTCAGGAGGACGGCAGCAGCGCCGGCAGGACCCGCCAGGAAGACGGCAGCAGCGCCGGCGGGACCCGTCAGGAAGACGGCAGCAGCGCCGGCGGGACCCGTCAGGAAGACGGCAGCAGCGCCGGCGGGACCCGTCAGGAAGACGGCAGCAGCGCCGGCGGGACCCGTCAGGAAGACGGCAGCAGCGCCGGCGGGACCCGTCAGGAGGACGGCAGCAGCGCCGGCGGGACCCGTCAGGAAGACGGCAGCAGCGCCGGCAGGACCCGTCAGGAGGACGGCAGCAGCGCCGGCAGGACCCGTCAGGAGGACGGCAGCAGCGCCGGCGGGACCCGTCAGGAGGACGGCAGCAGCGCCGGCGGCACCAGTCAGGAGGACGGCAGCAGCGCCGGCAGGACCCACCAGGAAGACGGCAGCAGCGCCGGCGGGACCCGTCAGGAAGACGGCAGCAGCGCCGGCGGGACCCGTCAGGAAGACGGCAGCAGCGCCGGCGGTACCCGTCAGGAAGACGGCAGCAGCGCCGGCGGGACCCGTCAGGAAGACGGCAGCAGCGCCGGCGGGACCAGTCAGGAAGACGGCAGCAGCGCCGGCAGGACCCGCCAGGAAGACGGCAGCAGCGCCGGCGGGACCCGTCAGGAAGACGGCAGCAGCGCCGGCGGGACCCGTCAGGAAGACGGCAGCAGCGCCGGCAGGACCCGCCAGGAGGACGGCAGCAGCGCCGGCGGGACCCGCCAGGAAGACGGCAGCAGCGCCGGCGGGACCCGTCAGGAAGACGGCAGCAGCGCCGGGGACCCGCCAGGAGGACGGCAGCAGCGCCGGCGGGACCCGCCAGGAAGATGGCAGCAGCGCCGGCGGGACCCGTCAGGAAGACGGCAGCAGCGCCGGCGGGACCCGTCAGGAAGACGGCAGCAGCGCCGGCGGGACCCGTCAGGAAGACGGCAGCAGCGCCGGCGGGACCCGTCAGGAAGACGGCAGCAGCGCCGGCGGGACCCGTCAGGAAGACGGCAGCAGCGCCGGCAGGACCCGTCAGGAAGACGGCAGCAGCCGGCGGGACCCGTCAGGAGACGGCAGCAGCGCCGGCGGGACCCGTCAGGAAGACGGCAGCAGCGCCGGCGGGACCCGTCAGGAAGACGGCAGCAGCGCCGGCAGGACCCGTCAGGAAGACGGCAGCAGCGCCGGCGGGACCCGTCAGGAAGACGCGACCCGTCAGGAAGACGGCAGCAGCGCCGGCGGGACCCGTCAGGAAGACGGCGGCCGCTCCTAGCATCGACGAGACCCGTTAGCACACCAGCAGCCGGTCCCAGCGCCGGCGGAACCCTGGCAGATCAGCAGCCACTCCCAGCGACGGTGGGAGCGGCTGCAGCCTCTGCCCGCGCCGTCGGGCACCGTCCGCCGGGCGGTGCGTACTGTGCGCCGCCGTACTGTGACCCGATTGGCCGACTGATGGCTCCTGTGCGACGTGACGGCCGAGGCGCTGATTCGCGGCGCCAGGGCGCGGGGGCCGAGGTGCGGCGATGACGTCCGCGTCGCGCCCAGTCCCAGGACAATGCCGAACCCAACGCGGGGGAGAGCGGACGCAGGGCAATATTCGCACGTGCGGTGGAGAGGCGTGCGAGACAGAATTCTGAAAAAGCAAGCACTGGACGAAGGAAAAGCTGGCTTGAAGCACTTTTACTGAAGCACCATTGCCAAGCAACGGACTCGTACACCGATGACGGATGAACCGATGTCTTCCGCGTCGACACCACTGGCAGCAGCATGCTCGTTGCCATCACTGGCAGCACGCTCGCCGGCCGTTCACCCGGCAATCACACCGCCACCAGCCGGCGGTGCGGGGGGTATGCCGACCCCCCCCCCCCCGTTGTGAGTGCACGATCGGCCCGGCCCGACACTTATTTAAATTATCAAATTTGCTAAGAAAAATGATGGCCAGAAAGCTTGTAGGGTACCCGAACAGCGACAGCCGGATCCTATAGCCAACCCGAGACGAGGCATCAATTACGAGCGGCCACACTTCACCCTGACGGAAATTTTAAGATGAGGCCCTTTTATAACCTGTATCAGACTTAGCGCTGCTGTCGACAACAGCCCAGAGGCAACGCCGGCATCACCACATCTGTGTCATGCTGAATGGAGACAAGGTTATAATCCTTCAGGTACAGCCTGCGCCAATGCATCTGCATGGCCGGGATACAAGGTGAGGTGCGCTAAACAGCTGATGACACGCCCCGGAAAAACACCTCGAAGCACGTACTTCAAAGGCACTCAGTTAAACGTGCCGTGCTGGACAGTAAGACTGCAAGCCATTCTAAGGGCTTAAGACTGGAAGCGATTCCGAAGGATCAAGTCAGCTTTGTAAAAATGGGCTATTGCTGGATTTCCCCCAATACATAAAGGCGTACTTTCCACTCTTTTGCTCAATTTGTTTTCACCCTTCTCGATGCGACCTAATGTTTACATCAGTTGGAGAACTCCTGTTCGACCTGCCACGCCAGCGTGCTTTTTGGCTCAACGTGGAAATGTCTCAACCTGAGTTTTGTTGCTTTTGCAGTTGTCAATGTCCAAGTCGGCACAACTCGTGACATTGTGTTTCGGTCACGAATCTACAATCCGACAGGAGCTAAGGTGGGTTTTATGTTATGGCTCATTAAATAAGTGTTCAACATAGAAACTTCGTTGTTTTATTACATTTAAAAAGAGCTATAAATTCAGGGCTCAGAACATTAGATGGTGAATGCAACTAGGGCTAGGAGCGCCTAGTTCACGGCAATTCATGGCGTCTGGCGACACATCTAAACTTAAAGGTGAATTGCCTTCGATATAACTCGCCCCGACATCCGCCAGGCACTTCGAAAGTCTTGGCTCAGAACCAGGCTCGAACCCAGCTTCAATGAACACACGATGTATAGACAAACACTCTCTCAATCAATATATGCCACCCCCCAGTACATAGTTTGCAGTAAGCTGAAGCTGGTTAGAACCAAAATTATTCTCAGGCTTCGCCTGAGCCGTCTGGTACCCCGTGCTAGGCTTCGCCTGAGCCGTCTGGTACCCCACGCTAACGTCTCTAAGTTTTCCGCCATTTTCCGCAACACAGCGTGCAACCGCTCAAAGGACTAACTTTCAGTTAAACTTACACGTAAACCAAATCGACTGCAGAGAAAAAGACGCGGTTACGAAATAACGACCGGACCAACCACTTATACGCGCAATTAGGTATTTGTAGTTTCTAGTTGTGATGTTGGAGTTGTTACTTCCATGTTTGATTCCGGCCCGTCCGAGGTGTCTTCTGGCGCAATGGCGCGGCGCGGCACGGCCAGCGTGCCTGGCCGACACAGGGACAGGCGGGCCCGGCGCGGCACGGCCAGCGTATATCGTCGACACAGGGACAGGCGGGCCCGGCGCGGCACGGCCAGCGTGTATGGTCGACAAAGGGACAGGCGGGCCCGGCGCGGCACGGCCAGCGTGTCTGGTCGACATGGGGACAAGCGGGCCCGGCGCGGCACGGCCAGCGTGTCTGGTCGACACAGGGACAGGCGGGCCCGGCGCGGCATGGCCAGCGTGTCCGGCCGACACAGGAACAGGCGGGCCCGGCGCGGCACGGCCAGCGTGTCTGGTCGACACAGGGACAGGCGGGCCCGGCGCGGCACGGCCAGCGCGTCTGGTCGACACAGGGACAGGCGGGCCCGGCGCGGCACGGCCAGCGTGTCTGGCCGACACAGGGACAGGCGGGCCCGGCGCGGCACGGCCAGCGTATATCGTCGACACAGGGACAGGCGGGCCCGGCGCGGCACGGCCAGCGTGTATGGCCGACACAGGGACAGGCGGGCCCGGCGCCGTCATTGGCGCCCATACATGGACAGGCCGAGCCCAGCAGCAGCCTCGCTGCCGCCGCCGAGGGGACAGGGAAGACCCGACACGGCGGTGCGGGGCGGCGCCCGGCCTCGGACGCGTGACGGGCTGCCGGTCGGCTCAGCTCAGACAGGTGGGTAGTTTGGCTCAGCTCAGCCAGGTGGGTAGTTTGGCTCAGCTCAGCCAGGTGGGTAGTTTGGCTCAGCTCAGCCAGGTGGCAGTCTGGCTCGGCTCAGCCGGGCGGGTGGTCTGCGCTGGCTGAATGGTATCGGCAGTAGTTGCATACCCACGCTGGCTCTGAGTGGCGTAGGCTGGCAATGCAGGCGGCTCTAGTCGCCCGTAGCCAATATCCACAGGGCTTCAGCAGCAGTTCAAAGGCAGCGGAGATGTTTTGAACGGCCAGGCCAGCAGTCCAGACAGCCAAGACGATACGCTCTACGAGCCTATTCAAATCGAACGTGTCTGAGCTAGCAGAGCAGTTCTTGACGAAATCGGGGCTATTCGAAAGGTCCCGGCAGCCGGTCCAGACCGTCTGCACTTCGCTACGTTATGGTGATTTGATGAGTGTAATGCGAAGCTGGAGAGAAGTCAGAGCAGAAGCGTCCGGTGACACAAGGCCGTCTCACATGCTCACGACTACGATAGGTTCGAATCTTGTCATTGGCTGAGTTTCAGTCTGTCCCGCACAAATCGGCGCCGACGGTCGCATCAGCCACACGCGTCGTCCTGCGGGTGGACTCGGCCGGACTCCGGCCGAACTCCTCTCGGCGGCCGGAGCCGGCCGACAGGCGCGGGACGGCCGCGCGGACCGCCCCGGTCGTCAGTCCGGGCGGCCGTGATGAGTGGCGGCCGGCGGCCCGTATTGAGCGGCGCCCTGCCGCGAGGACAGCAGGCCGCCGCGGCGGCTCCCCGCGACTGGCTGGGCACTGGCGCCGCGACCGCCGGCCGCCGCCGCACCTGTCCGTGTTAAGCAGTGATGCCGACACGGCTGGAGGCGAGGTCAATCGATACGCTGCCCGAACTAAGCATGCTGTCTTCGGCCGACGTGCCGGCCCGTGACGGTGCGCCGGCGGTGCGCTCGCGTACGTCCCGTTCGCTCGGCCCGTCGCAGGGCGGCTTCAGCGGTGAGCGGCGGTCGCCAGGCTGCGCGGCGCGCAACGCCGGCGGTTTCAGGCACCGCCAAATATTTCCGGGCGGTAATGTTTGGAACAATGGGCCGGCGGCTGCTGGTCTCGATTGGGCGGAGCGGGCCGGCGGGACAGCTCTGAGTCAGCGGCTCCGCCCAGTCTCGGCCACCGCCGGCGCCGCTCAGCCGGCGGCCGCCTCTGGTGGTGCCTGGCAGACGAGGCGAGGCGAGCAGTGCTCAGACGACCGCAGCCACCAGGCCGGATGCTCATGAGCTCCAATAACACTCGGGTGACGTGGCCACCTGGAGACGATGTGAAGGCGCGCTGATTGCTTGTAAGCAGACGCGGTCGAGCCGCTCGTCGGCTGTGCTGTCTTCCATGATGGCTGCAGCGGCCGACACCCGGTCAGGTCGCACGCTTCTGTCCCGCTGAGACGCCACACTCGCCGGCAGCTTTGGATAGCTGGGTTACCGTACGGCCTTCACGAGCCGCGTGGCCAGGCGGTAGAAGTCAGCCGGAAAGGACACGAGGCAGGGGAATTAGAGCTCGGGAGGCAGGACGCAGGATCTTGCACTAACTAGAATATCGTGAAACGAGAAAGCAGACCGCTGCAGCAAACAGTGAAGCAACTACATTATAAAACGGACGGGCGAACACACATATGGCACCTCACGAGTGGGGCAGAATAATGGGCTTAAACGTGTAGTGTAAGACAGCAGTGCCCAAAGGTTACGGTTTCCGCGAGACGCTATCACCGTCGGGGCTTGTGGCGGTACAGACTGCACTCCCTGCAGAGTGGCCGGCCACCCTGGCAAGACTGCACTCCCTGCAGAGTGGCTGGCCACCCTGGCAAGACTGCACTCCCTGCAGAGTGGCCGGCCACCCTGGCAAGACTGCACTCCCTGCAGACTGGCTGGCCACCCTGGCAAGACTGCACTCCTTGCAGAGTGGCCTGGCCACCCTGGCAAGACTGCACTCCTGCAGACTTGGCTGGCCCACCCTGGCAAAGACCTGCACTCCCTGCCCCGTGCAGACTGGCTGGCCACCCTGGCAAGACTGCACTCCCTGCAGACTGGCTGGCCACCCTGGCAAGACTGCACTCCCTGCAGAGTGGGTGGCCTCCCTGGCAAGACTGCACTTACCGGTGTCGAGTGGCGTGTCGCCGGGCCGTCGGTTCAAACACCACCAGACCGGACCGTCACCAGCGCACTGTCACCACGTCAGCACCATAATGTCACATCACCATCGCGTGACCCCGTCCTCTGACGCACTGCTTCGACAGGCTGCTCTTCTGGGCCAGGCCGGCGTGTGCCGCGCAGTGGCCGCCGCTGCACTCGTCTGTGGAGAGGACCGGGCCGGTTCAGTGTCGGCCGGAGCCGCTCAAAGGACGCCGTCCCCGGAGACGCCCGGTGCATCGCATTGTTTCAGCCAGACGCCGATGGTCGATGGCCGGCTGGCGCAGATCGAGCGGGGGCGGGGGCGGGGGCGGGGGCGGGAGCGGCGGTGGGGCAGGAGAGGAACGAGAGCAGGAGGAAGGGCAGGGGCGGGGCATGACCGAAGGAGTGAGAGCGACAGCAGGAGTGCGGGCAGAGGAGGGCAGGGCAGGAGCAAAGGAGCGAAAGCGAGAGCGACAAAAGGGGCGGGGGCGGGGCAGGAGCGAAGGAGCCAGAGCGCGACCAGGGGCGGGAGGCCGGGCTCGTCTGGACTGGCCCGACGCCCCGCGGCAGGGCGGTGGCGACTGCTCACCTGCGGCCAGACGCGGTGCCGGGCGCCACCGAAGCCAGCGGCCGCGCACTGCCGGCTGCCGGACGGCCACTTTCACCCCCGACTGAGCATGGAAGCCGACGGCGCGGCCGCCGCCACCCGGCACCTCCCGGCCAAGCCGGCCGACAGCCGACCATCGATCTCAAGAGGTGCCAGCGGCGCTCGGCTTATCGGCGATGACCTCTCTAGGGGTCGATCGCGTTTAAATGGACGCAATGGGTATTGGTTACCAGAAATGTGCTTTATGCGCGCTGTGGTGTTCTGGTGCTGTGAAAGTGTTCTGGTTAAGAACACTTTCAGGTATTCGCAGTAAAGTGGACGTGCAACTGAAAAGGCACTCAATTCAAATAACTATTTCAATACAGCATAACAAGAAATGGCTCAATTTATGCAAAAGGAATCATCATACTTGTGTGTGGCATTTTCCCACGCTGTCTCCAGCAAATCCATGGTCACTGTTTTTGGAACATATTTGGGATGTACTGAGCGGGCCAATTCTTGGCTACTTGTGCGAGGGAATGCGTCATCCAGACCTAAATCCTCGCCCGTTTCGCCACTTTAAGCGCGTACTGGGTGGAAGTAAGCACTACAAGCCCACCGACACCACACGTGTGCCTCAGCAGCTATAGGAAAGCGAGGCCGCAACTACGCCTTTACAGTCTTACTCAAATCATCATAATCCGTACATCACGGTCGTCAAACGAGCTTACACTATGCCTTGTCATCTCGACTTGCTCAACAAAACCTTGATCAGCATTGGCTGAAAGCAGCTTTAATGAGCTAAGGAGATGAGGAGCCCTCCCCGAGTGTTGGGTGTTACGTGATTGTAAATATACATTTCACTTCAAAGTGTCCATGGAGCTTGCTCCAGTATGCTTAAATCTCATATTTGTCACGAGTTCACCTCCTGTAGGCAATTATGACATCAATTTCCAGATTTCACATGATGCCGCCATGTATTTAAAATGATATTAGTGGAGCTCATAGATATTAAGAAAGTTCATCACATATCTAACTCACATCTCCACAACTGTCATTAAATGATCAAGGTGCCTGCATTGAATACAGATAAACAATGCTGATTTTTCACCACCAACCATATGACAGCACAGGTCATTCTAAAGCTGATCCACATTGGAGTTAACTATCATTAAAATGAGCATATTCAGCTCCAGCACTAGCTGATGTATGCATTGCTTGATGTCCCATCCCTGTTTTTGTAGCAATTAGCTGAATGAAATCTGCATATGGTGGAAAGTCTGCAAAGTTGTTGGCATAACTGAAAGCAAAAGAATAGCAATGTTTGTTGTGCATCTCATGTAAGATGCTACATAATTTTTCACCACCAACCATATGACAGCACAGATCATTCTAAAGCTGATCCACATTGGAGTTAACTACCATTAAAATGAGCGTATTCAGCTCCAGCGCTAGCAGATGTATGTGTAACTTGACATCCCATCTCTGTTTCTGCAACAATAAGCTGAATGAAATCTGCACATGGTGCAAAGTCTGCAAAGTTGTTGACATAACTGAAAGCAAGAGAACATCAATATTTGTTGTGCATCCCATGTAAGCCAATACATAATTTCAACAGCACTTTTGCCAGGACAACTTTACACCACACCAAAGCAAGAAGGGATGTTGAAAACCTGCAGCAGACCATGGATTAAGACATGAAGACATGAAGAGACCATAGATTCACTCTGAATCCACATATATGGCCTGAGTTAAACAATATTTTGGAGATGACTGCTTCTGAAGGAGTTAAAAAACAGTTGCAAAATCAGGAATGGTTTCAGATGTACCTATCAATCAAAACTTCCCTGTGCTCAATACCTATTCACATAAAAGTCCTTAACAAATTGGCAGAGATGAACCAACCAAGAACAACCTTGTGCATGTGCATCATACACAAGACCACAATCGTGCACGCCAGCCTTAGCTCTGCTATGTCTTAGAATGTACTCATCTTTCAGCCATGATAAAGAAATGAAATCAAACAAATTTTGGTGTTGATACTATCTCAAAGTCAATATTGAATAACCAGATAACCCAGCACGCATGTTCTAGAAACTCTGCAAAGCTTGCCAGTCATAGTCATTTTCATACAAAATAAGTCTTTGTTTAACTATAAATGCTTGACATGACTAGAACTCCACAAGATGTGGGACCCGTTGCAGCGGACTTTTTTGCACGCTGGCACATACACATGCATTTCCGCCTGTTGTACATGTACCAAACTGATGGCCTCCATGTGGAAGTACCTATGCAGCTCAACTTGTCTCAAAATCCATGGCAACTCATTCAAAACAAAGATGGAGGACATGGAACAATTTTGTGATGTGCGGGCAAAAGGCTTCTTACATTCTTACTTCTTACAAGGCTTCAAAGACTTTCAGACAATTTACATCACTACTTAAATGCTGTGTCTGCAGGTTTCAAAAATAGAGCAGCAACGTCAAACTGAAGAGATTTACATGGCTTCACATCCATATGTTGCACATAAATCATCTTCTTTACAGCAGAAAATATTCATAACAAGAAAACAGCAAAAATGTATCATATTGCCTTATATTCTGGCCCAGGTGAATATTTCTACCTTCCTTTAGACAAACATATTGTACTACAATACTACTCAAGGACATAATAACTGATAATAGCAACAAAACATGATACATACTTCTTAAAAACCATAACTCATAATAGCAAAAAAAAACATAAAATGGTGACATCTTACCCATCCATCACAATCTTATGTAAGAAAACTAATAGCTTGACCAGATCAGTCTGCAACACTGGTATGACAATAATAATGCACCAAAGCCATCCTGACCAATCATGGCCATCTTTTTCTGTTCAAGGTAGAGCTTTTACATATCAAGCACTGGTTGTCGACTAGTTGGCATAGTCAGCATAAGAAAATGACCATGGCCATATTCTCATAACAGTAGCTAGTTTCTCAGGACAACATTGATTACTTGAGATGCTGCTAAATGTGATGTCTAAGCATGTTCAAAATATGACTGTGACCATGGCCATATTCTCATAATGGTTGCTAGTTTCTCAAGGCAAAGTTGACCACTTGAGATACTGCTTAATAAGATGTCTTAGCATGATCAAAATATGAGTATCTTCAAGCTGTCCAGTGCCAGTATTGCATGCAGGCATGCTTGCAACCCAACCAAATGAAACCGAACCGAACCACTCAAGCATCTCCAGCAGCAGCAATTTATAAACAATACTAGGTTTATGTAAGTTAGCCAGATTTCTTTGAAATTCTGCATCATTTGATCCTGACTTGGCATGAATTGTATCTGCGAGCTAATCACATAGGTTTCTCATGAAACTTCACATCACTTTTCATTTTCTTTTCATAGCAATGCTGCTTCCAAAAATGGCCTGTCAAGTGTCCCAACAAGAAAAGTGGCACTCTTATAACGTGGTAAAGAATTAAATGCGCTGCTCCAGGTCACTGGAGGCAAGCATCTCAATCCTTATGCAAATAACAGCAGGGTTATTGGCTGTTTTGGGCACATGTTCCATATTTACTGAAATGAAACATAAATTAAAGATGATATACCAGGCAAGGTTAAGACAAAAGGAATTTCATCACCAAAATTATAACTAATGACGAATAAAACCACACATATTCCCTACCCTGCAAACATACTCTGCCATCCTTGATCAGCAACCAGTGGCACCATCCATGTGCATGTACAATAGCACCAAAAGAGGTCAACTGTTCAAAACAAAGGGGAAAAAATCATGGAACACAGGCAGAATGGGATTGGTATGCCCGTATTGATAAGACTTAGAAAATACCTTTTGCAATGCTGCATTCCAAATATAAATAACAGGCAGCACCTATGATTACTCACCATTGTTATTGGATGATATTTCTGTATCGGAAAAATCATGGAACACAGGCAGAACGGGATCGGTATGCCTGTATTGATAAGTCCTAAAATAATGTATTTTGCAATGCTGCATCCCCAATCTAAATAACATGCGGCACCTATGACTAAACTCACCGTTGTTACTGGATGATATTTCTATATAAACCTCACGAATGCGACCCGACAACAAACAGCGCACACCCAGACACAAAGCCTACAGCGCGCCGCGCACAGCACAACGCGAATGTGAATGGGCGACGTTACAGTGGGCGTTGGATTCGCCGGATTCGCCACGCGATGCTTGAGATAAAAGAGCCCCTCTCTCTCTCTCTCTCTCTCTCTCTCTCTCTCTCTCTCTCTCTCTCTCTCTCTCTCTCTCTCTCTCTCTCTCTCTCTCTCTCTCTCTCTTCATCCGTACGTACAGCTATCTTTGACGCACGTAAATCTACAACCTCAACTCTCAGCCTCCGAATCGAACAACCGCTTTCCTTCTCGGACTGCCAGCCCCAGACCAAAGGCGCAGTCAGAGTATTGTTAAAAACCAGTGTCTTGGCTTGTAGTACTCTGCAGATGGGATCACGTGTCTCGCGAGTCGCGTGAGACATCGATCTTTGTATTCCAGTCTATTCGTGAGCCATTATGTCGATGCGTGCCTCAAAGCTGACGTGAAGATCAATGGTGACTCTGAGATTGCTGACAGATCCGGAATTAGGGAATGCTGCACTCTAGAACATCACTGATGAACTGCTGCTGCTCCGTGAGACAGCCGGCAAATCTCGCAGCACTGACGGACTGCACAAACATCTGCAACCCGTGTGAGTCCAACTGCACCCCTTTGAGACAAAGCCGTTGATGCGTGGCGCTGAGCGTACGTTCCAACGAGCGGCTGCAGGCTGCTCTTGTTCCGCTTAAGAGGTAGGGCCGAGTATTAGTAGGGCCGTAAGAGAGGTAGGGCTGAGTATTGATCCTAAGAGTACACTCATCGTGACGTTTTTGAATGGTCATAGATAATTTCTGATTTTGACACCTTGGTTCTGCCAGACAAAAAAGAAGAAAGGATTTCATGAGATTTTCGTCGAATACCTTATGTAGTAAGTTAACGTAGAAGAAGGCTCATGTTAACAGTATCAATTTTTTTCAAACATAAATGCGTTGACAATGCAACGCACAGACTTAAACGATTTAAGGCGGGCATCGGCCGTGATGTGGACGCTAGAAAATTCCGTTAGCTACGTGCTTCTGGGCCATTAAATAAGCACAGTGCTGAAGCCGAAAAATGCGAGGAACGCATGCCTGCCATCGGCTAAACAAAACTCTTCTAGTCTTTTCTGACACATCTGAGCTGCTGCCATGCATACAATAGCTTCATTTAAGTTTATGCACTTGTCAAACGCACAAAGTCATAATTTGCGTGCAAATCGCGTCCAGGTATTTTAGTACAATGTGTGCAACAGATACCTGTGATACCCATAGCAGCATTTATCCCTAGCATGCTTCCGGGGTGCTGGACAGCAAGACTGTCATTTGGATCAGCTTACACTGAGGAGGACACGAGCTCCGTGTAGGAGTGACACCCGGACCCTCGCGCCGGAGACGACACGAGCGCCATGTGCGAGTGACACCCGGACTCTCGCGCCGGGGAGGACACGAGCTCCGTGTGGGAGTGACACCCGGACCCTCGCACCGGAGACGACACGAGCTCCGTGTGGGAGCGACACCCGGACCCTCGCGCCGGGGAGGACACGAGCTCCATGTGGGAGCGACACTCGGACCCTCGCGCCGGGGAGGACAAGAGCCAGACGGTCAGGCGGCGCCATCGGTGCGAGTGAGGAGAAGGTCCGCAGTGTGTCGCAGTGCCGCTGCGCCCGGGCGGCGCCGTTTGTGGCGGGCCGCGGCTCGGGGGCTGGTCAGACATCCCACGCGGCGCCCTAGAGAGCGCCCCACCGCCGTTAAGGCCACGGTCCGGTCAGCCGTCTTCCAAATCGCAGGTGCCTCTCAACTAGTTCCGAACTCGGCGTCGCTTAAGTTGGCAACGCACGCCTGGGCACACCTCGAGCGTGGAAACGGGCGTGCTTCCGCTCCACGGCACAGGGCGACTGCCGTCTCCACGGCACAGGGCGACTGTCGCTCATGTGAACCACGGCCAGTGATGAAACCCGCAAGTTAAATAACGAGCATAAGTTTATGCACTTCTGGGAATTTGCCTGCTTCCATTTTGGATTGGGACATGTCCGGTTGGTCCAGTTCTCAGACTAGTTGCCTCCCTGGCCAGCTTTGACACAGAAATGTGCTGACTTGTGTGCATACGCCAGACGAGGTTTTTCACAGTCAAGGCCCATTTCGAGACTTAAGCTTACATTGTCCATAAGCCATCCTCAGTGACAGGGAGGTGGTGTACGCATAGTTTTTGGTCGTTTTTTTAAGTTTGGTCAGTTTTGATCTGTTTGTCAGCTTTTAAAATTATTTTCTAGAAAAGGGTTAAATTTTAATAGAATCCATACGTCCCCAAAATTCTGTCACCGCGTTTCGACACCCACGTGAAGGTGTCCGTCTGCGGTCGGGATCGGCGTCCTACTTCTCCCGACATGGATCCGGTCGGGATCGGCGTCCCATGTCTCCTGACATGGATCCGGTCGGCGATGACAGGGCTCGGAGATTGCGTGTCCGTCCAGAAATCGTGTAATTGAGATGCAGCATCGAGTTACGATTTAACCCCAGATTCTCCATGAAATGCTCCCTTGTGTACTTTTTACAAATTCCCGGAGTGTCTATTCGTTACCGTTTACCCTAAAAAGGTGAAATAAAAAGGAGAGAACTGCACATGTTGTCGTTTCTACATTTAACTACCAATTGTTTTTAATTGAGTGTGTTTTCAAGGCCCGCAGCCATGCTTCACCCCACATTAAAATAACTACACAAAGAGGCTAGACTTCCACCATAGTCTGAAGGTATTGTTCTAGTTCCCATCACTTCAAGCAAAATCATCATGGCCGCATAGCCCAGGATAATGAATTGCGTGACCTTAAAAAACATGGTTAATCCATGGCACGCTCGACTTCGCACAGATGCCACATCAGGTAATGTCATATTGCATTTCTTGACATTATCTACCTGCCGAGTAAATGTCATAAAATGTAAAATAGGATCCATAGATCCGGTTCATTTCCTTCGTCACATGATAGAGCAAACTCGCTATTAACCCCCAGTCTGGCCTTTTAACGTCACTAAAAATATAGAAATCGCCAGATTTCACTTCGGGCCTTTTCATGCTCTTGTTTACTGACCATATTTGTCAAATACGCACGGTTCTCACAGTTCTAGCATGCCTTCACAGCAGTGGGTAGGGCCAATCAAAGTCATCACGTTGTAACGTCGATACAAATTGAGGTCCTAACATCCAATATGGTCCAAACACCCAATATGCGGTGCTGTTGCCGGCTACCCGAGACACAGGCGGCTAAGTCGAAAGGTTTCGGTGGCTCGCACAGAGCGTAGGGATAGGGAGAAGCTTGCTATTGGGCAGCTGTTTTATCACAACGTATAGAGAACTGCTTCTAAACGTGCATTGTTTAGAGAACGCTGCTCAAAGCAAATCCAAAGCCGACGTTTGCGTGTTCAGCCTCGGACTAATATCACGGATGAGCATTGATTCTAGCATATTGAGGTCTGGGTTGTCTTTAGCTGTTGCCTAAATTTCCACTCTGAAGTTGGTATTTGTTGCGCTTTTCTCCACTGCTGCGTGACAATCTACCAGCTGTTCTCCCAGCGATGCCCACGCTCTCCGCAAACGTGCGACGCAAAGATGTGCATTGAATAGCTCACAGATGCTAGGTTTTTTGTGCAACATACGCTATTCCTGGGCAGGTGCTAAAACTCACTTCATGTGGTTGATATGTTCTTTGGTGTGAACGTGAATAAAAAGCTCCATACCTCGGGCTTCGGGCCCAACGCTTCAGAAATTCGGTGTACAAACAAACAATGGAGTGGCGGTAGGCAATCGCTATGCGCCATCTTTAATTATCGTATTGATGCACTGTTTTAAGATATCTTTTCAAGCTAAATGCGGTCTGAGACAAGTGTTGGGCGTACACTTCATCGATGACATTTTCGGCACCTGGGCCGATAGGTTGAGCTCATCGCTGGAACTCTTAGCAAAAATCAGTCGGCACCACCCCAGTGTTTCTTTGACTCTATAGCACAACGCACAAAATCTGTCGATTTGAGTCATAGGCGGTATTTTTGGTACAAGCAGATCAGAACTAAAGCACAGACTGTGCTGTAAGTTCATGGTCGCCCTCATCACACTGTAAGCTCATGGTCGCTCTCAGCACGCTGTAACCCCATGGTCGCCGTCATCACACTGTAAGCACATGGTCGCCCTCATCACACTGTAAACCCATTGTTGCCCTCATCACTCTGTAAGCTCATGGTTGCCCTCATCACACTGTAAAATAATTGTCGCCCTCATCACACTGTAAACCCATGGTCGCCCTCATCACACTGTAAACCCATGCTCGCCCTCACCACACTGCATAGTCATTCGGCTCGCCTCATAGCTGCTAGAAAACGGCCATTACATTACAAATGCGGGGAACGATGCGTGAGTCTTTTGATCTCCAGTCGCTTGGACCTAGCTTAAACTGTTAACTAATGCGATGAGCCCTGAGAAGACCCAGTCTGTGCAGCTGGGAGTGGGGTTTGCCATGCGTGTGTTAATGGGTTGAAAGTAAAATGCAAACAAAAAACGCAGCATATCAGATCCCTTATAACGTCTACCCAGGAATATTTTATGGAGGAGAAATCACACGTAGCAGCTATGAGACGTTCAACGAATTCCATGGAGACGCACATTTACTGAGAGCGTACACATTGCGATGAGAACGAATGGAACACTGATACACAGCAACAGAGATAGCACAACGACAATCAGATGTAGGTAATGCATGCACAGAGAAAGTTCTCTATTCGTTGTGATAAGGCTGACTGTGCTCCACCGGCAAGTTTTTTCGATCCTGATACCCGGCACCCGGGTCACCTGATACGGGGTACCCGTGACACCTCATACGCGGTACCTGGGTCACCTGATACGGGGTACCCGGGACACCTCACACGCGGTACCCGGGTCACCTGATACGGGGTACCCGTGACACCTCACACGCGGTACCCGGGTCTTATGCGGGGTACCCGGGACACCTCACACGCGGTACCCGGGTCACCTGATACGGGGTACCCGTGACACCTCACACGCGGTACCCGGGTCACCTGATGCGGGGTACCCGGGACACCTCACACGCGGTACCCGGGTCACCTGATACGGGGTACCCGGGCCACCTGCGTTACGGAGGAAGGCTCTCACCAGTACGGCGCGTTGGGTGCTGGGACGTCTGACCTTGAATAGCCTGAAAGTTCGTAAGGTGCGCGCAATTTAAGCAACGTAAGTTTATTATACTTGTCGATGCCAGTGTTCACAGATCCAGGTAATTCGCTGTACTCATGTGTCTCGGTTTCCAATCGCCATTGCTTTCCTATGACGTCGTTTAATCAAACCTCCTGTTATAATGAAGATTGCTTATTATCAGCATTGCAACTTTCAACGCGTGCAAAAAAGCCGGAGCGGAGTGCCTTCATGCTTTTGTGAAGCATAAAACAAAAAAAGCTGAACTTTCAATGTTCATACCGATCCTGCAGGGTGAGGATGAACTTGATCGGCTCGTTTCTTCGTTACGACAAAAGCGTGATCAAGGGCTACGAAACCACAACAATGTTTTAGGATTTGGTGGACTGGCAAAATAAACTGACAACACATCCATTGACAACACACAACACTGACAACTGACATTGGCGGATAGGCAAAAATAAACTGACAACGCATCCATTGCAAAGCTAAGCAAGTCGGGCATTTTCATAAGCCTGAAATGGTAAACATAATATTTTTAATGTAGTTAACGAACTAAACTTTTCAGTCCTACCCATCTTCCTTGCTCTTAACTATACTTCAAACGTTATGTTAGTCAAAAGGCAAATGCATATATGCTATATCTACTGAACATCGAAGCACTGAGCTATTTTCTAGTTGTTCTTCATTCGACCTTGATTCTGCATCCGTTGTTCAAACAATAGCGTCTGTTTCGCAGGGCTACGTAGCCAGAACTTTTCCCAATGTGGGAAAAATCGGGCTTGGAGTGAGGGCAGTCTAGTCAAAGGTACCCCTCTGTATCGCTTAGGGCCGTGTTACTGGATTTGAGTGACCTTTGTAGGCATGGTATTCAATTAAGACGCATTGGAGTACCGTTTTTTAGCTTAAAAAGTCGCCACCTCGATGGGGCATGAACCCCATGGCGCCAAAAGACTCCCTCTCCCTTTAGCTACACCACTCTTTTTGCATTCGTTCCTGAGTTATGTGTGGTTTGTAATAACTTTGAAATGGATCCTCCCTTACCATATTTACCTGATGCTTCTTTAACTACTCGGACTGTCTTTTGATCATTATTTATTTGGGTAGCAAAATTTCGGAGGCCGACTTTGCCTTCCATCTCTATAACTTTCTCTTCCTCTTTCACCGGTGTTGTCATTGTCATCACTCACCATTTCCACATTTATTTCGTTACTTTTTTATTCTCATCCTCTTTTTATTTCATGTTATTCAGATTTTCCCAAAGACGTTTTCTTTTGTTATTTTTGCGTGTGATGATCTTAGCTGCCTTTTTGCTCAGACACCAACAAAAACGACCCAGGTGTTTTCGGAGTGGGCGACGGCTGCTGGAGCTAAGATTGCCCACTTTGCCGACTGCCGTGGCCAGATGTAGCCGGCCAGATGGGAGCAGATGGGCGGCGAGGAGCGTTGACAACGCAGGTGGAGAGATGTGGAAAGAGACTAGCTAATGAACGGCAAGGTGGAGGGGTGGAGAGCGATGTGGAGAGAGACATAAGGGTGAGAGAGAGGGAAAGAGAGAGAGAGAGAGAGAGAGAGAGAGAGAGAGAGAGAGAGAGAGAGAGAGAGAGAGAGAGAGAGAGAGAGAGAGAGAGAGAGAGAGAGAGAGAGAGAGGAGAGAGAGAGAGAGAGAGAGAGAGAGAGACGATCTGCTAAATAAACAATATTGGCAGAGCTCTTCATTTCAATGTTTTCTCGGCTGAGCGTGAGAAGCAATCTCCCGGCTTCGAGACCTAGCTGAGAACGCAGTGGCTCAAGCTACGACGGCGTGTGCCCAACCTGGACGTGCCCGTCTCTTCAGCCCTTCCTATCGATGAACGCCACAGGGTGAGGCAAGGTTATTTACATTCGTATGACAGCGACCCGTGTCACTGATGACGCCACACTTCTGGACTTCTCTCGGCACTTCAAATCTCGCTGCAGGAAACATAAATCATGTGGGTAATTTCCTTTTGATGCAATTAAGCGGTCGACATCTTGCGGCGTAGCTGACTGTAATTGGAAGTTGGCAGACCCGAGCGCTTAGTGCGCTCGGCAAAGACAGATGCCGGACAGAGATAGAGACAAAATACTTGCATACTTTAAGTGGATGTCAACCGACACGTGGTCATTTGAACAATTGTTTGCATTCTTTAATGACACTCCCTTCTTGACGTTCAGCTTCAGATAATCAAGGATCGAGACCATGTCCAGCGCTTGGAGTTCGAATATAAACAACTAAAAATGGCTCCGGCTTTCCGGAACCATTTTTAGCCGGCTTGAACAACAACAGCCCCCCGGCTAGATATCTAGGCAGGAAAATGGCACTGGCACCAATGCATGTAAGTAGTCTGGGTCGTGTCGCACATATGCTTGGTTATCTACATTTGCAGGACTTCAGCCACATGTATGTGTAACAGCAGGCCGCTAAATCACGGCGCCGATCTTGCCCGGACAGCAGGACTTCAGCCACATGTATGTGTAACAGCAGGCCGCTAAATCACGGCGCCAATCTTGCCCAGACAGCAGGACTTCAGTCACATGTATGTGTAACAGCAGCCCGCTAAATCACGGCGCCAATCTTGCCCAGACAGCAAGACTTCAGCCACATGTATGTGTAACAGCAGCCCGCTAAATCACGGCGCCGATCTTGCCCGGACAGCGTGCACATGGCGGAACACAGACGGCACGGCGGCGCCGTTGACTCGTGCAGCGCGCCAGCAGGCTCCCTCCAGGCACAGGCTGCAGTGTGAGCAAGCAGCTCGTTAGGGTGGCGCATAGGGGCGATTGTGGAGCGGATGGGATGGTCGGCGGCGCGCCGCAGCGCGCCACTTGTCCCGGCTCCCATCGCGCCCCACCAGATCAATGGCTGTGGTCACACAGCTTACAAGGGTTTGGCCGGGTTCAGGCGCGATTGAACTCTGCCCTCGTAGCCGCTGTGAGTCACAATCGTAGCGGTTCGACGCGGCAGCTGCGAGGTCCTGGGGTCAGGTCAGGTCAGGTCATGGGTCCCAACGCTGCCCTGCCGCGTCCTGCTGTGTGCACGAGGTGGTGGACCGGATCCTGCGTCGCAGGGTTTGCTATTGAGCCTGCATGGCTCCGGAGTGTTACCGGCGACTCCGCCACCCTTGTGGGATCTGGTACCTTGATCCAGCGCGCCTTTGCACCAAGCGGTGCGACACAGCCGGCTGACCCACGGTCAGGTCACGCGCTCCGGCCGAGATCAGCTGCGAACGGCGTCGGCAGCGTCAGCGGCCGGCGCGGTACCACCGCGCGCGATCGATGTATCGATGAGCCGCGGGCCGGCCAGCCGGGCCAGCTCTGTCGACCGTCGGCGGGCCGCCGCGTGCGACCCATCGACCCGGCCGCGCTGCCGCTGGCGCTCGGTGTAACTAACAGTAACTGCCGACACATTACTGTTTAAATACGACGCCGTGGCTGAATGCAGCCGACGACGGCCGATGACGGGGGGGGGGGGGAGTGGGGGTCGTCGGTACCGACGCGGCGGGACGGCCGGCAGCCGCCAACGGCCGCCGACGGCCGTCGTTGGATGTTAGGCTGCCAGCACCGCACGCCGACGCCGACGCTGAGTGATGCGACGGGCTGAATGAACCATCGAACTATAGAACTGGCATGATGACGGAGTCACTGAGTGTGCGAATAATGGAAAGGCACCGGGCACAGCCTGGTGTACGGCAGCTTACGACACAGATAGTGCGCTGCAGATGGAGGCGGTGTCACTCGCACTGCCAGACGAGCTTGCCACTCCACCCTGCAGCGCAGCCCAAACGCAGACACGCAGTTTATTCGCCCCCCGGTCCGGTACCCTCGTCGATTCACATTTGCAGTGACGTTGCCCGGCAGCTTAAGGCACAGGATTCAAGTCGTTAAAGACTTCCGGCGACAACGTGCGAATAGATCGGTTGGAATGCTTACTGGGAAACGTCATGTACGTAAGTGCGGCCATAAACAACAAAATGTCATCACTCATGACATCCACGAGTGGACAATGTCTTGCAAAGTTGGTGGGTGAAAGCTGCTGAACTGAGCGTCTGTGAACGGACACATGTGTAAATCATGTCCGTTTGTAAGGAAGGCGGTGCGGCGCTGCCACGCCCACCACGCTGCGTCCGCCAACTATGACGACACGCTGGAGCTTTAAAAAGGAATACCACTCCGGCTCGGGCGCATCCCTTGCATACAGCGACATGCCTCAGTGCATGCTGTTTTCCCCTGTGTTCTGCGCAGAAACTAGCAAATGCATACGGACCCAAGACACCTTCAAAACAAAAATGTAGCTTGGGTACTACGATAAGAAGCCGCGCTTTTCCTTCTGTCACGAATATGAATCTCATCATCTTTGCAGATTTCGAGGATATATTAATGTTTCGAAACGAACTCTGAAGTGTCGCGAGGTGCATGAAAGCATATCACGAGTGACTTGTTGTGTGTGATCACAGGCAGAAAATGATTTGACGTTCGTTCCTCAGCACTCAGAGTGCGTGGTGGCTGACACAGCGGGCAGCGCAAGGGCGAATCCGAGGCGGAGAAACTGGGAGAGTGGCCATTCTCGACAAGGCAGTCACAAGGCAAACGTTTTCCCACTTCAGGCTTGATTTGTGGAGAAGTGCTCGCTGCATTTGCCGCCGTCTCCCTCCGACATCAGGTGCTCAACTCGGCCTTGGTAGCCCGTACGCTTTCCGAGAATTGCTGGCCCAACCGCCGGTCCGACCATGAATGTTCACACCGATGAATGCTGGCCCAGCTGCCGGCCCGACCATGAATTGCTGGCCCAACCGCCGGCCCGACCATGAACGTTCACACAGAGAATTGCTGGCCCAACCGCCGGTTCGACCATGAATGTTCACATTCGAGTCACACGTAATGGATTCCCACCAACACCGCTAGTTAATAAGCAAGATGAGTGGAAGGTCCGATATGCAACGCAGTAAAAAACAAATGCAAACGTTCTCCAAACCACCTTTTTGTTACAACACAAACGTGTATGAAAGTGGCGTATGCTCATTTGCTCTTTTGAAACTGCCAGAATCGCTGTTTTGTATTTGGAAACAAACTGGCTGTTGTCCATGTCTGGCAGCGGCCCGCTAACACGGCGGACTCATATGGTTGGCCAGACCACTTTATCTGCAGGTGAACTGCTAACACAGTGGGACCATATGATCGACCAGACCATCATTTCTGAAGGTGAACTGCTAACGCAGCGGACTTACGTGGCCGGCCGGGCCGTTTGAACCTTGGACGAGGTGTGACTATATGGACGCAGCAGCCCAGCCCGTCTGAACTTTGGACGAGGTATGACGATGTGAATACAGCAGCCCCGCCCGTGTCAGCTTTACCGCATTCCACTACGATGCAGTATTTTCGGATGCCCTGTTGCTGGTATTGTATATGTGTGCTGGTTGTGATTTCGTAAAATTGACAGTGTCCACAGTAAACAGGCATTAAGAAATACAACATGACAAGAAAAACGAAAAACGCAAGATGTCTGAGAGGTAATAACATTACAACCTTATGATTATCGGACGGGGACAGGAAAATATTTATCATCAAAAAGACGAGAAAGTCCGTTATCAAAAGGATCTCACCATGGCGCTCTAGGTTTGTTTTTAACAACGAAAAATGGACACAAATTTCCCGTAATGTACTGCAGCCCGAAAATCTGCGAGCCAAGACAACTGTTCACAAAATACATGTTTTATCTAAGTTATTCCCACAAAATCCTCATGTGCCTTTCAAGCTTTTGAAGATCCACCGTGACTGCTTTCGTCACGTCAGTGATCTTGAGGACGGGCAAAGAGAGCTGTCGTGCAAAGCAGACAACCCTACACTGGAAACTCGTGGGACTAATCGCCAGGACATCAACGATTGACATGACATAGTCAAGATGACGTTTTGAAATATGGTGAGATTGGGTCGGCTCGATTGGTAATACAATGAGGGAAGGTAAGTTACTGTCTGCGGTAAACTCCATGTCTTCATCCCCAGGAACCGACTGCTGCGCAATGCCTCACATTCAGCGCCCCGAGATCATGTGTTTCAAAAATATTTGCATCAAAGTATGTTTTTGCACTATTATTTTGTATGCGGGAATTTCATCCCTGGTGCCAGCTCGAATACCGAGCTCCCTTGAATTGGACTCTGTTGGGCAAAACTATGTGAAAGTCATTGCAGCCTAACCAACGCACTTACAGCACGCTTTAGAAATTGCCGGATTCATTGCAGTCCTATTTAGATGGCGAAATGGACGGATCTACGCCACTTTCGTTTTGCATTGAATGTTACGAAGGTATGGGGGAAAATGTGTGGATAATGTTCACAGCAGACTGGGCTACATTCTATTATGGTCCCAACTCAATCCTTGTATAGTATCTATTAGCAATGGCTACTGAGATCTTACGTTAATCCTTGTAAAACGTCCGACATTTAAGGATTAATGACGCGCGCTCGAATGTGCGTAACCTGGAGCAACAATTGTGCCCCGAAGTGTGCGATCAATTCCTTTTACAAGTGAAATTCTTCTCACCAGGTATTACTATGATCCGGGCCCGTTAACGTTCGGGTGTCGGCTCGACCTCTGCAGTAAGTGGCGATAGTTCGCAACGTGCGAGATAAACGTTTTTCACGTCACCGATCGAGGGAGGTTAAATTATCCCCACATTCTCATGCTGGGGAAAGCCCAAGCTCTTTAAAGCGGCTTGAACACAGTTGACTGACAACACAGCAACATATTGTTCCACAACTTTTAAATGAGTGCTGCGATTGTCGAAAATTGCATGAAACCGCACTCTGCAAATACAGCTTGTTCGCATCTGCTTTATAACGAGGTGTTTGGACCGCTTGGCGTACAGCCCCGGTTTTAAGAAACACATCGCTGTGCCGAGTAAGCATCCTGCAGAGCTGGCAGTACCTGTCCCAGTGCGGTTCCCCGCCGTCAGCTGGCAGTACCTGTCCCAGTGCGGTTCCCCGCCGTCAGCTGGCAGTACCTGTCCCAGTGCGGTTCCCCGCCGTCAGCTGGCAGTACCTGTCCCAGTGCGGTTCCCCGCCGTCAGCTGGCAGTACCTGTCCCAGTGCGGTTCCCCGCCGTCAGCTGGCAGTACCTGTCCCAGTGTTGTTCCCCGCCGTCAGCTGGCAGTACCTGTCCCAGTGCGGTTCCCCGCCGTCAGCTGGCTGTACCTGTCCCAGTGTTGTTCCCCGCCGTCAGCTGGCAGTACCTGTCCCAGTGCGGTTCCCCGCCGTCAGCTGGCAGTACCTGTCCCAGTGCGGTTCCCCGCCGTCAGCTGGCAGTACCTGTCCCAGTGCGGTTCCCCGCCGTCAGCTGGCAGTACCTGTCCCAGTGTTGTTCCCCGCCGTCAGCTGGCAGTGCCTGTCCCAGTGCGGTTCCCCGCCGTCAGCTGGCAGTACCTGTCCCAGTGCGGTTCCCCGCCGTCAGCTGGCAGTACCTGTCCCAGTGCGGTTCCCCGCCGTCAGCTGGCAGTGCTAGTAGACGCTGCAAGGCGTCCGTGGGCCGTCACCGTAAGCCATCGCCGCGAAGAGGGGACACAGGATTGTGTGAGGAGCGGCGCGCCATACCTGCTCGCACGCTCGGCCCAACCGTACCGCTCCCGGTACCAGCGGAGAAGAGCATGTTCAGCGCTGTAGCCGACCTCGGTGTAACAAATGAACTGATTTGCAACTCGACGAGAAACGTTGTGACGGTCATAGATTTGCTGCACGATAAATGTGTTATGGAGGCTGAAATCATTTGAACGTATTGCAATGAGCATTCGGGTAACAGATGGCCGTTGGCACGTGGTCTCAAAAACTGAGGCCAGAGCGCAGTATGAGGTTGAATGTCAGGTCTTAGCCATTAGCACACCAGGTCCTAATTAGGCTATAATTAGATCTCTCCAGTAGCGACCGCTCTGCTCTCACATCGGCTATATTAGGACGCACGTACCCCGCCCCATGTTGTTAAAAACGCCTTGATATAGGCAGCGTAGGCTTTGCGGTTACAGTTGTTTGGTCTCAATTTCGAGTCTCTTCCCTGTTCTCTCAGACGGCGCGTCCACAGCGGTCGGTGAAGACCTCCAACCTGGCGAGTGAAAAGTCGGCGAGCCCCAGAGCCCCGGCAAATGAGCACGGCTTACAGTTCGATGGGATCCGGCAGCGAGAGGCCATTCCATTTCTGGGAGCGGCCGAGCGCCGGTCATGCCTTGGTCCACGACCGCCTACAGTGGTGTGCCAGAGGCCAGCTGCCAGCGCCGTCCACGACCGCCGACAGTGGTGTGCCAGAGGCCAGCTGCCAGCGCCGTCCGCGACAGCCGACAGAGGTGTGCCAGAGGCCAGCTGCCAGCGCCAGCCGCCGCCTACCGCTCCGCCCGCCCGCCGCAGCGCCGCCTCACATTGGGCAAGTGGATGACAATGGGGGCCTTTGTCACGCCCTGACTCTGGCAGCCAGCTATTCCGGGGCTGAACCAGAGCGTGGATACCGATTCTGGTACGGACAAACTGCTCCTGATGTAAATGCTTATGGTACAACTAGTAAAGTCTGGTAGACTAATAATATTAGGCCAGAGTTGCAAGGTCGGTCGCTACTGTTAAGGCTTTACCCGATGATGACCCACTGGGTCCCTGGTCTCTCTCTCTCTCTCTCTCTCTCTCTCTCTCTCTCTCTCTCTCTCTCTCTCTCTCTCTCTCTCTCTCTCTCTCTCTCTATCTCTCTCTCTCTCTCTCTCTCTCTCTCGCTCTCTCTCTCTCTCTCTCTCTCTCTCTCTCTCTCTCTCTCTCTCTCTCTCTCTCTCTCTCTCTCTCTCTCTCTCTCTCTCTCTCTCTCTCTCTCTCTCTCTCTCTCTCTCCCTCTCTCTCTCTCTCTCCCTCTCCCTCTCTCTCTCTCTCTCGCTCTCTCTCTCTCTCTCTCACACACACACTCTCACTCGCTCTCGCTCTCTGCCTCTCCGAGATCACGAGGGCTCCCTGAGCTAGCCGGAATACGGGTCAGCTCTGAGGCAAAAAGTCGGGAGACACGCAACTGAGCAGAGCCGTCCAGCTGAGTGCGCCTAACAACTGAACTCAACCGTACAGCTGTGTACTCCCTAACAGCTGCGCTGACCTGGAGACGGCGCCGAGCGACCCGTACTCTAGGTCGCTCCGGATGCCGGGGCCGTACTCTAGGCCGCTCCGGATGCCGGAGCCGTGCTCTAGGCCGCTCCAGGTGCCGAGGCCGCACTCTACGCCGGTCCGGATGCCGGGGCCGTACTCTAGGCCGCTCCGGATGCCGGGGCCGTACTCTAGGCCGCTCCGGATGCCGGAGCCGTGCTCTAGGCCGCTCCAGGTGCCGAGGCCGCACTCTAGGCCGCTCCGGATGCCGGGGCCGTACTCTAGGCCGCTCCGGATGCCGGGGTCGTACTCTAGGCCGCTCCGGATGCCGGGGCCGTACTCTAGGCCGTTCCATATGCCGGGACCGCCGGCTGGCCCGACATCCGCTGGTCGAACAGATGTGAAGTGGTCTGACACTCAAGTCAACCTGAAGCGCTTGTGGTATTGAGTCCCTTTAGCATGCGCTCGGGTAGGGGGCTAAATTAACCCCTCCCAAAGGTTTTCTGGAATGGTTTTCGAACGACGCAGCATAGCCGCGCCAAATTTTGCCTAGCTGTAGACAATTGAATAATGGATCGTCTGATACTACAAATTTACATGTACCTTGTTCAGTCACTGACCTGTCGCAGGTCAAAGTCAGGCCATGGTTTCAGCGAAGGGAATTTCTAGGAAATCGTTCAATCTGATCCGGCAATGGGATGTTAGATGAGGCGACACATCTCTTTGATGCTTTCTTAGTCAACAGAACAATTGAATGAGCAAATCACATTGACCTAGGGTTGGGTGTGAAGGCCAGACCAAGGTCAGAACCAACCTATTTTATTACTCTAGGGCTTGGTGTGTGAGGTATTTTCTGGCGCCTATTTCGAACCTATTGATAGCAGGAACCGCATCATACACCTTCCACAGATTTCTTAAAGGTTACGATAGGTTACTGGCCTAAAATGACCCAGGTCAGCATTTTGTTTTTAGGAACATACTGCCAAGCGTAACCTTAGTCACTTATTCAAATGCAAACCTTAGTGCAGTCTTGCATGATTTTGGTCACCATGGTCTTCAAAAGGTCAAACAAGGTTACTGACTTTTAACGAGTAGGTGACCTTTTTGCTTAGGACATTTATCTAGGTTCTAGGAGCACTTTGGAGACCAACCTGAAATTTGACCTTGTTTGACTTTACTTGGCCCGAAGGTCATGACCCAGGAACCTCAAACTTTGACCCAAGCGCGTCCGCGTATAGCTCAATACACTGTAAAGTTGGTGTTTCTAGCTCTCTTAGTTCATGAGATCTCAGGGGGTCAAATTTACCCGTCACCCCCACCCGGGCAAAGGGTATCCAACCGGCCACTCGGGCGCGTGCTAACTCCCCGGTCTTATTGAAGAGTTTTGAAGTTTTGAGCCAACTACTAGGCAGAGCACACCATGCACATAATTTGGTACCTGGGCAGGCAGGGCCGGATTCAAAATTTCGTCAAGGAAGGGGCCACGCTTCATTGTGGTGCTCGCTGGAACTTAGTGCCTCCCTCCCCACAAGTCCCCGAGTTTGGGTCATCGGGTCACTTCCGCCTTGTTCTGCCGGATTGTCCGACAGGTTAAGCTCACTTCATTTTCAGGGGTCGGTTTTCTTTTTCTTTGATGAACTCATTTGACGAAAAGAGAGGCCAGGAAATTCAATTAATCACGCATTTAGAAGGAAATAACATAAACCGCAGTGGGAAGCAGATGACGGTATGAACTATACTGCATACCCTATTCAGCCCGCATTTTGCATGGTTCAATCGCACCTTTCTATTATACACTTACAGTCAGAGGCGTTGCCGGGTTTTCTCAGGGTTTCCGAGGATGTTGAGGAGCCCGTGGATTGGACGCCGCCGTAGATCAAAACAGGGTAGAAAAATTGCATTGATATGGTCACCCCTCGATCGCCTGAGGGAGCCATCCCTTTATTAGCCATCAGCGAAGACAACATTACAAAATAGTCTTAAGCACGTGCGCCCGTCCTCAGGGAGAAAAAGCACCAACAGCCGGCACTGCAGCCCGCATGGGCGGCTCGGCGTCGGCCCTGACGCCACGCACGGCGCCGCTTGACGGGCGGGCGAAGATGATCACCGATCGGAAAACGATACTTCCAAGGCTTTACGGGATTAGGTGATATGCGTGTAGGAAGCATCCTGGACGATTTCACCAGACGCTATTTTCAAGTTGACATTTGGGACGATTTACTGCGTAAAACACCACGAGTTCGTGACGCAATGATGTGATCTCCCTTGCTCGTGTTGTTGTAACTGCAAATTCCGCTAAAAATATTCAGCTTTGGAAGTGCATAGGTAAAAGTGTTCTGGTTGGCAGCTGAAGGGTATTTCGTCGCATCCCAGTGACTGCCATTCGGACGGTATGGGGACAGTGCCCTCCTGATTAATACGGAAACCATTACCTGGACACATCGTGCACCAGTTCCCTGCTCGAGACGGGAGGCCGCCGGACCAGGACATCTCGGACCGGATCGACACAGGGGCCGTCACTGGTGCAAAAGGATCCCTCACCGGCGCAGGAGTTCAATAATTGGCACCGAGGCAGCAATGTGGCTTGGTGGCCGCTGGTTGAAACGGTGGGGTGGACCACTCGTCCGGTACTAGGACCTCTGACGGACACAGGGTCTTCCCACTGTCCCATGGGGAATGCAAACCCCTGAGTCCTCGTATCTCCTTTAATTTTCAAGAGTCCCGACCAGCGCAAGGGACCCTGTGACATTCGGGTCCCATCACTGTCCCTACTCAGCAAATGTGTCCCTGGCTGACTTGGGGTCCATTGCCGCCGCAGGGTTCCCTGTCAGGCAAATGGGGTCGTTCACTGTATCAGAGCCCCCGACCAATGCATTGCAGGCCTCATCCTTACCCCTGCTTGGGAGTGGAGAATGCTGCGCATGCTGTTGGCTAATTACGACGCAACTTGAAGGGTGTCAACCCTGAGTGGGCACCATGACTGTGCCAGTCACTGCTACGGCGCGACTGAACTCCCGCTTCCGTAGCAGTGGTCTGCTCTCCCGAGAAATGTTTTGCTCTCATGACCAGTTCACTCACTCGGCGCTCGGTATCTCCGATTGCGAGATCATCGCTCGTTAGCATATCTCCGATCCCGAGATCATTGCTCGTCGGCATGCCCTCCGGCTGCGCAATCATCCGTGTGATTATCCCGCATCATATCTTCGCCCTGCCATCGCCGTTTGCTGGTGCAGTTGCGTTGTAATGCGAACAGGGGTGTAGTCTTACAAAATGAGTTCGGGGCTGGACTGTGAAAAATGGCCTATGCCGCGTCGCGTGTGTGTGTAAATGCCTGTCCCAAGACATATACAAAAATAGACGTCTCCCTGGCTTATGCCTACTTCCTTCTCAAAGTTGGAGAGTCTGAGGCCCACATTAGGAGGAGGGAGGGGTTGAAGCCCCCGAACTGAAAAGGAAACTGCGCCCTTCTAGCAGGTTGTAGGACAAAAAGGTGTTCACGTCAGTACGGCCCGAAGCTGGTGTCGCGCATACTGCCACCTCGCGGCAGATGTGTGCGGTAGTGTTTATGGTCATGCCGCCCGCAGGTGGTGTCGCGCATGTAGTGGCTCTCTCTCGGGTTCGTGCCGACTGTGTGTTGTCGTGTCGCCAATACAGAATCGCCTTCTCCATGTTCCAACGGCGCCACTTTGGTTTGGCGCCCCTTCAAAAAAGGCAACGATGTCCCGAATGATGTCCCGGGCTTTGGTGCCCCTAGCCCAAGCGGCCAATCTAGGATTTCGTCAGGATGGGAGATCCAACATTAGCGTGTTCCTGGAGTTTGGTTTTGGACTTGATCGTCGACCCATTCGTTGGCCATGTCCGATTGGCAAGACTGTCCTGGTTCAGAGCGGTTGCTCCTGTTGCGGTTTTCTGTCAAGGAGTCCTTATTTATCATCGTCGTTTCCACCGATTTGCCACCCTCTTTCTTTTCAAACACACGCCTTTTGCCTAGATTTTGTTTTATTCCCGCTCTCCCATTATGGAGAAGCGCGGTAAGCGCCAGAAGGATGACACAGACACTGACTCGAACTCGGCATCTGACACTGATTCTCCCTTGGATGTAACCAACGGAAGTGTCGCTAGCCCCGTTATGGCTACCACTTCGCCTGATGACCCGCGCGCGCCTCAGACCCAGTCCACTGGCCCGTACTCTTCCACGGCGGTGTCGGGACGGCACTCATCTCCGTCCGACACTGATGGCTTCGACCCTCGCTCGTCTTTGACCATCCCGGTGTCTGCCCACTCTGATGCTGACTCTCGCAAGAGCATGGCACGCAATCGCCAGAACCCTGAGCCCATTCTCGATCCACTCGGCTCTTTCCTCGTAGTGCAACCCACTGACGAGAATGTCTCATTCCGAAAAATCAACGTCTTCTGGCCGTCCAAACAAATTCAAGTTGTCTGTGGCCCATGTGATTTTCAGATCGAGGCGCCTGTCAGGGACACTCGTGATCAAGACAACCTCTCGTGCTCGGACAAAACTCTCCTCCAGACCACCGAATTTTACGACAAGGAAGTAAAGTTATATCTTCACTTCACAAGAAACACCACGAAAGGAACTATCTTCGCACCTGGCTTCGCTTCATGACGGAAGAGGAGATTCTGGTGGAGCTCAGAGCTGACAACGTTTGTCATGTTCGACAACTGACCACGTTCCGCAACGGACAGCGTCAGGACACCAGCTTACTTGTTTTGACTTTTGCAGCCACCCGCCTCCCAGGGACTCTCCAGAGGCAGGCTGCCTCCGATATGAAGTCAGTCAGGGTATTTATCCCAAATTCGCCCCGGTGTTTCAAATGTCAGAGGTTCGGACGCGGTAGCAAGTTCTGCAATCAGAGTGCAAGACGCCTCGAGTGCGGAGAAACCCCTTACGAGGAGTCCGTGTGCACATCACCCCAAAAATGTCTAGGCTTTGGAAGTGCTGACCATAGCGACAACTCTTCCCAGTGCCCGCCATGGAGAAAAAGAAAAAAGAAGTCTGCTCCGAAAAGGCCAAGACAGGGGTATTTTACCAACAAGCACACGCACCGTCGAGGCAAAAATATATTCTTCGTCCTCAAAATCATATGTGCAAGCGACAAAAGTAAAATTAGTGACATGCAGCACACAAACAGAACCGATTCCCCAGTTACCGCCGCTGAAAATTCTTGCTCCAGTCAAGACTGTCTCAGTTACATCAAACACACAAACCCAGCAAAATTATTCCCTCGAGCCGGCCCTGGCCACGCGTGCGAACGCGCAGCCCTCCGCGCCCCCCTGTCTGCAGGTCGGCCGGCGTTCCAGCCCTCCGGCTGCGAACGGTCGGCAGCCGGGTCTCTCTGGCTGCCGCACGAACGGCCCCTCCCCTTCCACCGGAACAACAGCTGCTACAACACGTCTGAGCGAAGGCCGCCGTTCCCAGCCCCCTGTCAGGGTGGCCATGGGCCGGCCTCGGTCAGTTTCGTTCGGCCGATTTCCACCAACCGGTGGAGATGGGTCAAACCACCATTCAATGCCTGTCGTCTTACAGTGGCGTTGCCGCAGTCTTATTTCAAAATGGCTTGAAATGAAAGCTGCGTTGCAGTATTAGCTCTCATCATTATAGCTGTGCAGGAAACTTGGTTTCGTCCTACAGACCCATATAACTTTAAATTGTCAAATTATTCCTTATGTCGTAGTGACGACACAGCCGGTGAATGTCGCCAAGGTGGCGTGGCGCTTTATATCAAAAATGAGATAACACACATGCACCTTCCGCTCACCAAACCTCTACAGGCCGTTGCATGTTCTTTGCCACTTCGTGGCCGCAACAGCGATATCTGTTCTATTTACATCTCCCCAACTTACAATAATGCGGGGCTCTCGCAGCAGCTTAATCGCCTAGTCACTTACTTTCAAAACCCTTTTCTCATCCTCGGCGATTTTAATGGTCACAGCCCAGCTTGGAGTAACGGTACTCAGGCTGTCAGTCGCCGAGGACATTTATTCGAAGACCTTCTTGCTGCTATTAACTTAGTATTGTTAAACAAAGGAACGCTTGCCACCACTTGCCCATTGGTACAGAAGCCGTCACCGATCTGTCCTTGTGCTCTCCCTCAATAGCGACATAATTTGATTGGAATGTTGAGGGAGCTGTAACCGACAGTGACCATTTTCCAATTGCACTTAACACCACTTTTGACACAACCGCTGATGAAGTTTTGCGATTCATACCCCGCTGGAATTTACGAAAAGCAGACTGGGCCAAGTTTCAAGAACTTTGTTATGTGAACCAAGAGTGTTATGAATCACCAGAGCAGGATGTTAACCTTATTATACACATTATTCATGCTGCAGCGACCCCAACAATTTCACTAACTAATCCCCATCACGCCACATCCCAGCACCATGGTGGACGACCGCAGTTAAGAATGCTATTGCGCGTCGCAAGCGCGCCTTCCGCGGCTTTCGTCGCCACCATGATGTACCTCATCTTCTTGCCCGAAATTATGAGCTTGCTCCAGCCAGACGAATTATAAGGAGTGCCAAACGTCATTCTTGGCAAGCATTCATCCAGCAGTTCACTGCTGCTGCTCCCCTAAGCCAGCTATGGGGACTGGTTCGAGCACTTTCCGGAAAACGCACTTCTATTTCATTGCCCACTTTATGCATTAATAACCAAATCATTTCGGCAACACCTCTTATCACCAATGCTCTTGCCGAAGATCTTTCTCAGTGTAGCTCATGCGGAAATTACCGACCAGGATTTGTGGAAACTGCGCAAGCCCGCTTTCGTTTACATCCCTCTTGTTTTGTTGCTTCCCATAGTACCGAAGACTTTAATTTACCATTTTTGTTCCTGGAAGTACAAAAGGCTATCAAATCCGCCGGCAACACCTCAGTAGGTCGTGATCAATCACTCTATTCTTTTGTCCGTAATCTTTCAGAAGATATGCAGCATTTTATTTTGACAGTTTTCAATGATTTGTGGTCAACCCATGTTTATCCTCACGCCTGGAAGGACACCATTATTATTCCGCTTCCAAAACCGAGGAAAGAAACCAAAGAACCTTCGAATTATCGTTCAGTCGCACTTACCAGCTGTCTAGGAAAACTTTGTGAGCGGATGGTGGTGAAGCGAATCTCTTGGAGAGCAGAACGAGACTGCCTGCTTACAAAAAAATCAATGTGGTTTTCGACACCGACGCAGTACAATAGACCACATCATCCGACCAGAAACTGATATCAGACGTTCCTTTAAACATCGACACCACACGGCTGCTTTATTCTTGGATATTAACCGAACCTAGGACGTGGTCTTTAAACCTGCACTGATTTTCAAACTCCATCAGCTAGGGTTTAAAGGTCATTCATTACCTTATCTGATTTTATATCTGGGTTTCTTTCCGGCATCACGCCATTTCGTGTGAGATGCAGATCCGCCGTTTCCGACACTCACCATGTAGGGAACGGCCTTCTACAAGGGAGCTGTATCTCATCGATTTTCTTTAATTTTATGGTAAACGATTTATTTGACTCATTACCATCGGGTATTTCTTCTTCGCTTTTTGTAGACAATAGCGCGATCTGGTGCTAGGACGCTGAATATGAACATTCGCTGCCACGGCTCCACGCCACCCTAAACAAGGTGCAGCAGCGGTCAGAACGGCGCGGATTCCGCTGCTCCGCTCCAAAAGCTGCAGCTGTGATTTTCGCAGAAATATACGTGGTACTCCCAATTTTCGGCCCTGATTAGATGGACATTACATTCTTTTCGTTTCGTCTTTCAAATTTATTGGCGTCGTGCTTGACCCCAGATTTTTTATGCGACAGCACGTGAAGCATGTTCGGTTCAAATGCTTAAAGCGACTAAATTGCTTTAGATGCATTTCCGGGTCAAGATACGGTGCCGACCGCCAGACGTTATTACGTCTTTACAAATCCTTATTTCTTCCCATCATTGAATATGGCTCCGTGGTATATGCAGAATGCAGCCAGCACACTCTCAAACCACTATCCACCGTACAAAAATGTTTTGCGAGTTGCCCAAGGAGTTCTGCGTACTTCACCGATTTCAGCGCTTGAAGTGGACGCTCACGTCATGCCTCTTGCCCCCCGACGAATGGAACACACATTGAGGTACGTAATAAAAGTGCCACAAAATCCTAGCCATCCAGCATTTGAATCCATAGATATCTTACCTCACATCCACCATAACTACGTAGGACCGACAGAGCGTCGCTCAGGACTTACAATAGCATCCCCGAACCGCTGTCTACTGTACCACTCTCCAGTTTACTTTACCGCCTTGTTTCGTGACGCCTGCTACAATAGTACCACCATGGAAGTTAACCCCCCAGAAAGTTTTGTTTCTTTTTGACGATCCCAAACGTTTTTTCACGACAAGCTATGTTTAACAAATATTTAATCGTCTAATTTCCAACAATCAAAATAGCCGTTTTGTTTACACCGATGGCTCCAAGGCGAATAACCACACCAGGTGTGCACTTATTTGCACTGAACATAACCATAAAAATTGTCGGTTACCGGATGGCACCTCAATATACTTGGCTTAATTATTTGCTCTTTTTCTTGCGTTGCAGCATATGCAACAACGCACTCATACAACGAAGATAATAGTGAGTTGATTCGGATTCGAAGACAGCTGTACAATCTCTTAATGACCCAGACCTCACCCATCACCTCCTTGTTAAAACCGTCAATCTCTATCATATATTACGCATACAGGACATGAATATCAAATTTCTATGGATTCCACGACATACAGGCATCATTGGCAATAAACGGGCTGGCCAACTAGCCAAGGAAGCTTTGACAGCCCCTCACATCATGGAGATCCCCATCGATCACGCATCTACAAAACATTCGATTCGCATACTGACAAAAAAATTGGCTACGACAATGGACCGATACTACCAAAACACAACTTCATGATACCAAACCAGGCATTACCCCTTGACTATCAGCACACGATAAAGGCCGTCTGGAGGAGAAGGTGTTGGCCCGTCTACGAACTGGACACACTACACTCACACATAGTTACATATACTAAGGTCACTCTGGTCCTCACTGTCAGCCGTGCGATCATCCATTTTTGGTAAATTTTCTTTAAAAAACGTCCTTGGCGATGACCATCCTCAACTGCTTAACATTGCCTTTAACTTTATCAGACTTACCGGCTTGCTTCAAGCGTTGCAGACGTCAATAAACGTACCGTTTTCTTCACATACATAGTTACACCAATTTGAAATAATATCATCTAGGCGTGAAATGGCCTGAACAGGCCGAAATGCCTCGAACAAATGAACTGAAAGTATGGTTTCCCCTGAATATAAAGGTTTGGAATCTTTGAGGTGCCCCTGAAATGTGATGCCTCTTAAAAATAAAACGAGGATAGATCCGGATAGATAGAATGAGGATAATGGTGCCCCTTCACCATGGGATTTTGGAGCCCCTTCGGACCATGGACGCAATGGCCCCAGCCCCCACGTCTCCAGCCCCACGACCCCAGCCTCCATGGCCCCAGCCCTATAGCCTCTCCCCCTGGATCCGCCGCTCGGGCAGGGCCAAATTATCTGTAGTTTCCAGGGCACGTTAATTATCAACTTACTTTGCAAAACATAAGCGTGGTGTGGTTTCCTTTCGAAATTGGGTAACGAGGAATTCGCCCTCACCGTAATGCATTTTATTGTTTAAAGCTAAGAAAACCCATCACACATTTCAAGTTTCGGCTCCATCTCAGGCATTATCCTGAACGCCAGCTGATCCATTTCAGGTTTTGCCATGTTGAGCCGCGCAATTTATTACTCTCAACAGTCGTCACAAAAACATCCGTACAAGCACTGGCCAGGAAATACAAAAAGTTAATCTGGCATAAACATTCATTCCTGTTTCAGTGCTGATCGATAGCGAATGCGGCGCAATGTCCTGACAAATAGCAACGCTTCCAATACCTAAACAGAACAATGCTACATAATGGCATTTGTTTTTCAATTCATTTATAAATTCAACACTAACGTTAAGTAATTTGGAGACTTTCTAGGGTTATACCGCCCCGTTCCTATTTCATTCCACTCACTGTGAATGGTGCAACGTTCTGCAAAGAATAACGAACCCTAGAAGAGCCTTAGTGTTGGAAACAGTTGGCTTCTACTCGGCAGTCGATAATGGACGAAATGCGCGAGGTGTTGCGTAGTTGCACTGCTCCAGCAACAATCACGTCACCACCGTCATCCCACTTCACGGCCCCCATCCGTAGCTTTCCGAACAGTTGGCGGCCTTCACGGCTCCGCAACACGTTGAGTCATTCTCGTTGATGCCAGGAGTCAAGAGTCTCTGGGAAATATTGGACCCATATTAACAGAAATCCCATCTGAATACAGCTGTCATTGGTGGGGAAGACGAGATATCAGTGGGATCGAGAGGCGCGTCACCGCTCCGCCGCGAGCTCTCGGGGAGGGGGACTGTCGAGTTCGAGATCTCCCGAGGAGTCCCCCAATGCACCATAAAAGCAATGTACCCGTTTGTATGTTCTAAACGCAGGGTTTTGGCTATGTATGTGAAAAGGCTGAAGCGCATCTCGACATAAGAACATGCAACACAAACTCGTCACTTTAGTGGAAGTAATGGTCTACAATCGCATGTTGCTGATCATATGTATATGGAGTTCAACAAAACGCGTTGAAATCTGCTAAGGACGCTTTGTTGTTGTTATCAAACTTTTTAAGCCCTTCAAAAAGTGTCTGTCAATGTGAACGATTCTACCGAGACATAGCATATAATAGGTTACGACAGATTATAGGTAGACAACAGGCTGGCTGAAATTTAGGTTGCGACAGGTTTTAGGTAGATAACCTGTCACAGTTGGTGAAAAAATCATATATGATGACCACTTGGATCATCACCATGCATCATGCACTCCAGTAGCTTTAAGACACTGAAACATACTAGACGTTTCGCGCAGACTCCAATTTCCAGCTGAGGAAACTTTCCTGCACCAGCTGTTCGCTTGCCGTGCAGCACGCCATCTGGGCATGTCATCACGCCTGGAGCACTCGTACGTGTCCCTGCTCATTACCAGATAATGCCTGGAGCACTCATACGTGTCCCTGCTCATTACCAGGCAATACTCCTGGGACGTTGGGAGACAATCAGCCTCCCATGGCACACTAGCAGGCATGCAAATTAATGTGCTGTCACCGAGAAATGCCCTAATGCGACCAAGGGGGAACGTACCCCTTGTGCTTTGCTTTGCTTAGTCACGGGTGAAGGTCCGTATAACACAAAGGCTTTGTTCAGCATTCTTCCTCTCTTCGATGCTTCAGCGTGGAATTAGTTTCCTCAACAGCTGAGAAACGAATTTGTACGAAGTCTCCCTCTAGCAGCATTCAAAAACCGTTTGGACAAGTCCTATTGGTCTAAAGATCTCATTCATAGCTAAGTTCGTGGAGGTCAGGTGGTAAGATTAGTTTCGAAGATGTGTACGAAACCTAAGGAAGGCCAACGTCGATGGGTCCTTGTGGCTCTTTACTGGCCAGTTGTCTTTACGTCTCTGTCTTAACAGTGGTTATACGTAGGATACGGAGGTGAGTTAATGACATGGCCTGGAAAAATCCATAAGCCAGCTTAGCCATAAATATACGTGAGAAGCAGAAGATACCAGCCAATGTGGCCAACCCAATGAACACTCCATAACTATACTGCTGCCTTATTATCCAATCCCCCAATTCCATAGGCCTATATGGGCAGAAACGGTTTGTGGAGATATGCATATTATATGAGCGCATCCGCTAAGGGGTATATATAACATATATATGATCCGCTGGCGTATAGGCATATGTTCGTGGCAACCAAGCGCATGCGTAGAGCGCACCCGCTAAGGCGTGTTCAAGCACAACTCATGTGGCATGCTGCTGTCCATGCACCGCAAAAGGCTGACACGTGCCACGTCACAGAACAATACACCGCTCCGCCTGAGCCATACCAGCATTGTTCCGGTAGTCAGAACGCTAATCAGCTCTGAACCGTCATCCACAGCTCTTCCCATCCCCATGCATTCCTATTTGTCTCGCGGAAACCACGATGACGCAGCATATAGAAGATTCCGTAAGTGCGAGAGGGACGTCTCGGAAGCGGACCAGTCCGGACGGGCATGTACATAAACCCAACCGCCCGGACGGCAGTGCGTACTAAGAGGCGCGGCTGGGAGTCGGCTGCCGCTAGCGGAGCGGCGGCGCGCGCTGCCCGACCGGGGGCCGTACTCCGGCTGACGCGCCTGTCAGGGCGTGACCAGCGTGCCAGCGAGACCAGCGGCGGCGCGCGCTGCCCGACCAGGGGCCGTACTCCGGCTGACGCGCCTGTCAGGGCGTGACCAGCGTGCCAGCGAGACCAGCGGCGGCGCGCGCTGCCCGACCGGGGGCCGTACTCCGGCTGACGCGCCTGTCGGGGCGTGACCAGCGTGCCAGCGAGACCAGCGGCCGGGCGCTGGCAGCCCGCTCCTGCCAGATCGATGTTCGTCTGGGCTGTATCAGCGGACATGTCCCGGCGGTACGTGCGGCCGGCGGCCGCGCGCCCGGACGATCGCACCCATCATAGCCGGCCATTGCCAACAGCAGGTTACGCCAATGATGCATGCTATTGACGTCGTGAAAGATGCCAGCGTTACCTCACTGCACCAAAGGCAGGTCATTTGAAGAGCATGCTGGGATGAGCGCAAACGGCGGAGACATCTGCGGCAGCTCTTTCATAAAATGTGCAGCCGTGCTGGGCGTATCATTTTCGAGCACGGGAAACATCCTCAAGGTGCTGATATGTCCACCGGGATTTCAAAGAAAAGGGGCTGTATTTACAGTGTATATATATATATATATATATATATATATATATATCTGCAGTATCTACAGTATCTACAGTATGTTCGAGGCACGATATATGCATGAGCAGCATCGGTACCAGATGCGTTCAGCGCAAGATATAAATAACGCTTCAGGTCCTTTCCGATTGCGTCCTACGTGTTCTTAAAATACATCTCAACCACCACAATGGTTGTACCAATAACAATCGGTCTTGTAATGGCCCCTGTTTATGTTATAGGCGAAATCACAAAGGTATGGCACTGCTTGGCACAATGCAGTGAATACTTTTGTGCACACATGGCACAAAAGTAACCTAACCCAATGCGAATTGGTGTTGAGCTTGTATCCGCACCCCAGCTATGAATGGTTGCGCTGTGGCATCCCGCAACAAAACATTTATCAATACGCAATCGTCAGCTATGCCTCCAACAAGCTAGCTCCAGACTCACGTCGAGTGTGTGTGGAAATCTTAAACACCAAGTATTACGTGATATGTTATGCTATGCTAGCTGTCCCGTGCTGTACGCGACGGTCTCGTTGCGCGCGCTCACAAGAGCATCCCCGACTCCGTCCGCATGAGGTCACGCCTCAGCGGCGAAACTGCACGACCGTGACGTACGCGGTCTAAACGGGCGTGGGTTGTGGGAGCGGGCTGAAGCGGCGCCGAGCCGACCGTGACCCGGTGCCGGCGATATCTCAGCACTCAAGGCAGCAGCGTCCGACGGCGCCGTGCTGGCACGGCCGTCACTCATGCACGCGCTTCAGGCCGCGGGCTCGAGCATGACAACGGAAGGATGTTTTGCCGCACCCGCCTACAATCAGCGAGAAAACATGATGGCTTTAGCGGCTGAAACATTTACAAACGTCGGAAAACAGCCCATCAGTAATTTCACTTGAGCTGTCGTCCCACGCGTAAACGGTGCCTCCAGCAATGGCGCGCACTTATTCTCAAGCCCACGATTACCAAGCGCTGAAATGCCGCATGTTGGGATCCAGTTCGAAAGGGCTGCATACTGGATACCGTAACAATGGCGCAAATGAGAGAGGAGTGCCCCACTTCTGAAATCAATGGCGCGCGCATGTTTGGTCTCCGTTGGATGAATCAGGGACGAGCCCGGTTTCCGAAGTGCAGCCCTCCGCCGCACTGCGCGCTCGTGATAGTGCCGCTCGGGCCGCTGGTGTCGGCGATAGCTGCTGGAGCTGTATAGCTTTCGCTTTGCGATCCCTCAAGCGGTCCCTGCACACACCATCTCCCCGACGACGGCTAAGGGTTCCAGTTTCATCTTGTCACCATTGAAAGTCTAGCCGTTCTCGCGTCATTTGTATGCATTTGCAACGCTGTCCCAAACAAACGTTACCAATCACCAATCACACCAATAGCGATCAATGATAGCAAACCAGGAGCCTAAGGGCGCGCGCGGAAACCATCTCGAATCACGAATGTTATAGCATGAACACGCTCACCGATTTACTTTGTGACTATGTAGCGCTACAGCGGGGTGAGCGCGCCCTGAGAATGAGGATGGAAGTGATCCTGGATCTCTATGCCGCTTCGTTTTGCCGTAAATTACTCTTGCAACCTTCTGCAAACTTTTGCAACAATTTTGAAAATTCGTCTCCAACATCCTTAATGCGCAGCGAGAATACTGAGGGTGTTTTTAGAACGCTATCTGGATTCGTCAAGCAAGCTCTTGCAACATTATGCAACTTTTGCAACGCTTTCCAAAACCTCTCGTAAGCGCTCTGGTGTTTTCAAGGACTACTGAAAGTGGTTTGAGAACACGCCCTTTTCATTTGGTGCTAGGAATGTCGTCATATGTCCAGCCAGCCTGGTCGTACTGCAAAGAAAACTGCACTCGTTAATGTGTTGCATCCCACGCTCCTTCCAGACCATATACAAGTATGGGACTGGCCAATTCTGTGCGAGACACATAGCTACTTCGCTGCTCGGGATGGAAGGTGAGGTTGAGTTGGGGACATAGTGATATCGAGAGGAGCCTATGGAATGGTTCTTCCCCCGCTACAACTTTCCTTAAGCGGATTCGGCCCACCGAAAACTCATTGATGAATTGAACACGTAGAAAGCTGTGGAGTATTTTACCAATTCATTTGGTATCTTTCCTTTTCGATGAGCGTTCAGTTTATACTGCAATAATCTTGCGAAGCTTTGTTCTAAACACAGACCCAGTGAGAGGTAAGTACCCCACAGTGGCGGTAAGCACAGCCCCAGTAAGAGGTGAGTACCGCACAGCGGCGTTAAAGCCCCAGTGAGAAGTGAGTACCGCACAGTGGCGCCAAAGCCCCAGTGAGAGGTGAGTACCGCACAGTGGCGCTAAAGCCCCAGTGAGAGGTGAGTACCGCACAGTGGCGCTAAAGCCCCAGTGAGAGGTGAGTACCGCACAGTGGCGCTAAAGCCCCAGTGAGAGGTGAGTACCGCACAGTGGCGCTAAAGCCCCAGTGAGAGGTGAGTACCGCACAGTGGCGCTAAAGCCCCAGTGAGAGGTGAGTACCGCACAGTGGCGCTAAAGCCCCAGTGAGAGGTGAGTACCGCACAGTGGCGCTAAAGCCCCAGTGAGAGGTGAGTACCGCACAGTGGCGCTAAAGCCCCAGTGAGAGGTGAGTACCGCACAGTGGCGCTAAAGCCCCAGTGAGAGGTGAGTACCGCACAGTGGCGCTAAAGCCCCAGTGAGAGGTGAGTACCGCACAGTGGCGCTAAAGTGTTTTGCTCCGGAGTACTGCGGGCGAAGACAATGCTCAAAAGTGGAAGTGTCTCAGTTGCTCAAGATGCATTGTGATTGAGCCAGTTCAAAACACATGCTCTTGAAATAAGGACTTCCTACTCCTGCTCATTCTGGGAAAATGGAATTAGAAAACCCCTTTTAGCAGGTCCAATTGCATTGAAAACAATGTGTCGGTCCTGTCCTTATTCATGTCAGACGGACACAGAACTCTGCGAGGCATGAACAACGGCCATTGGTAATGCCAGGAAAGTCACTAGTCCCCCAAACACGTGAGTCTGGTTATGATTCGCTTCGAGCATCTTAACGGTCGGTTCAACTAGTGAGAAACTGTGTTGTATGGGACTTTCTAGCCGCTGTGACTCTTTCCCGCAAACTGATGTCTGCATGCGCAAACAGTCCAGGCGCAAGCCCAAAAAGGGCGATCTACAAAACCAGGCATCGCGGGAGGTGGCTGATGAGCCCGCACGTCCGGGCATCGCGGGAGATGGCTGATGAGCCCGCACGTCCGGGTGCGGTACCAGTGCCGCGATGTATTGGCGCATACGGCCCAGACGTTCACTCAGACAGAGTCCCGGCGTGGTGAGCCATCCGCGGCGTAACTGGGCCGCAGTCGCGTTCCCGTATACACATGTCTGGTCCAGCCCCCTGTCTCACAAAGACCGGAGATGGGTCCCAGGACGTCCGGGTCTCACATTACACAAGCACGAATACCATAAGGTTTGGGGGGACGTGAAACATGCTAAGTCAGTCACACTGATCATGTTTACCAAGCATGCGTGCACGCATGTGTGCGCACGCGATAAACGCCGCTGGTGAGCTACCTATATCCCCTGACTTCTGATCAAAAGCACTGCTGGGCGCAAAATATCCATGGTAGTCCGCGCCATAAAAGCTCAACATCATCATTACCACAGCACTGATGCGCTACAGAGGCGTCCCATTCCGGGGAGGGCCATGAGACAGATGCGCCCGTGGCCAGTGCCGGCGGGACCGCGGCTGGTCTGCCGGATGTGTACCCAGCGACGCGCTCGGCGCCGGCGACGCCGCACACTCACCGGGCCTCCCGTCCCCCAGACCGCGGCAGTCGGGCCGTCGACACCACTCCAGCCAGCCGACGCTCGACGGTCGGCCGCGACCGTGGTAGCCGGCGGCGAGCGGCGCGCCTACTGTTGGCGCAGGCGCACTGGGCTCTGGCCGCCGATCGTCCGCCGGCCGCCGCAAAAGCGGCGCCCGGCGGCCGGATCTTGCAGCCAGCGCGCGCGCCGCGTACATGCATAGCGCGCCCTGATAGTTCGTCGGCTTGCAAGTGCAGCTGGCTGCAACTCTGAGTGATTCATGCTCAGAGGCGAGAACATAGCAAGAGACGAGATCGGGCCGCGTCTGGCGCCGCTTGGTGTGCAGCGGTGGTGCGGAAGAGCGCAGACGTCTCCTCCAGGGACACTCGGCGTGCACGGGGAATCGGTGCATTGTTCCGTACGTACTGGTGATAGCCGCCAGTGTTCTACGCGATCCACCGATGAATGAAAGCTGTCCTTTATTGCTTGTCACGGCCGTTTATTGCCAGCGGCGAACAAACGCCACGAAAATGACCATTAGCTGGAATCTTAATCGCAGATGCTTAATGGCAAACTGAATGGAAACTTTCGTCAGTGATGGCAATGTAAGCATGTAGTGTTGATAATAGTGATATGTTATTGTGTACGCGAAATATGTCAGCATAGCGTTGAGCTATCAGCATTCGATGCATCAGTGTAGTGTTGACCTGGACACTGAGTGGCCACGAGTGAAATGTCTGACGTCGGGTGTGTCGGCTGTGGCAGCAGTTGCACCAACTTTCATCACGGTTTGGAGGATCATTCTACATTTGAGGATATTGAGGCAAACATCCGTCATGATGAAATAAGCTCACCTATAACATTTGATGTACTTCCACAAATACTGTTCCAGACAACGAAATTTATTTTGTAGCTATGCTCCTCAATACTTCATCGTTTTATCATGTCATGGAATGTTTGAATGACGTTGAGGTGCCGCTAAACTAGCCGAAATTGCGAAATGTAGAGCGAAATTGCCACCCTTTCACTCACATGCTGTACTTCAAACTCGCCGAGAGATGGCAGTGACGGTGCTGAACGTGTTCACTGCACCAAATCACGTGCTTGTATTTTGGTCCTTCATCGTGATGTTGTTGCATATCTGTCCGTATGTATAAGATGTTTATTTGCATTTCCGTACTCGGTTATGGCGTTATTCTACAGCTACTCGATTACAAGTCCTATTTCCGTAATAATTAGCAAGTGAAGAAACAATGTTCAACATGTCATCTTATGTAGCACAAAACGAGATGTGTGAATGAAGCTTGCACAGATTGCTCAACAGTGATGGCGAGCCAATTCACGTCTACTATATTCGTGCGCACGGACGCCAGATCTGAACGGCTCAAAGACATTATGGCTGGCCTGGGACACCACCCGACCTATAGGGTGGCAGAATTTGAGGGGCATCGTTATGGCCCCATGCATGCCCAACTGATCTTGAAGTAGTCTGCACATCTTCGCGGACGTGTGATTTAGAAACCTGAGGGTTTCAGGTCTTAAGAAGGATGTTCCTCACTTCAGGATATTGAAGCAAGCATAAGATTAGATGAAATGAGCTCACCGACAGCTATTGGTCTACTTTTAAGTGGAAATGGCTGCTTTAGGCAACACAGTTTCTTCGTTTAGTAAATATGCTCCTAAATGCGCAATTGTTTGGTTATGCCATCGTGCCTTCCACAACATGGAGAGCCAATTGACGACAGCCATATTTGGAAATCGTGCTCACGAATGCCAAATATGAGCGACCCGACATATATATTTTTCTTTGCCGTGACCTACGCATGGCCAATGGAACGGAAGGAATTTAAACGACGTTATTATGGCGTCATGGAAGCCTGGGCGACCTTGAAAGTCTCCTCGAAATAGTCTGCACATCTTCACGGGTGTGTAGCTCAGAAACTAGAAGAGTGCAAGTACTGAGGATGACAGGACTCTGAACTACACCAAATGATCTTCAAGAAGGCTATTTCAGTTCAAAACCCCGTAGAAATGTGGAACACTCCATTTACGGGCCGGGCCAGCTTACAGAATGATCTTCAAAATTGCTAGTTCAGTTGAAAACCCCATGCTGATGTGGGACAGTCTTACATGTATCACATGGTTCATATTTTATATTAGTATCACATTATATTAGTATCACATCATATTAGTATCACATGGTTCATAGTGACGCTCTGTCAAAATTCAACCATTGTGGTTCTCGGTAACAGGCCCCTATCACCCACTGGGCCAATCTCGAACGTTATTTTATGCGCGCCAGCTGAGGTGCCACGGCGGTTGACGGCGGCGATCACGACTGCTGGGTACGAGCGTTGTGCTGTTGCAAGGCCTTGGCAATGTAATTTGGACTAGGAAATAATTTAAAGAATTGATACTCCTATTATGTCTTGACCGTGGTGCGATGGCACTACCCAACGCTATTTTTGAGCGAAATTGGTCCTGAGGCTTAACTTAAGGATGTTTTTAAAGTACCCCCAAAGGGGACACTCTCTTTGAAATGTTAACATTGCGTCATTGGGAGATAAACTTTCCGGCTGCCGCGCCACGCTAACTTTTCTCAGCACTCTGCTCCCGTGGGAGTTGTTGGTTGCCACGGTCATTAATAGGGAAGGCTCTTTTCCGGAAGATGGAAAGGCCTGGGCTGTTTTGAACGGCTCCAAAACGTTAGGTAGAACGTGAGTTCCACAACATGAGTTGTTTGGAAGTAAGCTTCGAAGGAACATAACACGAGATTCGGAACTGGTGACCGCGTTCAAAAATGACGAGCAGTTGTCGCGGCGGTCGCTCGCACTTGCCGCTGTTACAGCATGAAGAATGGATGCTAAACGGACAGAGGTCTAGACGAGCTTTGGATGGATAAAACACCGCACATTGTCGTCAAATTAGTTGACACAGATTAGTGAACACACTTTTATATAACGAGAACTCTCCTCTTGGCTAGCGTTTCCTGGATGCAATAGCTAGTGGTTAACGAATTGATACTAAATTTGAAACACCTTTGAACGCCCTCTAGGCGTTTGCTTTGAAACGCCCACAACGAACCGCGGGCAGCGCCCGGATAGCAGACGTGCAAGCTAGAATGTATAATCCGGGTCACGCCACGTGTTAGTGATGTTGAAAGTCACTGACCGGTTTGACTGGCAAGTCCCGAACGCTCTGGACAAAACCGCCAGTGGACCGTTCTCCCAGCGAAACCTCGGAGTAACAGGAAAGATAGGGTTTTGGACACCGTAAGCGCTCCGCCCGGGTGTGTTTGCAAATAATGCCAATCATACAACAAAATTTATTCACGTAACACGGTTATGGTTGGCTTCTACTCATAGCGATAAAAAGTCCGTTCCTTTCACACTTCTTGTTCAATAAGGAGCCCAACGGATCTGATTTTTTGAAACGTTGCACTTCACACGGCGTAACTAGGGGGAGACAGAAGGGCTGGAGCATAGCTCTCACGAAGTCGTCATTATTGAGCCACGAAACGTTGACAGTGGTGGTGTTTTCGGCGCCAACGGGGCCACGCTCCTGCGCGCAGCCAGGCAAGCGGGAACCGCTTGCGAAAGCTAATTACAAGATAATGACGACACGTCCAAGCGTCTTCTTCTCCCCAGGACTTGTCACACTCACGTCTCGCGAAACGATGTGGTTTATTGAACCTTCAACCAAAGCTACACTTTCTAAAAACTACTACAGGGTCGAGTCCCGACTCGGCACTCGACTCAAACATGATAATGTCACGTGGAAGCTAAGATTACGGTATGTACACCTCGGCCATATTGACACGCCCACACCACAGCGGTTACATAGATACGGCGCAGGCCCTTGATGAGTCTTCGCAGTTCCAGCGAGCACCGTCCTCCTCGCTGCCTCACCCAATCGGCTCCGTCCGTTTGCACGTGGCGCGGACTCGGGCCGTCCGGCCGGGCGGAGTAGAGTCACGCTTACCCACACAGCCGGCTGGGTCACGCCTCCACACAGCCGGCCGGGTCACGCCTCTCCACAGCCGACCGGGTCACGCCTCTCCACAGCCGACCGGGTCACGCCTCTCCACAGCCGACCGGGTCACGCCTCCACAGAGCCGGCCGGGTCACGCCTCCACAGAGCCGGCCGGGTCACGCCTCTACACTGCCGAGTGTCACGTCTGCCCACGGCCGGCCGGGTCACGCCTCCGCACAACCGGTGAGTCACGTCTGCCCATAGCCGGCCGGGTCACGCTTGCCCACAGCCGGCCGGGTCACGCCTCTCCACAGCCGGTCGGGTCACGCCTCCACAGCCCAGTGAGTCACGCCCGCCCAGAGCAGGCCGGCTCACGCCTCTCCACATTTGGCTGGGTCACGCCTCTCCACAGTTGGCTGGGTCACGCCTCTCCACAGCTGCGGACCCCGTCGTCCGTCTGCAGTGGCCCGGTCCTGCCGGTCCCGGCCGCCTCAGTCGCTGCGGTGGCTGATGCGCGAGCTGTCGGCGTGCCATTTGGGGCTGCGCGGATCCGTGAGCGGCACGTCCGACGGCTGCACGTGCACCGGACGGAAGCGGCGCACCGGCTGCGCGTGGTGGACGGCTTCGCGCCGGGCGCGCGCCACCTCCTCCTCCTCGGCTAGCTGCTGCTGCCGCTGCCTCTGCCGTGCGGCCAACACAACGCCCCCGTCAGCGACGGCGTCGGCTGCCCCGGAAGCACACGGCGTAGGACACACGCGGACTTCTCAGCCAGAGCAGGTCTTACGGAAAGATCTTGTGAATTAAAAACGAGCTGCACCACACACGAGGCAGGTGGGGTGGAGTCAAAAACACTTCCGCGAGTGGCCCCATCTAACGGGCGTGGTGTGAAGCAAGCTATGGAAGTAAGTTCAGTAAGCTAAGTTCGTCCGCGGCAGCCGTGAAAGGGCCTGCAGTTTCTTTTTTGGTGTGGACGGTCCGCTGGTGGAAGTAATGCTACATATCATTCTCGCCTGTCCAAGTTTTGACATTAAGAGCGTTGTCCATAGTCGCTTTAATAGTGGAAATGTGTGTTAGGATGTGGTGCCGGAGTGGTTTGGTCTGCAGCCCTTCTGCGCCAGCAACTATGGCCCGGCGCCGTCTAACATATCCAGGCGCGTTTCCCCACCTCGGCATGTGTGATAGCCGCGCCGTCTCTTCCCCGATCACCTATCTGCCATCCGTTCCTCCGCTGACACCATCCCCCGACCGCCTGCCTCCGGCTCACCTCCTCCAGGGCGGCCTGCAGCTCGGCCTCACGCTGCTTCTGGCGCTCCTCGAAGCTTTGTCGGCGCGTCGAGCGGCGCTCGGTGTGCAGCTGCGGCGGGCGTGGCGCCGTCGGACCGCGCGCCGCCGACCGCGGCCGGAACGGCTCGCGGCTGGTGACCGTACACGGTTGGGCGCGGAACTCGTGCGCCGTGCGCAGCTGCGCCGCCTCCTCCTCCAGCTGGCGGCGCGGCGCGAGAGCCGGCGTTAGATGGCCGCCGTCGGACACGTACGCGTCCCACAGGGCAGATAGAGGCCGAGACAAGACCGATACAAACACGACACGTCATCTGGAGACAGGCGACGGACGGACGGACGGACGGAGGCAGCCGCGTCGGCGCAACATGCCCTGTCACGTTTCAGCTTCCCTGTTCACATCCGTTACATGTGCAGATACCCCGCCAGTTCTCAGCCAGCGAGACGCATCACTTCACTCCCGCACACAACGAGTTCAATGGACTTACCTGTTGATGGTACGCACTAGGTAAATTGCGCGAACATTAAGACAAAAATATTTGCCAGAAATCTGATCGAAGGCTTGCTGGAATGCTTTTGGTTCGAATGCTCGCTGTCGCTAAGCGTCGTTTGTAGTGATTGTCCTGACCCCACCGCGCCAGTACACCAGTTCTAGTTCCAGTTCAGTGGGCTATACTGAATACCGACTTTTGCGGAACGGCTTGAGCGTGGAACGAAACGCCAAGACACGGGCATTCACCCTGTTCATTAACAGGAAAAGCCTGGGTTCGTTATTGACGTTGGAGAACGCAATAACCGTCGGTCGCACAACTTCATAAACCACATTTACCCGAAATGGCGAGCGATGACATTCAAGTTCAGTGCCAGCGCCCTTCTCTCGTTTCAGAGACATTAACGAGACAATACTGGCAATATCCTCGTTGGACGATCTCATCACAGCCAGCCGTGACCGCCTGCCGACAGAGAGGGGGTGACGACAGCACACCGCCACACGGGGACGCGCGGCCCCGGCCACGCACCTTCTTCTGGCGACGGGCGGCGGCGGCGGCCGTCAGTTGCTCGCCGGGCAGCTGGAACGGCTGCGGCAGGGTGGCGGCCGCCGCGCGCCGCTCGGGCACGCCATGCGGCGACGGCGGCGGCAGCAGCTGGGCGCGGAACTCGCGCTGGCGGCGCTCCTCCTCCAGCACCTGCGCAGCAGCGCAGCCAGACGCGTCAGAACGACGGCCGACCGGGACGGCAGCCTGTCATCACACCCTTCTGCGTGACCGACTGTGCGGCCACGGCGGCAAGCCAACGACGAAGCGCAAATAAGCTAAGGGGCCGACGCGCCCCCAATCCACATAGATTGTAAAACAGCCACTTCAACGTGCGTGTCAAGCGGCAGAACACAACCGCGACACGCCACCTTTGATGAAGCTCACAAAATAGCCTGGTTGTCAAGCTGGCGTCGTTCGCCACGAGCTCAGCCGCCGAGGCAGACTGCGTCAACCGACCCACCTGCTGTATTTTGCGCTCCTTCTCCTGCTGTCGCTGTTTGTCGCGAGCCTCGAAGCTGAAGGGCGTCGGCTGCGTGGACTTGTGCTCCACTTTCGGGATGAACGGCACGCCCGAGGCCAGGATGGGGTTGGCGCGGATCACACCATCGGACTGCTTCGCCTCCTGAGGGGCAGATGGGAGATGATGCAGCTCAGCTCTGACACATGGCTGACACCGGCGCTGCGCCCGGTTGGCTCGTTAGGACGGTGTGAGCAGTGACACCCATGAGCGGCAACGACACGGCATCCATAGCCAGTTCTGCAGCTGGGCTCGGTTCACAACGCGGAGCAGGCGGTATTGATTAGAAACAGCAGCGACAAAGGACCCAGCACCTCCTGTAGCCGCACTTAATTTCTGGGTCGCATCATAAGCCACGCATGGGAGCAGCAGCGACACGGTGGGCATCATCAGCCCGGGACTGCCCACCCAGCTGAAGCAGAGTCAGCAGTCGTGTCTGTGAACAGCAGCCACACGGCCTCCAGCACCAGCCCCGGAGCTGTGCTCGGCTACCGAGGCAATGCCATCAGCAGCGATACAGCGTGCAGCACCAGCTCCGCAGCAGCGGCGGCACCGAGGCGCCGAGGCCTCGTCACCAGCGTCGCGTGCGATCAGCGGCAGCGCGCGCACATCGCCCGTCACAAAGCGCTGGCCCGTGCAGCCGAGCCGCCGGCCGGGGCGCCCCCGGAATCCCGGACTCACCACCACCTGGCGGTGGCGCTCGGCCAGACACTGCTTCAGCTGCAGCGACGGCGACGGAAGCGACTGCGCCTGCGCGGCACAATGCGGCTGGTTAGCTCCGCCGCTGATTACAACGGTGCCGAGTGACGGACCACGGCAGCTGATGTGGTCCTTTTGGGTCCAGACATCAGATACTTCACATAAACCACTACGGGGAGCCATGCTAGCAGGATGGGAGCTAAGGTCTTGCCTACATCAGTGTTATACAAACCCAAATGCGGGACAGCTTAAAGTGCATGTTATTTGCCATGTAAACCCAGCACAGTCAGGGCCTTCATAGTCAGGGCTATGATAACATGTTGCATGAAGGAAATCCTGTATGTCAGTTAGCAAAGATCGAAAGAGACGCTTAGCAACAATGGGCATTCGAACAACGTGGCTGATGAGATAGCGGAGTAATATGCAGGCAGGGCTCAGCAACAGTTAGCAGCAGCACCCAGTAGCACAAGCAGTAGCACTAGCAGTATCACACAGAACGAGAAAATAGCGTTCCTTTAGCGGAACATCATAAGCACAGCCAACGGGATCCGGCAAATCATGCCAAAGATTATAGTGAACAATGTTACACGCATCAAAGCAACCAGTCAAAACCAACTCAGGAAAACAACCAGCAAATGAAACTGTCGAAAGAGCGCAGAAATATAACGATGCAACGGAATTTTCACATGTTATCAAAGATTTCCGCTTGGAAGCTCCATGTTAACTCGCATCGTGATTAAGAGCTTTCGTGTAACAAAGCGCGTTTTGGGTTAAATAACTTTCCCCTGGAGTGTTCAAGGTGCGTAATCACTGCACGGATAGAACCCAATTATCCTTTGGAGACGGAGCACTACTGAAGTTCCGAAACATCACCGCCGTTGAAAACCGTTAGGAGTTATTTTTTTGTTATAACATGTATCCTCATCATCATATATTATGACAGTATACATTATTCATGGTATAGAAGTTTATATTATTTCTTAGTTTTAAAGTAACCAAGAGTTTTGACACATCCAGGTCACCGATCACGCCAGATCCTCACCGTCGGCTTCACCGCCACCTGGGTCAGCTGGAACGGCTCGACAGTGGTGGCCGGTCGCACCAGCTTGGCCGGCACGCCCACCGGCTGCTCCAGCACGCGCCGGTTCACCGGGCGCGCGCGCACCTGCTGCCTGCAACACGAGGAGCGACGCTGCACCACTGTACGCCGACACGGGTACGGCGCTGGACCGGGCCGTGCGCAGCCTCAACAGCGCCGGGCGCCACACTGTACTGCCGAGGGCCGTCAAACGGCCACGTGTGGCGACGTTTTGACGTCCTATTGCTAGGCGTGTGGTGTTTTGGGTGCTAATACACGTTTCGTCAGTCACGATCTGCCAGATGGATGCACAATTGTCTGAGAGACACGTAAATAGCCCGAAATGTGTGCCATTTTCAACAGGCTCTATCCCTCGCATTCTACAAGATTGTAAACTCTCCTCGAAGAAAGTTTTAAAAAATATACAAGCCAACCAACCAACTAGCACAAGCGCTACGACAGAGGCCTGAGATTTATCGGCGTTGAACGTTAACAGCGTCATTTAGCCAGGGCGATCCCTGCCGGCAGTTCTTTATAACCCGCATCGCACTCCACAGGCCACTTACTGTCGGCACAGCTCCAGCTCGGCCTCCTCCAGCTGCTCCCGGCTGGGCACGTTCAGGGAGCGCGTGCGGGAGCGAGTCATCAGCGCCGGCGTGTGGCCGACGGTCACGTGCCGCGAGCCGGCCTCGGCGGTGCTGGCGGTGCCAGCCGGCCGCTCACCTGTGGCGGCGCAGTGGTCAGCGCCGCTACCGTCGCCACACACGCGCTCAGAGCCGGCCGGCAACGCAGCCTATGCCAACGAATCGCGCTGCCCCCCACAGCTCACGTGGCTCGCAGCCCATCACAGAAACCGAAGCACAGGCAAAGGTGACTCCAAAACGCTGTTGACTCGCATGGCCAAAGGGCGGCCACCTTCTGCCACAAGCGCTATCAGTAGATATGAAAGCACGGATCCACATGAATAGCACCACTGCATCGACCGTGTGACGTCATTGGAAGCGTGCGCGTAGCATCTTCCCATGTGCGTACAGCTGCACCCACCAGCAGGACGCGTGTGGAACCGCGGCGGCGTCTTCCTGTAGAAGCCCTCCACCATCTGGGCCATGGACTTGAACTCGGTGGTGGACCGCGTGGCGGGGCCACCAGTCTGCCGCTCGTCATGCAGGTGGAAGGGCTGTGGCTCGGTGACGGGACGCAGCAGCGCCTGTCGCGCGCGCACCGGCTGCCGGCGGACGGACGGCGCACACACGGTCAGGCGCGCTGCTCACCCGGGCCCGCACCTCCGCGCACACCCCCGGCACCGCGCGGAGCCGGCGGTCCCCGCGCGCGGTGTACAGCATCGCGCTCGCCAGTCTGAGGCCGCGTGCACGTGGCAGGGCTGGCGGTGTCAGCGGGGCGCCGCGCCAGTGAGGCCACTGCGCAGCGGCAGCACTGACGCACCATGTCATGCGAGGGTCCGTGACACAACAGCGAAGCGGTGGTGATCCGCATCGGCCAGGGAGAGATCGCGCCAGGAGCAGGTCTTTACGCAGTGCATGCTGAGGCCGTGCTAATGGCCGACCGGACCCGGGTTTTGAGTTCGAGGTGGTCACACACCAGGTGGTGGCACGCGTCACCGGGTCGAAGTTACGCTTCGGACCGCAACGCAGCACTTCGCTGGATGATACATCGTAAGAACGAATGGACACCCGCAGGCCGTGCCCAAATCATGTGCTCAGCTTCGATGTAAGGCACAGGCTGTGAATGTAGCGATATATACAGCTGTAACATGACTTCGCAAGGCCGGATGTGCAAGGGTTCAATAGCTGAGCCAACAATGCAACGTTAAGCCGTTCTACTGTACACAGTGGCGTCACCTATCTCTTGGGCTCGGCTGAGCCGTTCCACTGTACACAGTGGCGTCACCTATCTCTTGGGCTCGGCTGAGCCGTTCCACTGTACACAGCGACATCACCTGTCTCTTGGCCTCCGCGGCCTTCTTCTTGTAGTCAGCCATCTGTTTGCGTAGTGTGTCGAGCCGCGCCTGCTGCTGCTGCTCAACGGCCTGCTCGGCGGCGGCCCGTGCGGCCGCGCGCAGCTGGAGCCCGCGCCTGGCGCCAAACACGCCAGTCAGGGCAGCTCACAAGTCAGCCGAGGGGTCAGGACAGGCAGTGGCACCAAGGACGGGCGGCAATGGCACCGAACGGGCAGTGGGGGATCGTGATAGGCGGCGGAGCGATCACAGGACAGTGGCAGCTCCCAACGGGCAGCGGGAGTTCATGGGTAGCGGTAGCTCATGACAACCACTGGCAGCTCACGGCAGGCAGTGGGAGTTGAAGGCAGTGGTAGCTCATGACAAACACTGGCAGCCCACAACATGCAGCGGAGTTAATGGGTAGCGGTAGTTCATAACAGTCACTGGCGGTTCACGACATACAATGGAAGCCCACGGCAGGCAGTGGAAGCGCACGGCAGGCAGCGGAAGGGTACGGCAGGCGGTGGAAGCGCGCGGCAGGTGGGAGCTCAAAGCAGGCGGGAGACAGCTCAAAACGAGAACGGAGGATGTCAGGATAGGCCACGACGGCAGGGAGGATGTGTGGACAGGTCACGACGGGCAGGTCAGGAAAGGTACCCAGAACGGCCCACGATGGGCACTGAGAGCACGCAGTTATCTGGGTTTATAGGCTCTTCAACCACAATGGTCATTTTGCGCCAGCGAAACAGCATAGGGCAGTGAAGATATCGAGGAGCCATGACGGACACCGGGGAGGTAAGGACAGCTCACAACGGGCGGGGGGAGGTTGGTACAGGTCACGCCACGCGACAGAAGGGTCAGGATATCTCTCAAACAGAAAACATGTCCCAACAAGACAGGGCCAAAGCAGGCGAGGTTCACATGGTTAATCCAGGGACGGCTTGTGACAGGGAATGAGGATACTCAGGTCCGGTAGACAAATATAAAAGAGTATAAAGTTTTACACGTGCGATTCTCAATAATTCGCATGTGGGGCGAGCAATGCTAACTGACAATGACCCTGAAAACACACAACAATCAGAGAAAACATTCTGCACCCAGCCCCACATACGTGTGAAAGCGCCAACGAGAAAAAATCCGGCCGTTCATGCGTCGCGTAGCCTTGCACGAACACCGGCTGAGGCGGTGGCGGTTCGACCGCGGGCCGGGGCGGCACTCACCGCAGCACGTTCGGCGTCTCGGCCACGACCAGCTTGGACAGGCCTGTGGCGGCCCGGGCCGCATCGTTCTGACTCATGCTCCGACGGCGGCCGCCGCTGGAGGGCGTGCGCCGGGCCGTCGGGCCGCCGCCGGCAGACGGCGTGCGCCGCGCCGGTTGCGGGCGGGCGGCCGTGGGCACCCGGGCCGCGTCGTTCTGGCTCATGCTCCGACGGCGGCCGCCGCTGGAGGGCATGCGCCGGGCCGTCGGGCCGCCGCCGGCAGACGGCGTGCGCCGCGCCGGTTGCGGGCGGGCGGCCGTGGGCAGCCGGGCCGCGTCGTTCTGGCTCATGCTGCGACGACGGCCGCCGCTGGAGGGCGTGCGCCGCGCCGCCGGTCCGCCGGCAGAGCGCGCGCGCTGCTCCGCCTGCTGCGGGCTGGCGGCCGGGCGGCACCGCCGAGCCGCCGCCGCCGGGGTTGGCCGACGCGGCGGCAGCGGCGGCGCGGCGCTGCCAGCCGACACAGAGCGGCGCCGGCCGCTGGTTGCTGGCGACTCCTGCTGGCGGCGTGCGGCCAGCCGCGGCGAGGCGCGGCTCGGGCCGGCGCCGCCCCGCGACGGCGTCGGGATGCCCGAGCGGCCAACGGCCGAGGGCACCGACGCGTCTCTGGTGTCCGGCCGGCCACGGGCGGCGCCGCTCGGCGGCGTGGCCGGCACAGACTCCGAGCGTGACTGGCGGCCAGGAAGGCAGCCGGTCACCGTCAGGCCGTGGGCCGATAATGCACAACTGTCCCCCGCCGTGGGTGGCATTGGAGTGAAGCAACCAACCAAGCGACGGCCTCGCCATGTCTGACTCCTGAGGCATGCACGCGATGTTTTACACCGTAGGTGAAAATAATGTGACGTCCATATCCACGGATGTCTGCGCCAAATGCTGAGAACTGCCCCTCTTTTATCGGTCTTTTAACATATGGAAATTAAAAGGAGGCAGCATTCACGTTATTATTATCTTTCCCTTCCCACGTCAGGTTGTAAAAAACTGCATGGTCGCTGGCAGATAATCCAGCACTCCACCCCGCGGCCAGCGTGCGCCGCCGCCGCCGCCACTCACCTGCTTAGCGCACGGCTCTCCCTGCGAACCGAGGGCGTTGGCGCGCTTCAGTGGCGGCCGGGAGCGCGGGACGCCATCTCGCGGCGAGTTGGTGACGTCACGCAGTCCGGCCGGCCGCATCGGCGACTGCGTGCTCATCAGGTTCTTCGGCGCTGCGTCGGCATCAGGACACCGGTCAAACGGGTATAGCGGGCCTGACAATCCCTCAAGCCACCAAAGCTTATTGATGAACTACGGGAGTTTGGAAGCCGACACCGCGGCGTAAATGGCGCCAACTCAAAACATCGTCCGAGGAGATTCAAGTAGCTGAAAAATTAAATTAGCATAGTTATGGAACACTCTGGGATGGTCCGCACAGGTTGACGGATAGAAACGGTACAACAAACAACAGAGGCCAAAGGATGAATTATAACTCAATCGCGAAGCATCTCGCCATAACCTGTGTGACAGTAGGTAACCATGCAGCTTACGTGAGCAGCATTCACATAGGCCGATGTCTTACACGCACCAGGGTGGTTACACGTCAAAACTTATACAAAACTCCCACTTACAACTTTCATTGTGTGACACCCCACAAATTTATCCATTATCCCTTACAAGCCAAAACTACCAGAGAAGCTTATATACCACCTTTTCTGTGCTGACAAAATATTCCAAACGTCTCCCTGACAATACTCGTAAACTTAACGACTGCTGCGGATAGAATTTGCAGGACAATTACACGCGCAGACGCCAAAATTGCAGGGCGAGAAATTCCACGCCTCACGTGTCTGCGCAGCACACCTCACTGTGACTGTGTAACCACAATCTTTGAATTGAAGTAGCTTAGGGAGGAGCCTTCTACCGTCCAAGGGTAAAACCCCATATGTTCATTCCTGGCCATCTTGCGTCTTTTATGTCATCAGATTCGTCTTCTCATGCTGCGTTCGGATATTTAAACCAATAGTTGAAATTTTCACAAACTTGTAGCTAAAAGAAAGGGCTGAAAATTCGTAAAAATTTCAATTGATTGTTTGAATGACCGAAGTCAGCATACGCAGACGAATCAGACGACATAAAAAACGCAAATCAGGCAAAAATTAAAATATGGGGTTTGACCTTTGCACGGCAGCCTTACTTTGTTGGGCGAGATCAGTAATTTTTTAACGTTTCAGTGTGTTTCAATTGTCAGCGCGCGTAATGCTTTTGACCTTCGAACATTGCCCTTAGTCTGGCGGTGGTGGCTTGTAACGTTTTGTTCGCAGCAGCCGAGCCATCCGGGAGCTCGGAGCTCACATTAGCGACGCAGAGGTATAGACGAGGAAGTCCAGCCAATATATGTCCTGTCGGGTAAAACTTGTGTTCCTACTACCAAGCAGTCCTGACACGCAACGCGCGTCGCGCAGAAATGTCCGAGCCAGACGTGTCGCGTCAAAGCTTTGCAGTGTCAACATTCTGTTCGCAACGGTTTAAAGAAACCATGAGTCGTGGGCGCTGTCAACGGCTCTTTTCTCTTGTAAGAATTAGCACCACGAACACATGTTGCCATGTTGGAGCATAACTCGTACAAGTGGAAGCATCGAAGTTACTTCTTATGCCTAACAATACCTCGTTGAGCTTTATAGCATGTGCACAACGACAATGATTACTTACTCGCTCCCAGAGCAGCCTCAGCACGTAGAGAGCGAACCTGGCATGCCCTTCACGTCACCTGTGCGACTTCGCGATCAAAGGCCGCACCGATTGCAACGATAGTGACACCAGGATGACTTTTTGATGACTTTCCCTGAATGTTAGATTACTTTGCTAAGTGCGCAGTCGGACCCGCACACGACAGCGGGGTCGTACATATGAGCAGCAACAAAAAATAACTGATTTATGCTCACCTGGAAACGCTTCTGATAGTGGCATGGTTGCTTGGTCCACATCATAATCATTCTTTCTAAGTTGTAGGCTCTTAAATTATCACCTAATCAACTTGATGTTTATACACAGCAGCAAATAACTTTTGAGTTAAAAGAACTGCGCCGGATTACAGGATAAAATCAGAGCTTGTCCTGGCAGCCTCTGAGATCTAGGCCATTCACATAACATCAAGAACAGGTTATATATAACTTTTGACGTCCCCCAGTAACAATTCTTCTCCTCTGGTGTCTCCTAAAGTTGATGTGCCCTTCTTACTCCCATGGCCGCCTCATGTCGCCCGACGTATGCCAATGGAAACATGTCATTTTCACAACCAATTACACTAAGATTTCTTTGGCTCTGATATTACCCATTGTCAGTATTGTTTCACTTTGTGATGACATTGCAGTGACTTTCTTTTATTGGGAGTGCGGCGGCGCGCACGCGTGCAAGTGCGACGTGACGTCTGCGCCCCAGCTTCCCTCAGAAAAAATGAGTCCCTCCAAACTTTGTGTCCACTTGCATCCTATGACTTATCTTTCTGATGGATTTAATGGCGAATTGGTGATGTTCACAATGGCACAATGATTACAGCATTAGTTCACAACTGCACCATCATACACAATTTTTCCTCAATGATTTTCATTCCAAGACAAATCCTACATTAAAGCATTCTCTGGTAGTATCGGTGTGACAGGGTTATTGTCTAAGTCAGATCTGTGATTAGCCTGCATTCCCATTTTACAATGGCCCCTGGAATGGCCCTGGCTTCAGCAGAGGACAGGCCAGAACCCATCTGACCTGGCCAGAGTTCAGCTACCTTTGATGCCGCAGCATTTCCAACTTCTGTGGGAATCACCATGCTGGATACAAAGCTATTAGGGCATGCTCTCAATGTACACAAGCTTTCTATATTGTGACAATGTGTGTGACTCAATAGCACATCAAGCTTCAAGTACAGCTCACCAATGTGAAGTTGCTCAATATCTTGGCCTTCATCACAATTGAACATGAAAACAAACAAGCAACAAATAAAATCAAGTTAGGTGGCATGCCTTTCAATGAAATACACATGGCATAAGAGTGCCAAACTTACCTGCCTGGCTCTTTCCCTGCATAATTGGTTGAATGGGCTTTTCTTTTGCGAGATGTTCATTGTTCCATACATTGTCGGCATTGGTGTGGACTTCAGCCTCATGGTCCACCTCTGAGACATCCGAAAACCATCAATTGGCACACAAATGAAAAAATCAGCAGCTGAAATGGTCATTTTCATTGCTATCCATCAAACTAACTGGATGCAGATATGATGCATTTGCGTATGTGTGAATCCTGCAGCACGGAAGTGGTTACATCTGTACATTCCACACAGATGGGAAATGTCACTCATGAACATTGTGTTAGCCTCATGACGATGGATTATCACACACTAAATTAATTGTAACATTTGCCTGCAGAAAAATGGGATGTTATTGCAAAATGCCAGTTTGCAACCAAACTGACACTGCCTTATCAGCCTTTACTGTCCCAGCAGCTCAGCAACAGAATAGGTCTAATGTGGCCCTGCCACCAACTTCAAACCCACCAAAGTATGAATCCACATCAGCGTTCTCGAATTCTTCTTCATTGAAATTGGTGAAATCACAAAACATAGGCGCGTTGAATTCCAAGTTCATTGTGAGACGTTAACTTGTTCTTGCTCCTTTTTGGTCTTGTTCTTGGCTTGATTTCTCCCCTCAGCGGATGGATGCTTCTCTTAGAGGTCTTATTCACTTATCATGCACCAAAAGACATGCGTGAGGTACACACAGTCTATAAACCGCGGATTTCGAGCAACACGACAGTGCCCCACCACCGGTCAAATTTCAAATGGAACGGGTGACCAGTTGACGACGACGTTACCAATCTCTCCCCCCTACCTTTTGTTGTAGTCAGCTGGCTAAAGATAAAGCTGGTACCAAGCAGCTATTTTTGGGAAAGCTTGTTTTAACGGTATTTCTGTTCCCTTTTTGATTGCTCTCGTGAACTCCTCTTTCTAACTATGATAAGTTTTCCAAGTTTGAAAATTTTTTAAAAAGATACTCCATTTGAACCAACCTTTATATTTGTGACGTCAGAAACAGCTGTGAAAGGAACCCAGTAAGTCATCGAGCAAATTTAGTACGAATTTTACTAAGAGGGGATGCTGTTTAGCACCGAATCGTAATAAAACAGGCGGAGTTTAGCACGGATCAATACTAAACATCCCAGCCCGGACACCCAAGGCTCAACGGAGGGAATCATGAGCGTAGGAACAAGGGGGGGGGGGGGAGCAGGAGGGCCATGCGCTCCCGCTTTTCAAGGTGGGGGGGGGGGCAGCAATGTTAACTGCCCCCCCCCCTCCACTTTTCAGATTAAGGTTGCATTTGGCTTATTTTTGCACACTACATTTAACATGCATGCCGACCCACCTAGTTCACCAGCCGTCTCCCTTAAGACGCGTCATCTTTTTCGTTTACTCATTGGCCATCGCTTAGTGTTACAGCCGCAAGGCCGACGCCGCATGGCCCGGAGACTGCAGCGCCGGGCGTTGCGGCTGTTATTGCTATGACTTGCAAGCGCGCATGTTCAAGACCATATTACGTAGTTTTCTCATCAGTAATCCGCTCTGACAGGATCTTGAGCATTTTAAGACTAACATGGGTTAGCCACGTTAATACAAACTAGGAACCCCATTTCATCCACAATCTACGGTCAGGGAGAACTCAATATCTCTGAAGAATACGGAAAAACACGGAACTGGGGTCGATGTAGCAACTATCGGACTACCTGCGGTAATCATGGATGATGTTGCGTCAATGAGGGTTACTATGCTGATCCGGGGCCAGCTGCGCGGGTGAAAAGGCCTCCCGTGTCAGGGAGGGGAACAATGTGAATATGATATATCCTTCTCATGGCTTCCGGATCGACCAGGAGATCCCGCCCCGTGCCACCAGAACGATAGTCAGAAGACACTTCGCGATGGGACGGAATGGCCCATCAGCCCCTGACCGGAAACGGTCATGTACACCTGGCGTTCTATTCAAGGGGCCCTTCGCCCGGAAGGAAATAAGTGGTCTCATTGTTGTTGGGTAATGGGGTGTCTCATTATTGTTGAATAAGGTGGGTCGAAATGAGTTTAAAAAAGTGAGCAAGGTTATGCCATGTTTGCCCGAGAACGTCCATTTTTCAGAATGTATTATTGAAACAAATAATATGAAAAGGCTTGAACATGCTCGCCCGCAGCCTCGAGAGCAAGGACAAGGATGGTCTGGGTTGCAACGTCCGTAAAACCGAAAAGTTTCGGCCACTGCAAGTGCCACCCGACGGCGGGCGCCATGTTAATATGTCTTCTGGATAAATAAATAGCTGCAAAAACACAAAAATAGGGATTTTACCCTCACTCTTCCAGTTAAACCACCAGATTCCAGCCCCACTTTGCAGTGCTTTAAGGGCCAATCCGTTCTTTTCATCAGTCTAAAAGTAGCACACGTGAAATATGCGCTCAGACTGCATTTTAAATGTAACACCTGATGTCATGAAGCGTTCAAGGATACTTTTTTCAGAAGCGTCGTCATTTTCGTCCACCCGTTGACCACAACTTAATATTAGCTGCTAGGCCCAAGCTGCGTGGTTACGGAAACTGCAACGCCTGGGGTCGAGGCTTGTGTTTCTAGGATTTTCGAGTGCGCATGCTCAAAATTAGGTCACATAACTTATTTTATTAGTCGATTAAATAAATGAGTTGACGTACAGGTCAACACATCCTATGAACTTTCTGTGTCTAGCTTTCTTAGTTCCCAAGATCTCAGGGGGGGGGGGGGGAATTGATCCCCATCTGAGCGAAGGATATCTAGCCGGTCACCCGGGTGCGTGCTGATGTTAAGTAGAACAGGATGTGTACGGTGCGGCTGGGCGTCTACGTCCGACAACCAGCTAAAGTATCGGATCCGCCGGGTACTGGATGTTATTGATGAGGAGGTATCGCACAACGGAATAAAAGTGGGATAGCACGTGCGTGCTGCAACGTAGTATGCAGTTAGCAGCGTTCTTTAGTGATGTGCGGCACTGCTTAAAGGGAGCATTTCGCTTTTGAAAATATCTAAGCGAGCATGAGGTATGGTGAAACAAGCCCACCTCTATTTGTATACTTTTAAGTAGAAAAAAAACTGCTCTAGACACAACAATTTCTCTGTCTCGTAATTTTGTCAATCGACATGTGCTTGCTTGATTTCGTCGTCGTACCTTGCGCAACAATGATGGGGGGCAATTGACAGCCGTCATGTCCAGAAATCGTGCTCACGAACACCAGATATGAAGGAGTCGACCGACAACATTATATTGTTTGGGGAAGGGCCTTGATTACTGCATGATGCAGAGGTGCGGAGGCGTGGGTACTACCCATGCCTCCGCTGCCAGGCAATGCTTGCCCAACACAGCCCGAAATGGCGTCGTGGTTGGAAGGTCTTGATCCGCTGAATTTGAGCTGTCTGTTTGACTAGAAGAGGCTCAGATCAGCTTTCGCTTTGTTCGGGGGCATGCGCCGCCGAGACGGGGACAACTAATCCCCTCCCCCCCCCCGTCGGGGTGCGACGTGGGGCGGAGTCAGACCGGAAGTCAATGGGGTGGGGCGCCACATGCCAAACAGACTCTTAGTGCACCCACAGGCCTGCGGCGCAGTGAGACACATTTGACAAAACCTCGGGTTATCCGCGACAGACGCGATATTTGGATGAATACTGAAAATGGATCACCGTTGGTAGAAGAATCGTGTGCTCCTGTGCCCCTTGGTGTCCGCCTCTCCGTTTGCGGCAGAGCCGATGTGGTCGTTTGGACTTGGTTCCCGGCCTGTTCAACCAGAGCATAACATGACGACTTCAGATCGTCTGTTGGGCTCTACAGGTCTCAAGCTATGGTGCTGCCCTTGTGAGTCTTTTTGTTAGAATGCTGAAAGGAGCTAGCATGTAGTGAACCCGTGGCGACCAACGGCTTGAAGAGGTTTCAAAACGTCCCAACATCAGGCTTTTAATGCGTGGATGTGCCGGATGGAACGTTGCAAAATATTGGTGCGAATGTATTATCGCAACGCTCCAGGTGAGCCGATACTTCTAGGCAGTATGGAATAACGCATCAGCAGTGCAATTAGCAGGATGGTTAGACTCGCTGATACAAAAACACTGTCTCGCTATTGTTACGCGCATGTTTAAATTGTTTTAATGCCAGTTTCTCTCAAATGTGGCACGGTGCGATGCCCAGCCATGCAGCAGCGGACAACACTACCCCGTGTCTGTAACAGTCGGCCTTCGTCTGCCTTCTCTTCGATACGTGGCGGCGGGTCCGCAGCAGTGACTCGGTAATTCAGCGCTGACGTCATCGTAGGCTTCGTGCGCGTAGGCCAGTGAGCGTAGGCCTCGTGAATGTAGGTCCAGTGAGCGTGGGTATCCTGGGCGTAGGTCCAGTGAGCGAAAGTCTCTTAGGCGTAGGTCTCCTGGATTGTGCCCTATTCCGGTAGATATAAAAATGCCACAGGTGGAGAAAATCTGCTGCGAAAGACGCAGTGGGGAAGTTTTCTCGCTGGGCCTCTAAATCTCCGAAATACCCAGCGTAGACATCATACTCCGCCACGGGTGCGCAACGAGGTGGAAGCCGATGCCGTATAATAACAGTGCAACTGCGCGGTGCCAGCTTGGTCGTAAGAGTTCTGGAAGTAAACTTGAGGATCGATGGCAAGGCAACGATGCTGAGCGAGGTGGGCGAATTGCACACAGCAAAGCTTCACGTGCTTCCAAGTGTGTGGCTCTGGTCAGATTGCTATCTCCAGATCCCCTCAAACCAAGTGCTTGTAGGTTGACATAATAGGCGTTTTTTCCTATCACGGTCAGTGATGATAAGGAACAGTAAAGGCAGTAGGAACAAAGAAGCAAGTAGTAACTCCTAAATAAAAGAGCAAACCTACACAGACTATATGGGTGTAGAAATTAGTTGGGGGATTAGCTGAGCAGTGAGAAATAGCCTCAATTACCGCCAAATTACGACAACAGGTAGATTTCTCCATGGATTTAGTCCGTCCTCCCCTCAAATTTCGTGGGTGGGGGGCGGAAGGCGGGTAGACCTCATGCGTGAGACCTCTGCTTTTGTATTTGAGTGTGCATGGTGCATGCCACGATGCGTCACAGCATTCGCGATGCCACTCGATGCGGATAACGCCACAGGGGTGTGTTCCGCAAAATAACTTGGTGGGGGACTGAGCAATTAAAATTTTCCAGACCCACCCCAAAAGTACGCCCCCAAACGGGGTTTTCCGCGGATTCGTCCACTTTCTTTGCAAAGTTGGGGAGGCTGGAGCTACTGTGTGAGGGGGACTACTACTGGATGGGGAAACTAGACCCTTGCAACCTGAAGTCTTTAGTTTATTCCGTGCGTACTCTGTGCACATGAGCATAGCCGGTGACTTGAAAGAGAGAGCGCAAATGATTAATAGCCCTCGTCCTGCTTCGCCGTTTTTCGTCAAGCGGACTCACGGCGAAGTCGATGCGACAACCCTCATCCCTCTGCCACTTCCAGACTAAGAAAGATGTCCCCGTGTAGTGTTCCACGTTCAAGGGAACACAGGGGTTTTATATGTGGAGCAATGACCACGACATTGGCCAGTGTTGGGTGGGAAGAGGAGGCAGGGGGAGAGTAAAAGAGCCGAAGCTCGTACTGTAACTGGGATAACGAAGAAGGAAACAGCCTTTTTCTATATTTATTTTGAGTACTTCCCTTACGTATCCCATTGTTTGCTGTGCTGTACTGTACTACCGCCTTCTTTTCTGTCCTGTTCTTCCATCTTCATTCCTGTCCCGACTGATCTTGTCTGCTGTTCTGCCCCCAGGATGTCGAAAGCGTAATGGTTAACAGGCCTGCGTTAGCCACTGCACGTCTGGGAAAGCAGAGGTACTGGGTTCGGTTCCCCACGGTGCCCTCCCTTCCTGCCAGGGTGAGAGGCAGGCGACCCATACAGCATCAGCAGCTTAGTGCGCCGTAAAGTCCCAATGACGGCTGCTGTTCCACCCAGTCATCTCGCGCCTTGTGCTGTTAACGTCTCCTCTACCCTGTTCTGCCTCTTCCTCTGTCATCCTGCCCCAGTCGCCAACCTGTCTTGTTCTGTCGCGACCTACCCTCCATCTGCTGTCTTCTGGCTACCATGCTGTGCCCAGTGATGGCGGAACCTCTATTGAGATTGAGGGAAGGAAGACATGATTATTTCTCCGTTCCTTATGGTTATTGTGCGCCCGTATGTGTGATCCCTCTCTCGATTTTGTCTATAGAATGCTTGCTTTTTGAAATCTTGCAATTCAAAATGTCAGTTTCAGTTCAGGTTGTCTCTTCTAGACTTCATTCTCACCCTCCGATGCCGATTGTCCGCGTGACCTCAGAGTGGTGACTACGTCCATGCCAAAGAAAGCCAAACTGTTATTCTACAGTACGTTGATCGATTAATTGATTAATGTGCATTTGGGCGGTTACAAATTATCTCCGGACTTTTACAACCCATCGTCAGGAGAAATATAGACGGCTGAGGTCATGAGGATAAAGGCAAGCATTCAAAAGCAAACGCACTGAAACGAACGTAAATGCACACTAGTCACGACTCCGCCCGATGCACAAGTCATGACATCTCCAGATGTCCCACGAGAGGTCTTTTCCAAGACCTTTGGCAAGAGTACAATAGGGAGAAGTCGAAGATAGTCCGGGAACTCGTTATACATATCGGGTGCACGAATAGAAAAACGTCGCTTTCCCATTTCAGTACGCGAACGAGGTACAAGCAGATCCCTGCCCTGTATCGTGGGTCGACCGTGCACTTCACCCACAGTGCGGAGCATGCGAACAAGCGAGTCAGGCCCGCCCGAATAGAGGGAGCGGGGTGGTGCGATATGTGCCTAGATCTGCAGCGGAGAGTCAGCCAAGTCTCTGATGTAGGTCCGGCACATGATAGATGATTTTGCGGCTAAGAATGAGTTTTGCAGTGAAGTTGAACACTTTTTGAATCCTGTATATGCTGAGCTGTGAGCCGCTGCCGTACACCGATCCGTTATCTTAAACACGTTCATAGTGCTTGCTGGCCGTTCTGTCTAGTGGCACGCTGACTTGTTTTTTCCTGCACTGCTTTACTTATTTGTCGACAGCATCTTATTTTTCACGCATCCCCTCCGTGTTTAACACCTATTTATTACCACTGCCAATCTCGTACATGCGGTAGTAGTTGCCTAGGGACAGTGTAAGAAAACTTCTCTTATTTGGTAGCTTTGCAGCACATTTTTTTGCCAGAGGTGGCGTCTTCATATCTACCGGTATTGATACGTTGTCTGGACTGAGGCGTCTGGCGCGTGCTGATTGGTTGGTCGGCTCCCAGCGATGACCTCACGTGACACGCGAGAGCCCGCGGCGCGCCGTACCGCACAACCCGGCCGCCAGTCGCGGGGCGGGGCGGGTGCTGGCGCGGTGGCTGGCTCCGACGATTTCTGGTGTGGCCCCGTGTCTGAGTCTGCTGTCGACGCGACTGGAAACCGACAACGACCATGCACAGCAAGTCCGGTGAGTACTGGACGTGGCGTGAACTGGCGTGAACTGCGCAGAGCTGGAATGCCGCGTCTGCCGTGGCGGGCGAATTCTGGGTGCTGCTTCACATGTGTGCGGTAAGGTTCACTTGATGGCGAGGAAATGCCTGTCGCGTGTTCTGGTCGTCCGAATTGAAGAAGCGTAGTCCTTTTTTTAAGGTGACAAGAAACGTTCCGCGGGATGCGAATAGGACTGTTTTGGCTATTCATTGCTGTAGTTGAGGCCGTATTTCCTGGGGTGGGATTCCTGAAACGAACTGAATAGCGCTTTGTTCTTTGCCTGCGTTGGAGTAATCGTGACAGACTGTGCTGGCGCGGCCTGAATGCGTTCTTGTCTTGTACGAAATTCAAAAGATTCTTATGTTCTTAAAACGTTTTAGCGTCTTGCCCGGTTTTGAGAACGGATCAGCTTATCGTCCCAGCTACGCTCGCGTGTTTGCACCACGGATGGGGAATGCTTGGAACAGGTCAGTGTAGCAAACATTTTGGAACACAATATTCGAATGGAATGAGAATCTCCACTTGGAACGAGAACGTAGTGAAATTATGCTATTTCAATGAAATTTGGTTTGGTTGCTGTCACACCCGCCATTTTGCATTTTCCCGATGCGGATGGCCAGTAAGCATTGCACAGAGGGACGTTCGTTCAGGAAACTTTGGCTACCCAGAGGACCCAATCGTTAGCAGCGACGAACCAGAGGCAACGTGACACCAGTGCTAAGTACAAAACCATGCCGCCGAAGTTGCCGGTGGGAGAGTCGGATGGATGGAACTGTCAAGGAACATTGGGCTAAGCGTGATGCGTGCCTTTCGTTCAGGCACAGTTAGCTCCAAGCACATTCTTTTCCCATTATTTAAAAGAAAAGTGCCGAAAAGTGCAAGATGGTTGGCAACTGGTGGACACGGTTGATTAGAAATTGGTAGCGGGTTAGTAGAGCACAGTCCCGTGGGCAACGGGTGGATTGAGTAAAGGAAATGTTATCCATTGACGGCCCCCTAATGATGATGCTGGAATTTGATGACTCTGAATGCCTGACGGAATCCCGTTGCATGAAGACGTGAACAACTATTCGACATCAAAACCAATAACACAGGACAGCGGTTGTCACAGGATAGCTGTATCAAGTATAGTATATACACGCGCCCAAAGCACCTAACGCGGGTTAACAGGCACCTCATCGTGGCGTAATTCAGGCTCCATGGTGTTACGTAGGTACAAATGGTTATATAGCGTACCTATGGCGTTACCACGTTCTGTTCTGTTCTGCTATTTTCTGCTTTGTTCTTTTCTGTTCTGTTCTGTTCTGTTCCATAGCGTTCTGTTTCTGGTCTGTTCAATTATGTGCGGTACTGCTCTGTTCTGTTTTATTCTGTTTTATTCTGTTTGCCCTGTTCTGCCCTGTTCCGTCCTGTTCTGTCATGTTCTGTCCTATTCTGTTCTATTCTGTTCTGTCCTGTTCTGTCCCGTTTCATTCCGTTACGTTACGTTTCGATCTGTTACTACTTGACCTCACGTCGCTTGTGGTGCATCATAATTGTGTACAGGCGGTGAAGTAACATCCGCGCAGAGTAACAGGCGCACATTAGCGTGACGTGCGGCAAGCTAAGACTTGCATGCAGCAAGTCTGCCTGTTATTCTGGTCCGTTCTTCTCTGTTCTGCCCGTTCTGTTCTTGTTCGAGTGGCGCAAAAATCTTGGCACTTTTTCCGACGCCCAGGGCGGTTCTGACCAGCGCAGAGCTTACACTTTTGGCGTTCCGGCTTACAGTATCCTGTCTCGGCGATGACATTCCTCTGGTCTCCTGATCTCTGCTGGCCAAGTATTTGGTTTGCGGGAGTGTTCCGGCCGTTCCGTCCCGATTGTTTTGACGGGCTGAGTCATCCCGCATAGATTACCGGCGGCACATTGTTCGGGTCATTCTTATTCGTGTTCTCTTTTGGTTCGTTCGTAAACATACCCGATGCATTGAGTCACACCCTAGAGCTATGGGCTCCCTGACCATATTGGAGTAACTTGTCTGTTGCGCAGCATTGTGGGCCAACCATGTGCTTCGCCCCCGGGCCGCAAAAAAAGCTCGGAAAGCGACTAGAAGTGATTTTGCCCTGATCGTGTTCTGCGTCCTACCTTCCCCTTGCACGATGCGGTGTCCCTAGCATGCCAGTTGACGTGTCGCAGAGCGCGGGAATTTGGTGACTGGGTCCGCTCTGTGCTGTCTGGTGCTCGATAGACCTGGACCTCTGCGGGCTCTGTAGACCTGGACCTCGTCGGGCTCTGTAGACCTGGACCTCGGCGGGCTCTGTAGACCCGAACCTCGGCGGGCTCTGTAGACCCGAACCTCGGCGGGCTCTGTAGACCCGAATCTCGGCGGGCTCCAAAGACATGGATCTCGGCGGGCGCTGCAGACCTGGACCTCGGTGGGCACTTGTCACCTCCCCTGCAGTTTGCCGTTACCCTCGTGTGCTGGTCAAATGGGCCGCGTGGCCCAGTTTTGGTGTGTCTGCTGCAGTGACTGTCGTGTACCGGTCTCAGGTGAGCCGTGCGGCCTGTTCTGGGCAGCTCTGCTGTTGCTGACGGCACTGCGGGCCGGCTGCTCGGCGGCACTCAGCGGTCCTCCACCGACACCTCTGGCCAGGCAGCTGCGCCAGGGTGCCCCCCATCTCACGCTCGAGCAGGTCTGTGGCGGCGGCCCGCAGTCTTCCCTCACGTCTCCTGCCCATGGATCAAGACAAGGAAGGGGCGTGACTGATTGCCTGGTTGGGAAGATTGTATGCCTGCGAAAACCATGGGCTCCCTTTTCGCGGGCCTCTCTGTTTGCTAGAAGAAAGCTTACGAAATACAGCTGCAACACGGCGAATGAAATGGCTTGGTGACACTGCGTTTCGGGGCCGTTCATCTACCGGGAATAGATCCCAATGCCGCCTGATGCACCATGAATTGTGATGAAGGAACATTAAATATTTTCCGGTTGTGAACTGCGTAATGCCAATAAGGCCATGATGACTGCCGGCACTGAACCGGCGGCGACATTGCCGGTGACGTCTGCTTGGTGCGTGGTCTTAGATATTGCGATGCACGGTAACTGGCACGACATACTCATTGAGTTGAATAATTTACAATTATATATTCACTTTTCGTGCGTGTGGACAGGACATATTCACTAAGCCAAATAATTTATAGTTACGTATTCGATGCTTGCACGTATGGATTGCTATTGGACGGGTACTGGCTGCCAGGACTCTCGAATTGAAATGCGTGATCTGCATAATGGTTATGAAATAGCGTCGTCATTTCGAGACATTAGATACTTTTTTGCTCGAATTCCATGGATTGTGATCAGTTGTTTGTTTTTTTTTGCGGTAGTTTGTCCCATTCGGAGCGCATTGCCTGGATGAGTGGCGTAGGCGTCTGAGCGGCGCCTATGTGTCGGCAGCTCGGGGCCAGTCTGGAGGAGGGTGAGGAGCAACTGGAGCGTCGGCTGGACCGCTGGACCCTCGACGTCACCGGACATTGGCAACACCATCTGGCCGAGATGCTGGAGCGACGCCAACTGGGTACTCGACATTGATGCATGGGCACCACTGACAGTGACCGCATCTCACCAGATGGCGGTGCGAACGGCCAGCTGCGGCCGAGCGGAGCTCGCTGGGTCTCGTCCGCGGTCACCGTGCAGTCCAGGCTGCCCCGGGCGGCGGGCAGCGGTCTCCCGGTCACCGCCGCGCCTCCGGACGGTACACGGCGCGCCCGAGCACAGCGTCTTCCGGCGATACACTATACAGTCCACGCCCGTTTGGCGCGGGTGGCCCGAGGCAACGAATGACCACCGCGAGTTAGCACAGACTCCACCCCTCGCTGTGGAGCGCGTTTGTGCCCTCAGTGCCTATGACACCGATAGGCGAAAACGTCTTCTGAGAGCACACGCTTCGGTTAGATCGTGCGCTATGAAACTGGCCTACAAAGTGCATGTGTAAGTTGTGATACCATACCGTATGACTATTCCAACTCGTTCGTTTGAGCAAAACACCCAGAGTATGAAGCGATGTGTTGTATTTCAGGACAATATTTCACGTGCCGGCTCTGTAACGTGTCAATAACATCTCACCAGTATTGACGCCTCGGAGAGGTTGACCAGTCGTGTTATTCCATGACCTGCCGACGGCTTGCAGGGGTGACTGGTTGGCATCCTCAGCATCAGCAGGAGCGGCGGCGGCGACGGCGGCGCGGCGTCGACGCCCTGCCCGAGGAGCTCTGGCATTCCTACACGTACAACACGCGTGTCGGCAACCGAGAGGGTAGGCTGGAGCGGCCGGCAGCAAGAGAGTGGGCTGGAGCGGCTGGCAACCGGGAGGGTAGGCTGGAGCGGCCGTAAGCGAGAGGGTAGGCTGGGGCGGCCGGCAGCGAGAGAGTGAGCTGGAGTGGCTGGCAACCGAGAAGGTAGGCTGGAGCGGCCGGCGGCGCTTTGGCCAGCACGCAGGTGGTGCTGGGCACTCTTCTGACGGTGTCTGCTGCTTACCCGCCGGTATGGCGCCTGGCTTTCTGTAGCACGAATAGTTGTTTGGCAAGCCGGTCGCGGCGCAAGTACAACCGCACATGAATGTGGTTATGAACGCACCTGGCGCTACGTGGGCAGGCACAAGGAGAGATAATGTTCAGCTGGTGCTTTAGCATAGGGTGCGGGAGATGATTGGGCGATAACCACGGCTGCAGTCGGGGCCTGCAGTTCACGGCCTTCAGCGTGGCCCCGTTCTTGGACGGCCGTGAGCGACTCCCTGCGTCGGTGGCTGAGCGGGTGTGACTGCGCCGACAGAGCTGACACTGCACGGCCTGTACGGCGGCCGCCAGCTGAACGTCTCTGGCCCTGCTGCGGACGCGCCGCCCCAGTGGCAGGTCGGTGGTCGGCCGGCGTCTCAGCACTGCGTTGTTTTGCAGCCATGGCGAGGTGCACGTCTTCCTTATTGGCGATGACTGATTGACGTGTTGAACTCTGGATGAGGTAATTAGCCTCCCGCAGTGGGTTTTGTTTTATTCGTGGTGTGTGCCCTTCGATGCTGTTTTGTTTTATTGTTTGTGTTTGATCTTCAACACATTCTTACAGGTCGTGAGCCATAAGGGGATGTTCTACATGTTTGTATTATATCCCTTCGCTGGGACTGACAAGCTCCACTTGGTGAAAACCAATTTCGACGGTATATTTCTCGAACATACAGGTAAGAACAGCTCACTGAGGTAACCGCCGTTTAGTAACGACCTGTGCCAGGCTCATGGTTTTGTATGACATATTTGCGACTTGCAGTCATAGTATATATCTACGTGGTAATAAACCAATGCAAAACCATCCTGTGAAGCAGGACATCACGGCGGCGTTCAAATTCTGGCATCGACATTTAGGCACAATAAGCAAACTGAAACTGATTGAAAACTAGTTACGAAAAGGCACCGTATTGCACTGACCGGAAAGTATACGCCCAAAAACTTCATAAAATGTCTTCGCCTGTTCAGCGTATGTCCATAAGGTGTCTTTTTCTAAAACTTTTCTCTCGTGTGTTAATCTGCGACTATGTAGTAATTGCGACCGTGTGTATGCGTGTCTGCGTCGGTCAGTGGGCTTCTCGGCGGCGGACCTGCGCGTCACGCCGTTCCTGCACTTCATCCACTCGAGCCACCGTGTGCAGCTGTTCCTCTTCGTCAAGCGCGCAGTGCCTGTGACGGGACTGTACGACGATGACAGCCGCACCTCCGAGCAGATCTTCTGCTTTCTGGTGGACCAGGCCACCCTGGAAACGGTCAGTCGGCCGGACGTGCCCCGCCCAGCCCACGCCGCTGTCCCACCACGCCGAGCCGGGGCAGGACGCACTGATGCAGGCACGGTCTCGCTGTCCCACCACGCTGAGCCGGGGCAGGACGCACTGATGCAGGGATGGTCCGATATGCGCCGATGCGCGGACTGGTTCTGAGAGTCTCTAAGCCCTCTAGGCCTTCTAAGCTTTCTGAGCGGCGTGGTGAGCAGCGCTCTGCTGTGTGGTGAGTTGCGCTGTTCTCTTCGTGGTGAGCGGCGCTGTGCTCTGTGTGCTCGGTGTGATGAGCTGCGCTGTGCACTGTGTGGTGAGCTGCGCTGTACTCTTCGTGGTGGGCGGTGCTGTGCTCTGTTAGCTCGGTGTGGTGGGCGGTGCTGTGCTCTGTGTGCTCGGTGTGGTAAACGGTACTGTGCTCTGTGTGGTGAGCTGCACTGTGCTCTGTGCGTTCGGTGTGCTCAGTGTGACCTGCCGTTTCGCTTCTTCCAATCTTCTTCTCCATGACGCGGCCAGCCGTGTTCCACACGCATGGTGTACCGCTTGCGAGGCGCTTCACCACAGGCTTCGACTGTACGCCATAGCTGCGAATGTGATGGGGTAGGAGGGGGGAGGGTGCAGCGCCCCCACGGCCGTCTGCTAAGCGTCACCCTGCTCTACAGACGGAGGCCTGCGCCCCGGTCACCCTGCCGAGCGGCCCTCCCACGGCCGAGATGCTGGTGGACACTCTGGTGGACGTGGCCACCGGGGCCGAGACGGTCGCGCTTATCCCGGTCCGGCAGGGCCGCGGCCTGGCCGCATACAAGCTGCGCAGCATTCCACACTCGGACTCGTTCAACCTCGGGTCAGACGGCCGACACTGTGCTGCAGTGGGCTCCAATTACCGCGCGGCCTCACTGACGACGCGTTGCTCAGGGACAGTGGCTCTGGCTGTCGTCAGCCGTTTGACTGGCTGTTGGGTCACCGTGCTGTGGCAATAGTCCACTGAACTTGCTTTCGAGCCTACTGCAACTGAGGAGCCCCCGACCCCCCCCCCCCCCATCTTCCCCCACCCTCCTCCCTTCCTGGCCTGTACCGCCGCAACTGCCACCCACTGGACCGTGCCCTGCTCGCTCCGCAGGCTGTACGCGACCATCGACACCAAGGGCTCTGTGTGGCGCGTGCGTCTCTTCACCGTGTCCGGTCACAGCTACGTGGTGGTGGCATACGGGGACGGGCCGTTCGACAGCATGATCCAAGTGTTCAGGTTTGTGACGCCACGCACCGTGTGCCAAACACAAACACCCCCACCTGTAGGAGACATTGGGCATTTCTCACTTCGCCTGCGTGAGATTCGAGAGCCTGAATGGAACAACCCAGTCAGCCGCATGGATATGTGGATGTGCCCCATTCCCGTGTTGGTGTTTGATGCGAGCTGAGCTATCCGTGTTCTGAATACGGTTTCCAGATACGACGCGGGAAAATTCACTCTGGTCCAGACGCTGGCGGTTTCCGATTACGTCATCAACATCGAAGTTTTTGGAATCGGCTTTCAGCACTACCTCGTATTGGCGCAGGTATGATCACGCCATCAGATCATCAGGTATGATCCTGCGATCACACCGTTCGATCATCAGGTATAGTCATGCGATCAGATCACCCGGCCACCAGTTCGTCATCATAACATCAGATCTTGCGAAGTGATCAGACATCACGGAGTCCAAAACATGTTCCAACTATTGAGAATCACGACATGAATTGTGGACTTTACGAGTGTACCAAAACCATGCCGCTTTTATCTACTTTCAAGCGAAGAGTCGATCGATAGCGATAGATCAAGCGAGCCGTCTGCGCGATGTGACTCGGGGTTTGATCACCAGCCTGTGCACGTGCCGTTCTGTCGCAGCAAAGCCGCATAGCGCTCTACACATGGCACGGGGCCAATTTTGCACTGCTGCAGGACGAGTCCTCAACGCTCACCTACAAGTGGACAGTGGTCGCCGTTAGATCGTGCAGGTTCGGCCCGCCGGTTGTCAGTCGTGTCACTGCGGTCAGGTCGGAGTTCCAAAGGTCTCTAGTTTGACTTTCGACCGGTGCATTATTTACGGGCACTGTTCGGTTTACGTTACATCGGTGCAGTGTTTGCGGACACCGATCGGTTTACAGTACAATGTTTATGGTTTACGGTTGCGGGAGTGAGAGGTGTGAACGGCTGCCACTCGCGGTCGTAAGAGCTACTTTAGTGATTGTATATTGTTGGCATAAACACTCACTGCGAATAGCTTCTGTGCATCGCACGTCATTGCAGCGTAGGGTTCAGTCAACTATTACTCGTTCTGGACGGGTTGCGGCAGATATACATGGCGGGAGATATACGCACTTACGACGTGGGAGGAGGAAGCTTGGCATAATCCATTGCTTTTTCAACTTGACACAGCCTTGGAGAGCGGCCACTTAGTTCACGGGCTGAAGCCACAGCTGACCTGACTTGTCTCTTTGTTTACGATCCCGACTTCATGGCGCGTTCTGCTGTTCGCCAGACACGAGGTAGTGCTGGTGAAGGTGTTCAGCGCCGTCGTCGAGGCCTCCTATCAGCCGAAGCAGGTGGAGTTCTACGTGCACAACGCGCGGACCGGCCGCTTTAATCGGGTGAGGGTCGAACAACAAGCTACACGCTACACGTCTGTCTCGCTACACGGTGCATGGCGCTTTTATGCACATTGTTCGAGTATGTGGTATGTATGTATGTATGTAGTAATGGGTAAAAAAGGGGTCTACATATGTTCACAGCATTATACAACTTTGTCACCAATGGCCGTTCATAATGGTAGATCAATACTATTATTAACGGTACGGTTACGGTCGAAGTATACACATCGATGAGATAGCCATTCAGCGTAAAGCTCGATTGACTTTCAAGGTGGCTAGACGGTGACTCAGACTGGGTCAGGTGGCGCCGCCCCCTCTGCCTCAGGTGGCCAGACGGTGACTCAGAGTGGGTCAGGTGGCGCCGCCCCCTCTGCCTCAGGTGGCGAGACGGTGACTCAGAGTGGGTCAGGTGGCGCCGCCCCCTCTGCCTCAGGTGGCCAGACGGTGACTCAGAGTGGGTCAGGTGGCGCCGCCCCCTCTGCCTCAGGTGGCCAGACGGTGACTCAGACTGGGTCAGGTGGCGCCGCCCCCTCTGCCTCAGGTGGCCAGACGGTGACTCAGAGTGGGTCAGGTGGCGCCGCCCCCTCTGCCTCAGGTGGCCAGACGGTGACTCAGAGTGGGTCAGGTGGCGCCGCCCCGTCTGCCTCAGGTGGCCAGACGGTGACTCAGAGTGGGTCAGGTGGCGCCGCCCCCTCTGCCTCAGGTGGCGAGCGTACCTTGCGTGTACGGCACCCGGACTGGCGAGGGCCTGAGCTGCTTCGAGCAACCCGGTGATGAGCTCGACCTGTACCACCTGGTGGGTGTGTCCACAGAGAACGCCACCTACATCATCGCCCCCTCCAAGGTGCGGCATAAACTCTGAGATTCAGAATGTCTGTGTATGCCTGTCCTACCTTCGTCATTACTGATTCTCAAACCGATGGCCAATGCATACACATCTATTGGTGTTATTTTGCCAGCTGGTGGCGGGTATCTGTTTCCAGCTCATTGTTTTACGGCGTGAAGGCTGACGGGCAGAACATCGGTTTCCCTCGCATAAAAAAGCCAGCGGCAGTCGTTACGTTATGTGCATTCCCATATTGTAACAGTGGGCATATGGTACAGGAAAATTGTACGTGCAGTCTGTTTTTTCTATGCATTTGTTTGGAAACGCTCCTCTTCGTTGGTTTGCTTGTTTTGCCCTTTTTCATACCATGTATTTGAACAGCGCTTGACGTTATGCACTGGCAAATTTGTGCAAAAAAGTGCACTTATCTCACTTAAATAAGATAACATGGCATGGGTGGTAGGCTAGTCAGCAACGAACAGCGTCAGTATAACATAAAGATAGCAAGTATGCACGTACATCTGATAGTTACAAGACATGCACCGATACTCTTCCTGTGTTCGTGGCGGCCAAACCGCGTGTCGATTGCCAAAGACGGGTTAGTTGATCCCTAATGTCCACGAATTCCGGGTTCGCTCAATGACATGTCAGTGTCCAAATGATGAGCAATATCCAACTGAGCAATAACAATGTCCAAATGCTCAGCATGACCCAAGTCGTGACGTCTTGATGCGTGCCCTACACACTGGCGGACACACTGGCGGACACACCGGCGCCGAGCGGCACACCCGTGCGGACACACCGGCGCCGAGCGGCACACCCGTGCGGACACACCGGCGCCGAGCGGCACACCCGTGCGGACACACCGGCGCCGAGCGGCACACCCGTGCGGACACACCGGCGCCGAGCGACACAGCCGTGCGGACACACTGGCGCCGAGCGACACAGCCGTGCGGACACACCGGCGCCGAGCGACACAGCCGTGCGGACACACCGGCGCCGAGCGACACAGCCGTGCGGACACACCGGCGCCGAGCGACACAGCCGTGCGGACACACCGGCGCCGAGCGACACAGCCGTGCGGACACACCGGCGCCGAGCGACACAGCCGTGCGGATACACCGGCGCCGAGCGGCACACCCGTGCGGACACACCGGCGCCGAGCGGCACACCCGTGCGGACACACCGGCGCCGAGCGGCACACCCGTGCGGATACACCGGCGCCGAGCGACACAGCCGTGCGGATACACCGGCGCCGAGCGACACAGCCGTGCGGATACACCGGCGCCGAGCGGCACACCCGTGCGGACACACCGGCGCCGAGCGGCACACCCGTGCGGATACACCGGCGCCGAGCGACACACCCGTGCGGATACACCGGCGCCGAGCGGCACACCCGTGCGGATACACCCGTGTCGATGACATCCACCCCTCCCGCCGATGACGTCCATCCCTCCCGCCGATGACGTCCACGCTTTCCGCGGATGACGTCATCCACACCTCCAGCCGATGACGTCATCCACACACCCGGCCGATGACGTCATCCACACCTCCGGCCGATGACGTCCGCGCCTCCGGCCGATGACGTCCACGCCTCCCAAAAATGACGTCCGCGCCTCCCGACGATGACGTCCGCGCCCCCCGACGATGACGTCCGCACCTCCCGACGATAACGTCCGCGCCTCCAGACGATGACGTTTGCGCCTCCCGCTCCATGTCGTTCTCAGCACGATGGCGGACGTGGTCAGTTGCCGAGGACAAGCGACATGCATTTTCCCGTTCTCAACACCCGCTGTCCCCTCTCCGCGGGAGAGAGAGGGAGAGAGGGAAAGAAAGAAAGAGCGAAAGAGGGAGAGTCTCCTGCGCTCAGTAGTCTACTTACAAACACTCACTGAGCGCGTGCACATGTGGCCCCCAACATAGATGCCGGCGAGTGAGATGCAGATCAACGTTTGACGGGTGCTGAATCATGCATGAACAACCTACCAAACGGCGTCACTGTGTGCCCATGTTTTAGCTTCATCAGCTTATCCTGGTGACAGTCAACGCGAGTGTCGGCTTCGTTCACGATCCGGTCTGGCTGGAAAATAAGGCACTGAACGAGCGAAAGGCAGCGTTACAGGTAACCTGGCTCGGCGCTGGGCCACCTCGCTGATCACTGGCCCGGCTGGGTAATGTCTCGCCACTAGCATACAGTCGAAAACATCACCCGACCGCCAGGGTAAGCTGGCTCGGCGCTGCGCAGCCTCGCTGATCACTGGCCCGGCTGGGTAATGTCTCGCCACTAGCATACAGTCGAAAACATCACCCGACCGCCAGGGTAAGCTGGCTCGGCGCTGCGCAGCCTCGCTGATCACTGGCCCGGCTGGGTAATGTCTCGCCACCAGCATACAGTCGAAAACATCACCCGACCGCCAGGGTAAGCTGGCTCGGCGCTGCGCAGCCTCGCTGATCACTGGCACGGCTGGGTAATGTCTCGCCACTAGCGTACAGTCGAAAACATCACCCAACCGGCCAGGGTAAGCTGATCACTGGCCCGGCCGGGTAATGTCTCGCCGCTAGCATGCAGTCGAAACCATCACCCGACCGGTCAGGTTAAGCTGCGCGCTTGAGATCTGACTCGGAGCGAATAACCGATGGCCGTCGCCGTCGCATGAGCGATCGCGTATTGTTGCGCGTCGCACGCAAGCTTATGTTTCGCCTTGGTAACGAGCTCAGTTGATGTAATGCGATGGCAGGCGCAGTACGATGCCAGCCTGCTGAAGCTAGACCGCATCGAGGCGGTGCTGGACCACGTGATTGTGCCCGGCAGCCACCAGCAGCTGCAGGGAGACTACAGCTTCCTAGGCCACATCACTGGTGAGCTTGCCAGAGCCCGCTGGCGTCTGGCAAACCCGGCTGGGCTGGTCCTCTGCAAGGGGGTTTTCAGCAGCCGGGGTTTGTATTATCAGTTCGATTTCTCGCACATGCTCTGAAGATTTATCCAGCCATTCGCTTCGTGTCTTCGCTTTGCTTCGTTTGCATCCTACCGCTAGCTCAAATGCTACCCTGGAACCTGCCCGACACCTGCACCAGAACCTGCCCCGACACTAGCCCCGATACAGGCTGGTTTGGTTGAGCGTCGTCTTCCGCAACGTGGCTCGCTATACTCCACCTGCTATGGCACAACGACGACCGGGGAACACCGCCCTGGTCCGCAATGAGTATCGTATCGCCCCGCCCTTGCCTGTCGTGACCCGCAGTTGGGTATTGTCTACCCCTGCTCTGGTCTGCCGTGACCCGCAGTTGGGTATCGTGTGGCCCTGCTTTGGTCTGTCGTGACCCGCAGTTGAGCATCGTCTAGCCATGCCCTGGTCTGCCGTGACCCGCAGTTGGGCATCGTCTAGCCATGCCCTGGTCTGCCGTGACCCGCAGTTGGGCATCGTCTAGTCCTGCCCTGGCCTGCCGTGACCTGCAGTGGGTATTGTCTAGTTCTGCCCTGGTCTGTCCCGGCTCGCACTCGGATATCATCTAGCCCTGCTCTGGTCTGTCGTGACCCGCAGCTGGATATCGTGTAGCCCTGCCATGGTCTGTCGTGACCCGTAATTGGGTATCGTCTAGCACTGCTCTGGTCTGCCGTAACCCGCAGTTCGTTTTCGCCTATCCCCACCCTGGTCTGCCGTGACCGGTAATTGGGTGTCGTCTGACCCTGCCCTGGTCTGGCGTGGCCCACAGTTGGGTATCGCCAAGCCCTTCCTGGTCTGCCCCGGCCCGCAGTTGAGTGTCGTTTGGTTCTGCTATGGTCTGCCTTGGCCCATAGTTGGATATCGCTCAACCCTGCTCTGATCTGCCCAGGACCTCGGTTAGGTATCGTCTTGCCCTGCTCTGGTCTGTCTTGACGTGCAGCAGCGTGTCACCGCGTGTCACCTGACCGTCCCCTGGTCTGGTCTGTCGTGACCTGCAGCTGCGTGCCGCCGCGTGTCACCTGACCATGCCCTGGTCTGGTCTGTCGTGACCTGCAGCTGCGTGCCGCCGCGTGTCACCTGACCGTGCCCTGGTCTGGTTTGTCGTGACCTGTAACTGCGTGCCGCCGCGTGTCACCTGACCGTGCCCTGGTCTGGTCTGTCGTAACCTGCAGCTGCGTGCCGCCGCGTGTCACCTGACCATGCCCTGGTCTGGTCTGTCGTGACCTGTAGCTGCGTGCCGCCGTATGTCACCTGACCGTGCCCTGGTCTGGTCTGTCGTGACCTGCAGCTGCGTGCCGCCGCGTGTCACCTGACCATGCCCTGGTCTGGTCTGTCGTGACCTGTAGCTGCGTGCCGCCGCGTGTCACCTGACCGTGCCCTGATCTGGTCGGCAGCCGACACCCTGGATGCGCCCGATGCAGCCATCGGCCGTGTCCGCATGACCGGCTTCTCGGGTGACGTGTTCCGGCTGGTGGCGCCGCTGGTCGAGCTGACGCAGAAGGTCGCCGTCTTGGAGGACTCGATCGCTGCCGCCGTCGCTCGGCTCCAGGGTAATGTCACAACCCCAGCTGCCTGCGGGCGGCCGTCTCCCGCTGCGTGGGCCTGGGAGGAGCTGCCGCCGTCGCTCGGCTCCAGGGTAATGTCACGACCCCAGCTGCCTGCGGGCGGCCGTCTCCCGCTGCGTGGGCCTGGGAGGAGCTGTCGCCGCCGCTCGGCTCCAGGGTAATGTCTCGACCCCAGCTGCCTGCGGGCGGCCGTCTACTGCTGCGTGGGCCTGGAAGGAGCTGCCGCCGCCGCTCGGCTCCAGGGTAATGCCACGACCCCAGCTGCCTGCGAGCGGCCGTCTACCGCTGCGTAGGCCTGGGATGTGCTGCTGCTGCGGCGGCGGTGGATTGCGGCGGCGCCCGACTCTGATGGACCGTTCGTTTTCTTCAAACACCAGCACACCGGCGTCTGTTGTCTTTCCTCACGACCTAGCCAGCCACATGGGAATTTGTGATGTCTGGATGGGTGTTGAGCTTGCGACCTTACACTGTGGATTGGGTTTTTCGCGCCTGCGCTGCGGGGCTTTTACTCGCGTGTCTTGTTCATGAGCGTTTGTATCGTGTTGACTGCAAACGTGCGTATCCGTGTGACCCTCAGTGTGACGGCTTAGGCAGCGTGCCAGTGTTCGTTGCTATCGGCAGACGTGGTGCAGATTGACGACTCCGCCGTGGTCATAACGGGCCAGAAGAACGTGGTAGGCGGCGTGTCGGTGTCTGAGCTGGAGGCCACTGGCGCCCTGTACGTCAACACTGTGGGCGGACGCGACTTCAACAACACGTTGGTGGACCTCGTCACGTAAGTGTGTGGTGTGGGGGGGGGGGGGGGGGCAGGGCGGGCTGTCTACTGCAGTGGTGATGGGTATGTCGGATGGGTGTTTGGTAACGGCGCACGCCTCCCGACCGCGCGCCGGTGATCTACCCGTCAGAGGGTGCGGCGCGCAGGACAGAGTGCAGAGCAGCGGCGTGGGGCGTGTGGAGGGACGCTGTATCGCGACAGATGGGCGCAGCACAAGGCCGCTGCTCGTGCCGGCGTCTGTGCCTGTCTGGTGTGCAGGCTATAGCGGCCGCTGCTCGTGCCGGCGTCTGTGTCTGTCCGGTGTGCAGGCTGTAGCGGCTGCTGCCCGTGCCGGCAGACCGGACCCACCGCGCCACATCTGGGGCACCAAGACTGTCGCGTCGGCGCTGAACGTCTCCGGCGAGCTGACGGCCGACCAGCTGAACGGCAGGCCCGTCTCCAACATCGTGACTTTGGACACGATCCAGGAGCTGAGTGGGCCGCTGCAGTATGCAGCTGGCACGCTGTCCATGGATGCGCTGTCCGTGACCGGACTGCTCGGCGGCGTGCGCACCCAGGAGCTGGCGCTGTACGGCGGCTCCGGACCGCTGCCCGGTGCGTCGCCGGCCACTGCTAGCCTATGTGTACGCGAAGATCAGCCGAGCACGCTGCGTTCTCGGCGTATAACGACTGCTTTTTAAGCAGAGGCGATGTGAACTTAGAACGGAGACTTTCTCTGAAAACTTCACGCCATAAGCGTATAATCTGTACTTTTGAGAGCAAAGCATGCGTTGAAGGATTGCTGATTAACAATCATGACATTGCACTCAGCACAACGAACGCGATCCTGCTTTCGAAGAACATGGATAAGACAGTAGTGTTGGCCTTATCCATTCCTATGAAAACCAGGAGAATAGAGGTATAGTTATGTTGATATTTCGGCAGCATGCCTTTTCGAGACAACAGCAGAAGTGCATTCAAGATTGCCTGCCGATGAGCCTACTCGATTTTTAGTTTTTTTTTAAGAGCAAGCCACGGTTTATCCAGGACACCAACATTCATAAGATTAAACAAAGAGCGATTGCCAGCCATTACCAAGATACTGTGCCTACCTAAGAATTAGAACGCCCGGATATACGTGTACATGCAAACTAATTCAAGCAAATAGGCATCACCCATCACGCTTCATTCCAACATGCAAGGGAGCTGAGTTTGAAAGGCATCACACATCGCGCACCAATTATGCATGCAAACGATTTCAATTAAACAGGCATCGCACATTACGCGACAGGCATCACTTACACGTGTAAATGATTTTCGGCTACTACACATCACACATCGAGACATATTTCACGTTTGCATGATTGGCCATGATGAGCCCTGCATGTTAAGATTTGGTCGCCGACTTTTTATAAGAAAAGATTCACTTATTTTCGCTGTCTGGGTGGTCCTGTGCTCTGTAGATGACTCTGAGCTCTTAAAGGGACATAGGGTCCGACTTCCCTGAATCTCAGCTTGAGCGTGCTTCGCCAAAAGCTGGTCACCGCAAGGGATGCTCCCTGTTTTGTTTTTAGCGTCTCGCAGGTGTTCATTATATCTCAGTCGAATAGGGCGCATGGACTTCCCCACAGAGACCATGTCCCCTCCATGCTTTTCACACAGTTTACACTGGATTTCGTAAACCGCGTCTTTTTGCTTGCAAACCCCTTGAAACCCAGAACTGCATAAATTGCATTTGTTGCCACCCGGGCATTCAGGCTTCGCGATGGAGGATTTCACCAGTGACTTTTTATTAAGCTTCTTGTCGTTTTTCCAAGCTACGCGTACGCGCAGTTTTGATTTTTTAACAACGTGTTTGATTTTCCAAAGCAAAGGCTCATCTATATAAGGTAGCTGAACTACCTGAAAGTCTTTCGAAGAACATGCTCATTACCCAAGCAAGCATAGCCAACCCAAAGCCCTGAGATTCGTATGATGGTAGCATTTTGCGTGAATAATTTTATAATTCTGCCTCTTGCCGCGCCACAGGAAAGCATTCTGCTATCCTTGGGATGGATAGATGTGTGTTGATTAAGTGTTTTTCCCCACAGCTTCCGATGTTTGCAAAGTTCCTGATTCATTTTCGGTCGCATCGTTTGTTTGCCTTGCTCAAACTTCCAGTGCCACCGAACGCCGCACTTTGACCGTGTAGCACACGTGCGTGACCTAGCAGGGGCCGACTGTTCTTGCAGTGCCCGTCTCGGTCGACACGCTCTCCACCACCAACTTGAGCGTGGGTCTCCTGAACGGACAGCAGGCCGAGGATCTGTTCTCCGGCGTGCTGCTCTCCACGGGCGGCACGTTCACGCAGTCGGTCACCTTCGAGGGCGACGTCCACCTGCAGAATGTCCAGATCACGGGTATGTCACGTTGCAACTCCGTAGTCAGAGGCTAAGTTTTGCTGCTATGTTTACGCCTTGTAAATTAGTTACGCATGGTGACGAGGGCTAGATGTCCAGAGAATATGGCCTGATAAGACAAATGCGTTTGACCCACGCATTCCGTATTTGTTTGTGTGGCCCTTCCGACCAAACTGTAACTACTTTAACATTACTTGTGTTGCCTTTGCTGAATGGCTACTAACCGTCTGAGCACGGTCACATTTTTATATTGGGATTGTTGGCAACTATTGAGGAGTAAATCATTCCTCATCTCATCAATCTACCTCTCGTCAACATCTCTGAATTTCTGTCATAGGGACATATAGCAAGGCATCGCCCTTTCTTACACGCCACCGGCATTCAGGTCTGCGGTGCACGTAACCTCTTTCCATCCGTGGGCGGTAAGCCAGAATGCTTGCGTATGGGGTTCGAACGGTGGCTGGCTGCGTGCCAGCCCAGCGCTGGCGCCTGTCACACGCTCCTGACCGGTCTGCCGACCTCCAGGGACGCTGAACGGCGAGCAAGTGGCCGACCTGCTGGCTTCGGTCGTCTGGACGGACGCCGCCCAGTCACTGGACGTGCTGCGGCTGCAGAATGCCGTCGTCGCCGGCAGCCTCAGCCCGCAGGCAGTCAACGGCCAGCCGTTTCCGGGGGATCGATACGTGACGCCCAGTGGCGTGCACGCCATCACCGGCGCCAAGACGCTGAGCCGCGTCACGGTGGCGCGCCTGGCTGCCGGGCGGCTGGACGGCCTGGCGCCGACCCAGCTGGTGACGCTCGACACCAGTCAGACGCTGGAGCGGCTGCGGCTGGACGCGGCGCATGTGCTCGGCCGGCTCACGGTTGGCGGAAGGGTGGACGGCGTGCGGCTGGCACCCGGCTGGCTCGACCACCTGCTGAGGAACGGCACGCAGACGCTCAACACCACCCTGGTGTTCTCTGGCTCGGTGACGCAGCTGGGCGACCTCACCGCCGCCGACCTCGACGGTGGCCGGCTAGAGCGGCTGCTGACCCGGCTGGTGTCGCAGCCGCCGCCCGGCCAGCCGGCTAGCGTCGGCGGTCGCAAGCACTTGGCGGCGTCGGTGGCTGCCGGCGCTGTGACCGTACGAGGCATGGTGAATGGCGACAACCCGGCCGACTGGCTGACGCTCTCCTCCGACCAGCTGGTGTCCGGGCTGCTGACGCTGGCGCAGGCCGGATTCTTCTCCAACCTGATAGTGGCTGGCCAAGTGGACAGCGTCGACTTCGCACTGCTCTCGCAGGACGCCATTTACACCACCGCCGAGCACCAGCAGCTGCTGTTGGGTGTGAAGGCGTTCTCCGACGCCGTGATGGTGCCGCAACTGCAGCTTGAGGGCGCACTAAACGGCCGACAGCCGGCCGAGCTACTGTGGACGCGCGGCGACCAGACCGTCTCCGGCACGCACACCTACCTCGGCGCCATGCGCGCCGGCGGACTGCACGCGCGCGGCCAGCTCGCCGTGCCCGACGGCGCGCGCGTCGGCGGCCAAGACTTCTCTGACCTGCTGGCGCTGGCGCAGGCGGCGGCGGCCGACGGGAGCCGCACGGAGGTGCTGGTGTTTGACAGGCTGGAGGTGCGCGGCAGCACCACCATCGACTGGATCGGCGAGCACGACCTGCTGCAGCTGACCGACGGTGTGCTGCGCGCCGGCGGCGGCCTCGTCTCCGGCCGCTGGCACTTCCAGTCGCTGCGCGTGAATGGCTCGGTAACGTCGGCTGAGGGCGCCGGCGGCTGGCAGCTGAGCGGGCTGCGACAGCGGTTGGTCAGTCTGACCGGCGTCACCACCGTCGGCGCGCCGCTGGCATTCGAGCAACTGCTGGTGACTGGAGCGGCGGTCCAAGGCCGGCTCTGGTTGGGCGGCCTGCCCTGGCAGCAGGTGCTGTTCGGGCTGGCACAGCGCGGAGACGACATTGTCATTAACGGTAAGCGTGGCCACGCGCAGTAGTGGCTGGGCTCAGGCGGCCAGGTGACTGCGCCAGAGACATTTGTATCTCGTCAAGCTGCTTGTTTGGTGCTGACTGGTTTGGTTTGGTTTGGTTTGTTTGTTTGTTTGTTTGTTTGTTGTTTGTGGTTTGTTTGGTTGTTTGACTGGTTTGGTTCTGTCAACTGCTGACTAGGAGTGAAGAGCACGAGTCGACTGTTCGCGCCGCTGGCACGGCCTTATCAGCCCCACACCTAATTTGAGGGGAGAGTGAATGGCCGAGGGCGCTACGTTTACCATCCAGTGCTGTAGATACATGGTGCTGCCGTTCTGGGGGACATGTTCCAGCATAGGGCGTGTGCTTGTCATTCCTATCCGCCGCTGCACCTCAAGTTCTCGTAACTAAGGCACCCACTTGTCTTCCTTTGCCCCTAAGTAACGGTTAAGCTGTACATATTGGTGTCACGCGACGCGTCCGCGGCTATGCCATGCTCTCGCCGTCGGGGGCCGCGGCTCCATGCTCATCGACTCTGTGGCTGGCAGCCACCAAGACTTTCACCGCCGGCCTGCACGTGGTTGCCGGCATCCACGCGGCGTCGTTGCCGCTGCAGAACGCGCTGCTGGTGGGCGCCGACCAGGTCGTCTCTGGGACCGCCTTCTTCCACAATGACGTCACTGTTCACGCCAGCCTCATCTCTCAGCAGCCAGTTAACGGCGAATATGGTGTCACGCAGCTGTCGTCTCTGTTCGTCACCGATCCGGACAACGTGACCGTGACCGGCGACCTGGTGATCTGGGTGAGACTCTGGTGGCTGACTGCGCGTGACCGTAACCGCGACCGTGACCGTGACCGGCGACCTGGTGCTCTGGGTGAGGCTCTCCGGCGGCTGTCTGCGCGTGACCGCGACCGTGACCGGCGATCTGGTGACCTGAATGAAACTGGCGGCCGGCTGCGCGCAGAAGGCGGCCGGCTGCCGCGCTCATACGAGCTCGTTTAGGGGTGAGGCTGCTGTAGTCTAAGCCTCCGCGCTGCTGCATTCTGGGTAGGCAACGCTGTGACGTCATCATTTGACTAAATTGCATGGCACCAACGTTACAGCGGGTGAAAACGCCGTTCTTTGCGGGCTGGTATAAACATAAATATTTCCATAAACCGGATTTGTTTTCGACCTAGCACATTAAATGATGCATTTTCTACTGGGAGGTGGCATTGGTTTTCTCCAGACCTACCAAATTATCGCTGGAATGCGTTTCCAACCTGCTCCACCAGCGATAAGGGGTGCCCCACTCGCCAAGGACTTACTCCCGAAGACATCTGGCTGGAAATGCTTAGAAGCAGTCTATGTAAAAAGGACAACATACAACAACAGCAACAACATAGGGTGGGGATGAGACACAGTGAGCCAGACGGGCTCGTACCACCTTGGGACGCGCAATGAGAACTTAGAATGTGCATCCTGTACCCTTAGGAGGGGCGTTGCCAGGGTGGATGCAGGATTGGCCTGCCCTTAAGGGATAATGAATGGTGAGCCTCGGGAGGCGGAAATGCAGCACGCACCTTTTAGTTCAAGATAGTCGATTTTCCCGTTAATGCGGACGATTTCTATAGAGTTTAACAATTTTTGCTCGTCAAATGGTCGTGGCATATATGTATGCTCGGAAATAGTCTTGGGGATATCATAGGGCATTCGGGGTATATCCTCTGCGCACCTTTTTCACCTAACCTATCCAAAATTATCGATCTGCAAGTTAACCAACGCTCAAGGAGGTCATAGTGCGGAAAAAGCGCACTTCTTAACACCTGCCTCCTCACTTTATCTTATTTTCACACTTCACTCCACATAGGTACTGCGGTGCGAAGACAAATGGACAATCGTTGCCTATTAAATTGATATGAATTCGACATAAATGTTGCGATATGTTATGAAAATTTGATATGAATATTGCATATCGTAAGTATTTATTCAAATGTAAATATTCGCTTCACAAAAAGGCAAAACAAAGATTCCGGCGCGTTGACTACGTCGAGTATGGCGTGGTTGCTGCAGCTGGATGATGTGTTCTAGTAGGATCTATTTTTGGAAGCAGATCCCAATATTGATTTGTCTTTGCAATGTTTGAAATTTAAAATGTAGCACATTCATACACATAGCATGTTAATAAGCATTTAGAAAGTATTGACGCTTAGTTCATTGGCGAAATCTCCGTTTTTAGTCATATTACTAGTACCTACCAACTTTTCATAGTATCAACCAAAATTCATACCACAGGCTACCCAAACGTAAGTCCCGTCGTGACGTCACGTCTGCGTAGCCTTCTACCCTGTAAGGCTGCGCAAACGTGACGCCTTCTACTCTGGAAGTCTTGCTATAGTCAGCATTCATCTCCCACACCACCGTAGCTTCGTCTTAGGCTGCTGCTTTTAAGCGCATGAGAGTCAGCATTGAAATGCATGACTGAACCTACTCGTGTCCTCCCACCGGCAACTTTGTGATGGATTGGGTATTCCGTGTCCTGTACTTACGCGTTTGGAGCACAGTGTGTGGCCAAATGCTTGCCGGTCCATGGTGCTGCATTCTATTTAGCACGAGTAGCTTGCTTCCTCGTGTGCTCGTTGTGTGCGATCTCGGGCCAGCCGCCTAACTTGCGGCGGTCGGCGTCAGGGCGCCAGCTCAATATCTGAGGTGAGCCTGTCGGGCCTGCTGGGCGGCCGGCCGGTGGCCGCAACGCTGGCCGCCGCCGTGCCTCTGTCGGCGGCCGGCGCCAGCTCGCTGTCCGGCCGGCTGACGTTCACGGACGCGGTACGAGCCACCACGCTCCACCTGCGCGACGGCCGGCTCAACGGACGCCACCTGGCCGTCTACCTGGCCACAGTGCGGCTCACGACGGACCACCAGTGGCTGGCGGGTCCGGTGGTGGCCGGCGCGGTGACGCTGCCCGACGCCACCGTGCGCCACCTGACCGTGCGCGGCCTACTGGACGGCCTCAACTGCACCGGGCTGCTCGAGGTGAGACGCATGGCGCGCCCCACGCCGCCAGCACGCTCCAGTGTCGCCGTGGTGCGCATGCTGTGCTGCTCCTCGCCCCGTCTGACCGCCTGCCGCTCTGCTCCTCGCCCCGTCTGACCGCCTGCCGCGCTGTTCATCGCCCCGTCTGACCGCCTGCCGCGCTGCTCATCGCCCCGTCTGACCGCCTGCCGCGCTGCTCATCGCCCCGTCTGACCGCCTGCCGCGCTGCTCCTCGCCATGTCTGACCGCCTGCCGCGCTGCTCCTCGGCATGTCTGACCGCCTGCCGCGCTGCTCCTCGCCATGTCTGACCGCCTGCCGCGCTGCTCCTCGCCATGTCTGACCGCCTGCCGCGCTGCTCCTCGCCATGTCTGACCGCCTGCCGCGCTGCTCCTCGCCATGTCTGACCGCCTGCTGCGCGCCGTCGCAGCGTGTTATTCTGCTGGACGGCGACTACGAGTTGTCCGGCCTGTGGAGACTGGCCGGCTTGGCGGTGGCCGGTGATCTGCGCGTGCTCTCGCTCAACGGCCAGCAGCCGGCCGCCCTGCTACGGCTGGACGGCGCCGTCACTCTGTACCACCTCAACGTCGTGGGAGACGTGCACGCACCCGGCATCACCAACGGCTCGCTGTCCACCACGCTGAATGGGATCGCCCTCGGGCGGGAGTTCAGCGCTCTGTTTCCGGTGAGCGCCGACCGGCGGAGGACGCACGGGCGCTCTGTTTCCGGTGAGGGTCGACCGGCGGAGGACGCACGGGCGCTCTGTTTCCGGTGAGGGCCGACCGGCGGAGGACGCACGAGCACGCTGTTCCCGGTGAGGGCCGACCGGTGGAGGACGCACGAGCGCGCTGTTCCCGGTGAGGGCCGACCGGTGGAGGACGCACGAGCGCTCTGCTGATGACCGAGCAGCTGAGCCGTCCCGCGTGGTGTGCAGCACCCCATCCGATGCACTTGCCGTTCCATGTCGAAGGTGGGTGGGTTTAAATGTGCGCTAGAAGACGCCGCGTTGAGGTTCGAACCAGAGGTGGCTTAGTGACTAACCCCACTACGAACGGTGAATCGTGGTGGGCGTCGGGTTGGCTCGGAAGAAGCTGTTGCGAGACTTTGTATGGAACCCACCATTTGTCTGTCCTGGTGCATGTTTTTGGGCATTGTCCATAGTTCTCCTGGCCATTGCATACGGTGCAAATTCAGTGATCGCTAAGGCATTGGCCGGAGAGGTGTCACCGCTTCGGTTCCTGTCCAGAACGTCGTGCCCCGTGCCCTCAGCTGCACCACACGAGGCGGCAGATACACCCGGGTGGGCTCATCTTCACCGGTCACGTGGTGTTCAACGGCAACCTAGCTCTGGCTGGGCCGCTCAATGACTTCAACGTGTCCGACGTGATCGTGCTAGGCAACGCCAACACCATTGTCGGTGAGCCACCCGGGAGGCCGGCACGCTGCTGCCGTGTGACGACGTCATAGCTCTGGAGTTTCCAGCTTGTCTTGCGAGTCTGTGTGTAAGGTGTTTTGCCACAATTAGGGATTACGTGCGCAGCTTGGTGTTCGTGATGGTTGTGTTTGTATGATACCTGTTTTCTGTCGTTCATGACAAAGCAAAAGGATATGCAAGCGTACCTGTGCCCAGCGGTTTTTTTTTTGTAAGGTCCGATAGCTTTCAGAATGGTGGACTTTTCAGTTTAAACTGCTATGGGTTTTTCAAAAGAGTTTTTCAAAGAACCAGCCATACTTTGTGATATTTCGAAGTTCTTGTCTTTGTTTTTGACGAGTTTCGAGAAGTTCTAGCCCTATGTTTTGCCCACCGCCAGTTGTTGGTCGTCCTGATACACCACGCTCAGCGTGGGTGCCACACACGCCACGTTTGCGCGCGCAGGTGTGTTGATGTGGCGCACGCTGATGGTTGTGTGGCTGAACGTGGCGCCGGTGGCAGGGTCCTTCCAGTTCAGCGGCGCTGTGACGGCGGACGCGGTGGTGCTGGACGGCACGGACATGGACCGATGCGCCGCCACGGCCGTGTACCCCGACCAGAACGTGACTCTGCATGGCCACTACCTGCTCACTTCGGTGGGGACCTCCAGAGCGGAGCCTTGGACTCCGGTCACCAAGTCTCCCGTGCTGACGTCTCTACCCGGGTCGTGGATCGGACTCCGGTCGCCGAGTCTCCCGCACTGACGTCTCTACCCGGGTGGTGGAGCAGGGGGAGGGGAGGCCTTCTCTGCTATTGGCCGATTGATTGCGAAGCTGCGATTTATGGTCACGAATCATGCAGATGCGTCATCACTGGGACAGGTTACAATGTATTTCCTGACCGTCATTCCTGCCAGTCCTGACCTGCCTTACCGTCATGAAGGATGATGTCATGATGATGATGGATAGGGCTCCATGAAGGCCCTATCTTTGCCGTGCTGCCGCGCTGTGTGGCCGGGAGGCTATGATGAGACCGTCTCCACTGGGCGTGTGTCACCGACAGGTGGGCTTGGACGGCTCCAGTATCGACCAGACGCTTGACATGGACGACTCGCGGGCAAATGTCACCGCTCTGCTGGGTCAGTGTGCCCGACAGGTTACAGAATTCAACGTGAGTGGCGTGCCGTTTGCCCGGCCAGGCGTCCGAGGGGACGCGCCGGCGAGATGTGCGACGAGATGACCAGAAATGCGCCGAGCCGTTGTTGGGACCAAGCGCCTGAGTAACGGTTGATGCGATTACAGATGTTATACATAAGCTTGACTAATGAATATCAAGCCGTCGATACTTGAGGAAGTCTCGATTGCTGCACTGGAGGGAAGGCCAGCTGATGCCCCATCAAACTAGGTCTCATGAACCGGTGGCGTATCATGTCGTGACCTCCTGATCCGCCTCAGCTGTGTCGTTTGCTCCCCAGAGCTACTTCAGCTCACAGTGTCGGGCGATGCTCGACCTCTACGACGACATGCGCTCGACCTATTACGCCCTGCGCTACTTCGACCTGGTCCAGGAGCTGACCTGGCCCGACATGGAGCGTGTGCTCAGCTCGGTAGTGGTGGAGGTGGGTGTGCGCCGGTCCGAGCGTCGCCGGGCGGGTCCTGAGGGGAGCAGGGGAGCGGGTCGGACAGAGGCCACCTGCTGCCAGATCGTGGAAGCCGATGTCGTGACGGGCCTGTCGTGTCATCCCAGCTTCCCCCGCAGCTGGCTCAGACTGCCGCTTGGCTGCAGAAATACCGCTGAGTGGGGAGGCGTGAGAACCTGAGCGAGTCTCTTCGGCCCTGGCGGATCCCCACCATGGCCGGTTGGTGCGCCGTCAGCGGCCGCGGTCTTGGCGGGGTCTCTTCTGACCGCTGCCATGCCGCTTTGCCGCAGAAGGCGGATAGCCTCCACGTGGTGGTGACGTACGTGCGTCGCTCGAGTGGCTGTCCAGAGACGCGGCTGCTTCAGTGGCGTGAGGACATCACCCAGCTGCGGCCCGTCGGCGCGGCGCCGCTGGCCACCGGCGCCGTGCGACAGTGGCGCCACCTGCGGCTGGCCGGCCGCCACGTGCTGGTGTCTGCGGCCGGGCCGGCGCCACAAGGCTGCCCGAGCCTGCTATCGGCCATTTGGCTCTGGAGCGGTGACACTCTGCAGGTTGGTGACGTCTCGCCGGCCAGCGCGCGTTCTCTGGATGCGTGATACTCGCCAGGTCTGTGCTGTACCCTCGGGGTTTCCTCGGGCACTAGCGCTCCCACCTGAGTATGGGCCTCGCAGTGTTCCCCATGCTGGTATTGTGCTTTAGGATCTCTGGCGGCGAGCCACCAGACTGTGGTGTCTCGGCGCGTGTTTGCGCGTCAGAAGCCTGATGTCCATTGTGTTGCCGGCCAGCTGATCCAGAGTCTGCAGGCGTCAGCCACCCAGGTGCTGTACACCGAGGCCCCGCTGGGCCTAGCGACGCTGCTGCTGCTGGACCCTGCCGGACACTCTCTCTGGCGCCTCACGTACCACTCCGACTCTGGCACCTTCGTGGGTGGACCTGAACCTACTCAGGCCGGTACGAACTTGACACGGCGTTTCTTTCGGCTGACGTGACATCGAAAGTCATTCCAGGCAGGTATAGAGACGCGCAACCGTCCTAGGCTGCTAATAACTACACAAACGTGTGGCCACCGGAAGGGGTCGATGCGCACGCCTCCCCTCGCTCCCAATATTTTAATCCTTAAAGATATGTGGCTTGCGCGGGTGGCGGGCGGCCACCGAAGACGCCGCGGAACGGGCGCGGCGGACTGACATTGTTAGAGTAACGGAGCCATACACCGTGCATCATAAGGTATAGATCACTCTCGTTACTACGCAGGATTAAGTAAGAAACACGCCTGTTTAGGCTTTATGCCGCTACATGACATGTTCTCATGCGTATGAGCATGTAAAGCTGAAAAGTTCAGTTACTGGAAATTTGACCGACCCGGTATGATGGGATCAATGAATGACCTGACAGCATAAAACTTATTACCAACCACCAGATCCCGCATAGACCAATTAACTCGCGTTTTCCACCCAGCCGTATATTTTTCGGTTTGGAAATCGCAGGGCTCGTATACCCCCCCCCCCCCCCCCGCCTATCAGCCCGTGTTATGAAACACAGCGGAGCAAGACGGGGGTTAAGGCGCCCCTGTTCTAGCCTTGGTGACTGAATAGACCCGAAGCTTTCCTCGGTCCGGTCCGAGACTATCTGTGTTCCTATTCCGCCATCACCTCTATTGTTTGGTTTGCCCTGGCCCGATTGGGCCCTGACGCTCCCTTGCCCCGGTCTCCGGCCCCTCCGTTTCTCCCTCCGCCACCTCCGGTCCCTTCATCTCTCCCTCAGAGATATGCGACCCTCCGTCTCTCCTTCGACATGTCTGTCCTCCATCTCTCCCTTTGACATATGTGATCCCTCAGTCTCCCTGTCAACATGTCCGCCCTCCGCCCCTCCCTCTGGAGTTTTGATCTTTCGGCCCCTTTCGGTTCGGCCTCCTTCCCTCCCACGCCGGCTGACGCCGTCTGCCGTCCGCCAGAGCTGGTGGCGGCGCACCAGCTGCCGGACGGCTCGCAGCTGCTGCTCTCGGCCGAGGACAGCACGGTAGTGGTGCGGCACGAGACGCGCCACCAAGACGTGCAGCACGAGCAGACGCTGGGTGCGCTCACGGCCACCGCATTATACACCTACACCCTGCGCGACCGAGTCCTAATGGCCGTCGGCGACGGGGGCTGGAGCTCGCTGCTCAACAGTCCGCAAGGGGTCAAGGTGAGGCCACCCGCTGCCCAATCATGTATACCATCTCAGACTAGCCAGAGGCTACACGTCAAACCATTGTCATCGCCTTGACACGGCCACTGCGCCGGGGACTGTCGCGGGCAGAAATATAACCATTCTCAGTTTGCGCCCCGGTTACCATGCCGCCCTCATTGTAGTGTTTTCTTTGTGTCGCTGGAAAAGCCAATATCGGAAATTGCGAGAGGTCGTCTCGGGTCTCGCACTGCGGGTGGATGTTATCGGTAACTGAGGTTCCGCGCGGCAGATATTCGAATACTTCGGCAACGGGACGCACCGTTGTGTGCCGGTGCAGCACCTGGGCGCCGTCAGTCCGGCGGACATGATGTTACTAGCGGCCGGCAGTCTGCCCGACCTCTTCCTGGCCGTGGTCGAGCGCGACTGTGGCCTGCGTCTTTTCATCGACAAAGGTGAGCCACCCGCCACCACAACCGTGACCCCGACGACTCGACGTCAGTCTGGCCCGGGCGGTGGGCAGGGCTGCACAGGATAGTGTAAGCAAGTACAGTGCAGTGCAGTGCAACGTAGTACATTGCAGTGCGGTGTACTATAGTACAACAGAGCAAGGTTGGTTTCGGTCTAATTTGTCTGGAGTTGACCTCGTCTATGTAGAACTACCTGCACCTGTATATATCTCGCTGATCCAAAAGTCGCAAGAATGGTCAGGACGGTGGAATGGAATGACTTTTGGTCTGGGTGATGCTTTGTTTATTGCGATAGAACTGAACGACTGACTCGGGGCGCAACTCGAATCTGGAAAAGCCCAGATTTTTGCCTGATCCGGATTTTGGCTGTGCGATATTAGGAGTGAGGAAGTGGGCAGTGACATCAGTAAGCCCCTCGCCCCACTTTTCAGGAAACTAAACCACGGGTTCAACCTGACGTCAGTCTGAGGCCTAGCCGACATGCGTGCACAGCCACATTTCCGCCTGTAGCTCTGGTGGGGGTCGACGACCCGTCCACAACTCATGCCCGTGTCAGACTAGTGTATACGTGGCGCGCACCACGGACCAGTGCTCAGGCGTGTGAGTGTGGTCGGGCTGTGACGGGGCGCGACCCAGCCTCCCGGCGAGCCAGCCGCTCAGCGCACGCGCTCGCGTGTTGTGCCGCAGGCGAGGCCGGCTTCGTGGAGTTCCAGCGGCTGGCGGTGCCGGGTGCCACCGCCGTCAGCCTCCTGTTCCCGGCCGACGAGTCGCCTCCGCATCTGCTGGTGACGGCTGGCGACCGCCTCGTGCTGCTCGCCGCGCACATGGTCGGCGCCCGGGTAACGCCAGAGGACACGGACTGCGCGCCGCGCCTGCCCCAGCCCTCCTTTGGTCTGTAGTCGACGCCGCGCCTACCTCATCTTCCAGGCCGGAGGCTGCCGATGCACGGTACGCCGACCTGGGACACGCCGCCCGGGTCCGGCAAAGCCGGGCTGTCGGCCCGGACACCGAAGAGACCGGCATCCACGCGGCTGAGATTCCGTGCGCCCGCATACTCTGACGCCCTCTGTTCTCTGGACGTGTATTGTATATTTGATCGAATATAAAATTGCCTCCTTCGTGCTCTGTCCGTGAAATTTGCTCGGCAGCGTTCGACACGCGCGGCGCCAGATGAGCCGTTCCGCAGCGACGGCGAGGGAGCAGCCAGTCTCGTGCTCGAGGTGGCCATCATGACTTTGGAACGTTCTGACCATGGTTCACATGGATCAGGTATTACATGCTATCTCAATGGTCTCGCAGGCTCCAAATAGTGTGATAGTAACCGTAAAGAAACCCGGCAGACGGCCAAGGACCGAGTATGGACAGTTCTGACACATTCGGATGATATAAACCACGCTAATCGACCATAACGGACAACTGTGCAGTCTGAGTCGGATCATCCCGACACTGAGTACAAGAGGTGGCCGGTACGTACATAGGCTACGGAGTAGAGTCGCATGTGAAAGCCAGTAAAATTCCATCTACCACCGCAGTCGCTCAGCGCACGAGACTTGCTTAGCAGAGGCTGACAGGGGGCGATATCCACTTGACAATCCACTCAGAACTAAACCCAGACGTGATGTTGCTGGGGTCTAAATGTGTATGATCACGGGGCCTGAATGTGTACCAGGACCAATGCATATCACAACTATACCTCTGGCGTCATGGTCAAAACAGGCATAAAATGCCATCCCTATAAGGCATGGTGCTAATCAACACGTGCTATTATTAGGCCTTGTCACGCAGTCGGCGCAGCGAATTACGGCCACCGGTGCTGCTGCCTGCCAGGAAGCCTTGTAAGTCCCGCGGATATGGCAGGCCTGTGGCCCGACGGCTTTGAAGTGCGCACCAGACGCCCGCCGGCGGGCGTCGCTAGTTGGTCGACAGCTGCGCGACGCGACGCGTGACACCCTCCAGCTGGTCGTCGCTGTCGCGCCGCTCCTGCCGCTGGTCGTGCTGTTGCTGTTGCTGCTGCTGCTGCTGCCGGCCCGGCGCAGCGCCGTCCCCGCCGTCCTGCTTCCGAAGCCACGCCTTGGCCGTCTCCGGCTGAAACGGCCCAGCTTCTTCTCAGCGTCTCAGCGGGCGACGTGACCGCCGGACTCGCCGCGGTACGACTTACACGTGACGCCGACGGCCAGCGGCCCGACACATCTCTGTGGCAGCCGCTACGGCAGTCATGGCACATTGCATCCGACCTCAATACCGCAAGTTTGTCAGCTATTCAGTGCATTTGCGAGGAGCATTATTCACGTAAATAAGACAGCAGTAATAGCCGTATTCCTCCGAAAGAAAAACAGGAGAAAACTACACGCGCCCAGCCATACGCGTAGTTGTCGCTCCACCTCTATCGTTTGCACGTCAGTTCTATGGCTCATACAAACAGGCCTGCTTCCGTGATTCTGCTGGAAGAATGCTCCAGCGCATCAGCTGGCGTGTTATGAGATCACAGCGCCGCGGCCTCCACCTCGCGCACCCCTCGAACGAATCGCGGCTACCAGCGTGGCCAGGGGCATGTCAGCACTCACCAACCAAAACCAGGTCGACTTTCGCTTGTACTTCCACCTGACCAAGCACTGCGTGTTGGACCACGGCCAGATGACGTGTAGGTGGATGTGGTACACGGATACCATGGGAGGCACGTGGAAGCCCACCCTGCGGGCGGCACGCGACGCGCTGTCAGTCGTCTACTCACGGAGGCGAACCAGAGGCCAGGCCGGAAAATGAGCCGCGACGTCCACGCCATCTGGCTGGCAGGGTGGATGGCGTGCAGGTGAAGGTGCGACACCAGGTGGAAAGGCGGCCAGTGGAAGCCGAACCTGGCCAGCGGAGGCAGTGCCAGGGTCAGCAAGGGGGGGGGGCCAGCGGCTCATGCACACACCATGTGGAACAGCACCTGAAGGCAATAACAGGTCTACAGACACCTGTAGGTGCAGGTAATGAACTGTATTACATGTTTCATTAGTAGGTATGATATGGTATCTGGAAAACAGATGTAGAACATGCAGGAGAGCTCTGCAAGAAGGCTACTGCTGACTCACCTGACATCTCCAAGATCAGCATCCTCCTTCTGCAGCAAAGTTGTTGCCACATGGACCAAGCCATCCACTGTAATGTCATGATGTAATGAAACATTGCTGGGAATGTTCCATGGTGCACTTTGTTTTGTATGGCATGTAGCATGGATACCATGCCTTTTCTATCAGAAATTTTTTACTCCAATGAGTATGAAGATTAAATTCCTTTCATTTACCTGGCCATAGCAAATAATCCAAAATCTGAGTGACTAGATTGCTCTTATAATTGTCACTTAAGTAATCATTGTTACATTGACAGATACAATGTGCTCTCACCTTCCTATCCAGTATTTAGTATATTCTGACAAATATTGATAAACAAGATTCTCTGGCATCCAAAGAGTGGTGATTCACATCTTTTTGCAATATAAAACAGTGTCCTCAAGCCCACCAGTAATGGGCAAGAACTAACCTACTTCTGCTCTGCCACGTAGACATGTGACATCACGCACATGCTCATTTGTGATGACTAAAAGGTGGTTGGTTGAAGCAGGCCTCCTGTCCCTGAACACTGTATAGGTGTCATCCTGCAAAAACCAGAAACATGCATCCATAAGCATCTCTGGGGTCAATGCTAGGGTCTGCAATCTCTTTGCAGATGTGCTTCTGTCCTCCATATGCACACAAAACAACTTCAATATCTGCAATGCCAGATATTGGAAGGTCTAAGCCATCTTGAATGCTTGAAGCTAGAATGCCAAAAACATCTGCTGTTTTACATGTGCACATGGGAATGATAATCCCTGGATGTTGTGCCATCATGGCTTTCCACAAAATTCAACATTAACCCTATAGCAACTGATGGAAAGAACAACTTCAAAATTGGTTCTGGCATCCACACTTTCAGATGATTCACCTGCAATTCCCTGCAAAAATAAAAAATCATGTTTTGCCTGGCTTTGTCCTCTTAAAACTTTAAATATCATATTGTTCATCAAATTCTAAGGCTGACTGCATGCAGAAGTCACCACCTGTCATTGTGGGAATGCAATGTGGGAACAAGAATGGGAGCCAGTGATCTGCTGCTCATTTTTTCAGTTTCGTTTGGCGAACAAAGTTCATTTACACTGGCATGTACATGCACATGGATGCTTCTGTTGTCATGGATGGCACCTACCCTGTATAAAATCGGGTTTCGTTCTAGGCCATCGGCGATGCGACAGAAGATGCATGCGAGCCGACGACTGGATTGCGATTGCATCTTCGTCAATTAAGTAAAAATATTTAAATGTTGAAATGGTTGCTTATGTTCCCGGAGTAGGATAACAAAAACCAAGAAATGATGACGTGATTCTGCTAGACTGGAATCCTCGCGGCGGCCCCCTCCCCAACTTCTCCAACCAGCCACCACCCCCTGCCCACCACCAGTACCCTGACCGGCGATCCTGCGACTGCTCGTTAAGAGTGCGGTCCACGAATGCCGTAGATTAAAGTAAGTCTACTAGAGAGAGCTACGCAGACGTGACGTGACCATGAAACCAAATTTTCGTTACCTGCCGCATGGTTTTTGGTTGATACTACTAAAAGGCTGGTAGATACTAGTGACATGATTTAAAACGGTGATTTCGTCCTCGAAATGGATGACAGCGCGGTTCTACAGCTTCATTTTAATGTTACAATAATAAATTTAATAATTTTGCATTTCAAGCCTGCTAAATACAACCAGATACCAGGATCTGACTGCAAAAATAAATCCTACCAAACCTTATTTTCTAGCTGTAGCACCCACGCCATATTCGTCGAGGCCAATTCGCGTAAATATATATATATATATATATATATATATATATATATATATATATATGTAAATCACTTTTGAGAAAGGAAAATCAAAAGGTAAATGAATAAATATCGTAGGTAATATTTAGATTGAATTTCGTAATGAGCAATGATAACGCACACATTCTTGCAATGCAGTACTTATATAGAGCGGAATGTGAAAATAAAGTAATGTGAAGAAGGCAGGTGCCAAGAATTTCGCTGTTGCTGTGCTATGATCTTCCTAGGTGTCGGTTAACTTGCAAATCTATAATGTTAGATGGGTTAGATAAAGATGGTCGACAGGGCAATGCACCCACCGGCCTAAAATACCCCTATTATACTATTTCGGAGTTGAGATATGGGCCTCGAATCTTTGATTGGCAGAAATTGCAAAACATACCAGAAATCGGCCCACTTTGCGGGAAAGTTATGCTATCTTGAACTGAAATGGCATGTGCTGTATTTAAGCTCCCGGGGTTCACCACTCACTAACCCCATATGGGCAGACCAGCCCTGCATCCACCCTGACCATGCCCTCACTAAGGCTACAGAATGTGCATTCCAACTTCTCAATGCGCACCCCAGGGTGCTGCGAGCCCGTCTGGCTCGCTGTATCTCATTTCCAACATATACTGTTGTTTTTGCACGTTGTTCTCTTTTACACAGACTGTTTTTAAGCACTTCCGGCTAGAGTTCTTCGGGATAAATCGCTGGTGAATGGGTAACCTCATCTGTCTGTGGGTGTAGACGGCGTCACCCATAGGCGGCGGCACCTCCGTAGACCGCGTCACCAGCGTAGGTGGCGTCATGAAATTTGTAGGCGGCGCCACTGAAAATGCCCCTGCCGCCCCATCCGCTAAATGTCACCGTGCTCTATGCAGTATCAGATTTCACTTGGAATTTGTCACGTCAAGTCCGCCAGCTGTACCTGCACTTTTTTCCTACCGTTTAAATTATTTATTCACGCCGACAGAAATAGTTTCACCTCGTGAAGACCTTTCATATGGCGAATTGTTTCACAATGTCTTATATGCCTTTCGTCAGCGCCAACATATAAGTTCTGAAAACATCCGCTCTCTCTCTCTCTCTCTCTCTCTCTCTCTCTCTCTCTCTCTCTCTCTCTCTCTCTCTCTCTCTCTCTCTCTCTCTCTCTCTCTCTCTCTCTCTCTCTCTCTCTCTCTCTCTCTCTCTCTCTCTCTCTCTCTCTCTCTCTCTCACGCCGCGACATGCGCATGAGGCGGTCGGGCCGCTCGCCGCTCTAGTGACTGTCCAAGAAACCTTTGTTGTGAAGATACTTGTTGTATCGTAGCCTCGTGTCGCATCGTAGTCGTAGTTCATGGGCGCACCGCGAGTGGCGTCACTGTCGGGCGTTGCGAGTCAGTCGGCCCGGAGCCGCCGTGCCGCGCGGTTGGTCGTTCGTAGTTTGTAAACTGAACTCACGTTAACGTTAATAAACGGTTTGGAGGCACAACAACTTGGCGACGAGAAAGGGATTTTAAAGTAGGGACAAGTGCAAGTGACGCGCGGACCGGCAGGACGTGTGGAACTGCGAGGACTGGCAGGGCACGTGGAGCTGAGGACCGGCAGGACGTGTGGGACTGCGAGGACTGGCAGGGCACGTGGAGCTGAGGACCGGCAGGACGTGTGGGACTGCGAGGACTGGCAGGGCACGTGGAGCTGAGGACTGGCAGGGCACGTGGAGCTGAGGGCTGGCAGGGCACGTGGAGCTGAGGACTGGCAGGGCACGTGGAGCTGAGGACTGGCAGGGCACGTGGAGCAGAGGACTGGCAGGGCACGTGGAGCTGAGGACTGGCAGGGCACGTGGAGCTGAGGACTGGCAGGGCACGTGGAGCTGAGGACTGGCAGGGCACATGGAGCTGAGGACTGGCAGGACGTGTGGAACTGCGAGGACTGGCAGGGCGTGTTGGGGAGCCGATGGCAGCAGTATTAGAAAATGCAGGTGATCAATCGACGGGCTTCGGGAGTTTTCTGACTCGGTCGACGGAACAGGGCAGTGTCGGGTCATTCATTTATTGTCACAGTGTGTCAGGGGCAGGACAGTGACGGGGTCCGATAGCCCTGGGACAGGTTCAGGGGCATCAGTTGCGAGAAAGGCCCCAGGACTGGCGCGTGGTTTTGCAGTAGCGGCGCGCCGCCATTTTGGACGTTAGTTTAGCGGGGGCCCGGCAGAGGCGCTGCGTCGTCGGGTCAACGACCTCCAGAAGCGTAGTTCGGCAGCTCGCCGACAGAGGCGCTGTGATAGCCAGCGGTGGCGTGACTCGTGAGTCAGCACGACATCAGGTGATCGGCCGGAGAGGAGTCGAGCCGGCCGGCTGGGCGGCCGGACGCGAGCCAGCTGATCGGAGCGTGGGAAACGACTGGGCGCCGTGCGCGAGACAGAACAGCTGATCGGACCGTGGGAAAACAGCTGAGATCAGTGTGCCGGATCGAACAGCTGATCGGGACGTGGTAAAGCTGAAGGGATGGCGCTGCCGGGAATGCATCTGCCCACGGTGGCACCCTACCATACAGGGGAGGACTTTGAAAGGTGGGTGAGAAGCATAGAGCGGTATTTAGTGGCCGTGAACATAACTGATACCAATCAGAAATGTGCAGTGCTTCTCCATCTGGTTGGGCCGGACGTCGCAGATCTCAGCGAGACGCTGCCGGATGAAGACGCGACGGGAGATAACTTTGAAAAACTTAAGAAGAAGGTCACGGCGTACCTGTCGCCGGTCAAAAGTGCTGTGACTGAGCGGGCTGCATACCATCTAATGAAAATGCAAGCGGGTGAAGAATTCGAACAGTCCCTGGGGCGACTCCGGATCCAAGCACAGAAATGCGGCTATGCAGCGGCTGAGATGGACAGGGAATTCTGGGACCGGTGTGTCGTCAGAAGCAGCCCCGGGCTGAGAGAAAAGCTACTGCAGGAGGCGGCGACCAAAGGAGACGGGCTGACGCTCGCGAACGTCCGGCAGACAGCGCGGGAGTACCGAGACATGCGTCAGCTGAGCGCCCATCTGAAAGAGAGTCAGCCGGCAGTCACAGGAGTCGACTGTGGGGGGACGGCCGTGAACGCAGTGCGGCCGGACCGACCACAACGGCCACAGCGAGGCCAGTGTTTCCGATGCGGATCCAGACAGCATTGGAAGGGGGACTGCGCGGTCGGGGTGCAGGAGCGTGGCGCTGCCGACCGGCCATCGTCCGGGGACAATGAACGGCGTGAGGAGCGGCGGCAGCAGGGACAGACCCGCCGTCCCCCGCCCGTCCGACGCTGTTTCCGGTGTGGGTCGGACGCCCACCTACTGCGCAGCTGTCCACAGCGCCGCACAGTGGACCATGTGACTGAGACTGAAGGAGGTGTGCCACAGCGCCTCGAGGACATTCTCCTGCAAATCGACATCCCGAGCGAGAGGCATGGCCTGCCACTCATCACAGTGAGGATCAACGGTCAGGACATCACGATGATGATCGACACCGGCTCGCAGGTGACAATCGTCGGCAGAGATGTCAAGATCCCGGGACTGCGCATGCGGGCATCGGAGCTACGTCTGCAGTCCTACACCGGTCAGACGGTGCCCCTCCGCGGAGAGGCAACGGTGGAGGTGGAACACGCAGGCCAGGCCCGGTCACTGCGACTGGTGATATGTGACCGACAGGGGAGCGCGCCGCTGCTGGGACGAGACTGGCTGCACCAGCTCTGACTGAACTGGCGAGCAGTTAGCATCGTCGGCCGGCCGGGAGACGCTGACGGGAGAACCACGCCGGAGTCGGGCGCGAAGACGACGCTGGAGTCGGTCGTCAAGTCGCACGAGACAGTGTTCACCGACGGACTGGGGAAGATGTCGATGAGGGCCCATCTCACGCTGAAGCCTGACGAGCGTCCGGTGTATAGGAAGGCCAGGCCTGTGCCGCGCGCCCTCATGCCTCTAACTGACAAGGAATTAGAGCGCTGTATCACGGAGGGAGTCGCAGAGAAGGTTGACCCAGAACAGAGGCCGTCAGGCTGGGGGACCCCGCTGGTCCCAGTGCTGAAGCCCAACGGTCATTTCAGGCTGTGCGCAAACTACAGCTTGACAGTGAATCCACAGCTCCGGGTGGATCCGTACCCACTGCCTGCGCCAGAGGACCTATTCGCGGACATACGTGGTCGAGTGTTCGCAAAGCTGGACATCCGGCGGGCATACGAGCACATGGAGCTGGACGAGACGTCACAGGACCTCACCACGGTGACGACGCACCACGGCTCGTTCCGGATGATCCGTATGCCGTATGGCATCGCCAGCTGCGGCTTCCTGTTCCAGCAGGCAATGGACGAGGTGCTGGAGGGACTGCCGGGCTGCGTGTGCTACATTGATGACGTTCTCATCGCAGCGGAAGACGAGGCAGAGCTGGTGACACGGCTGGACCGGGTCCTGACTCGGCTGGAGCGTCACGGCCTCCGGCTAGAACGCTCAAAATGCACTCTCGGGGCGAGCGACGTGTCTTACCTGGGATGGCAGATCATCGCGGACAGCATCAAGCCGGAGGAAGACGGGACAGCCGCGCTGCTGGAGGCGCCAGAACCACGTGACGCTCACCAGCTCAGATCCCTGTTGGGATCGGTGAACTACTACAGTCGTCTCCTGCCCGGGCTCGCGACAACGCTAGCCCCACTGTACGCGTTGCTGAAGCGCGCCTCGCCGTGGAACTGGACGCCGAGATGTTCGTCTGCAGTGGATGAAGTAAAGCGGCTGCTGGCGAGCGGCCGTGTGTTGGTGCGGTATGACCCCGCCCTGTCACTCAAACTGGTAACAGACGCCAGCGCCACTTGAGTCGGCGCGGCTCTGATACACCGCATGCCGGACGGCACAGAACGACCGATCATGTTCGCGTCGAGGACGCTGACACCGACAGAAAGACGTTACGCACAGGTCGAGCAGGAAGCCACCGCTGTGCAGTTTGGGCTCCGGAGGTTCAGCAGGTTCCTGTTCGGCCGGAAGTTCACTCTCACCGTGGACAATCGGGCTCTGTCCCGGATCCTGAGCCCCGAGCGCGACCTCCCCGGTCTGACCGCGGCACGTCTGCAGCGGATCGCCATGGAACTGGCAGCATACCAGTACAGCGTAGAGATACGCAGAACGGCAGACATGGCGCTCGCGGACAGTCTATCGCGGATGGCGCTGCCGTGCAGCGGAAACGAGCGGGCGGAGGAGGACAGAGAGGTGGCGGGAGTGCACTTGTTCATGGGCGGCGCGGGAGCGCCGCTGACAGCCCGCGAGGTCGAAAACGCCACCCGGCGCGACCCGCTGCTGGCGAAGGTGCTTATATATATAAGACATGGATGGCCGACAGAAACGAAGCCGGAGTTGGCGCCGTTCCGACACCGGGAGGCGGGGCTGTCCACAGACCACGGCGTGGTACTCTGGGGAGGCAGAGCGGTAATACCCCAGAGGCTGTGGTTACGAGTACTGCGGGAGCTGCACACCGGACACCTCGGCAGCGTCAAGATGAAAGGAGTGGCGCGCCGGTACGAGTGGTGGCCGGGCATGGACACAGAACTGGAGGCACTGGTGCGGGATTGTACCGCATGTGTAGAAAAGCGAGGAGCCCCGCCACGGAGCGCGCGGCACACCTGGGAGCCGGCTGGCGGCCCGTGGGAGCGAATCCATGTGGATTTTGCCGGGCCGTTTCAGGGCTCCAGCTTCCTCGTGGTACATGACAGTTTCAGCAAATGGCTGGGGGTGTGTCCGATGATAGACACGGGCACAGAGAACACGGTCCAGGGGCTGCGAGCCATGTTCGTTCGTTTCGGTATACCGCGGCAGCTTGTCTCCGACAACGGATCTCAGTTCACAGCGTCGCAGTTCGCGGAATTTTTTAGTGGGAACGGTGTACGACACGTCAGAGTAGCACCATATCACCCGAGCAGCAATGGGGCTGCCGAACGAGCGGTCCAGACCGTTAAGAACGGCCTCAAGGTGGCGCTGAGGGACGGGGGTGGCGCTGAGGGACTCCCTGTCTCGCCGGCTGTGCACGTTTCTGATGGCATACCGCGCGGCGCCACACTCGACGACAGGTCGGATGCCGGCGGAAGTGACGTTCGGGCGCCCAATGCGCATCAGGCCCGATCCTCGTGCACCCAAGCATCACACGAGATGTGCAAAAGAAACAGCAAGACCACGGGGAGGCAGCGGGAGGAAGGTCGCGCCAGTTCAGGGTAGGCCAGACCGTATGGACGCGGACATCTGGCGGACCCCGACGGCGGCGGCGCGGCGAAGTGGTAGGCATCACGGGCCCCGTCTCGTATCAAGTAGACGTCGGCGAGGCCGTCTGGGCCCGCCGTGCGGACCAGCTCCTGCCAACAACAAGACGGGAAGAGCAGCAGCCGACCGAGTCAGCTCCGCTGGAGCCGTCGCAGCAGCGTCCGGCCGACCCTGCTCCCGGCTGGCAGCAGCGTCAGATCCCGGTGGCTCACAGCTCTCTCGGGGAGAGAGAAGAGGAGGAGGAAGAGCGACCGGCACCGGCCAGGCAGGAGGCAGGTGGTCGCGACCAGACCAACACGGAGCCGGAATCAGCTCAACAGAACCGAGCTCCTGACGGGCCGGACGCCGAGTACCAGCAGACGGGACAGCCGCGCGCTGTCAGCGCGCCGCCCCTGCGGACGGGACAGGCTCACACGGCCAGCGCGCCGCGTCACGAGACGCAGCCGCGCCGATCAGCGCTCACCATCCGACCTCCGCTTCGTTTCAGGCTGTGGGGGAGCGCCACCATGGGGCGGAGGGTGTTGTATCGTAGCCTCGTGTCGCATCATAGTCGTAGTTCATGGGCGCACCGCGAGTGGCGCCACTGTCGGGCGTTGCGAGTCAGTCGGCCCGAAGCCGCCGTGCCGCGCGGGTGCTTGTTCCTACTTTGTAAACTGAACTCACGTTAACGTTAATAAACGGTTTGGAGGCACAACAATACTCGCACAAGTGTTAGTGCCCATACGCACAACATGGAGGCAGGCTGGAAGCGCATTTCAGCAATACTTTTGTGGGTCTTTTGCATTTTGCACCAACGCCATTTCCCAGCTGCAAATTTCATCGAATGTGCTAGGTCGAAAACAATTCGGCTTTCAGACATATTTATGTTTAAATCGGCCCGCGCAGAACAGTGTTTCCACGCCGCCATAGCATTGGTGCTATGTGACAGTCCCATGATGACGCCACAGCGCCGCTACCCAGAATGCAGTAATGCGGGGCTTGATTAAAAGGAGGTTTGCTGCCAATAGCGGCGGATCCAGGATTTCAAGGGGCCATGCAACAATTAGGAGTCCCGCTGCAGTTTGCCCCCTCCCCCCTAAAAAACATCCTTGCATTTCGGTCATGAGAACACCCATGTGCCAGCCAGTGAATGTTTGCGTGTGGCCAGTGGAGAGCGCTGCTTCGAGGCGCCCGCGTTCCCCTCCTGCCCCATGCGCCCCGTGCGAGGGACGCTGCCGCGGGCTGGGAGAGGAGGGGGATAACGAAGAGAAGATTCCAAGAGCCGCCGGCGCGAGGACGGACGGTGACGTACTGTGGTGGTGGGACGTACTGTGGTGACGTACTGTGGTGGTACGTACTGGCGCCGGTGGGACGTACTGTCACGAGTGTCTGTGACCAGCGTTAAATACAGAAGTGACTGGACGTACCGTGTGTACCAGTGAGCCAGAGGCGAGACACCGGAACAGCAGAACTTGCACATATACCTAGCACTCATTCATTTTCTACAGATCATGTTAAATCCTGTCATGTGGGGCTGAGTGTTTCCAAACAACAAGGAAAATTATCTCGAGTTCGCTGCTAACAACCACCAAAACCGAGCACGGAATTCATTCGTAGCTTATTGGCGGCTAGCCGGCGAGACGATGTAATCAGTTGATGGCTGGTGACAAGTGCATCATTTTTCCTTGGTTATAAAGTAGTACAAAATATCCTGGCATTCAGAATATGTTTAGAACGTGATGCACTAGCATAATAGGCGTCACACACTCGAAAGCCAATGGAAATGACGCATGCGATATTGGCGGCATGTAAAATTAAGCTGAACATTTACACCTAAAAATTCATCGGCACATATCCGAGTGCTACTGTAAGGCGAAGGCGCCAAGGCCAATAGCAACGGGAACCGGAGCGATCATGGGTGCCGCAGGCCAATAAAGTGGCTCCTGTCAATTAACAAAATGTTATCAGAGCAAGCCAAAAGAACCCAAGATTAACGTCGTGAGCTCTAAACGATCGGCAGTACCCCTACAGGCTGACATACAGGACTCCCCAGAGCGTAGTACTTTCTGAGCAAAGGGAATTGTCCAAGACCATGAGTTAGTACCCTTGTGCGATCAAGAGAGCACGGGCAGGTTAACAGAAAGAGGCTCGATGGGAGTGAAGTGTCCTCCGCAAATGAGATCAAAGGGAGAGAGTCCTTGACCAAAGAAGAGCTCCCCTGAGCATCGAGTATCCCCGTGCCTTACCTTATAAGAGCCCCAGCAACAGCACAAGACCCTCCAAACAAGTGGAAAGAATCCGAGACTTATATGAAGAGCCCCCTGACCAACTGAGCACACCCGGCATTCGGGGCTTAGAAAAAACTTATAGAGCCTTTCGAGCGAATGGAATGAATCCGTGGAGAAAAACCTGCATCGGCCGAGAGTGCCCAGACGTAGAAGCAGAAAGCGTTCCCACAGCAGCGTTATGCCCTACAATAAAATGCAAAGAGATCAAGGGCAACGTGGAAAGCTCCTTAGCGATTAGATTGACCCGGCAACTGAAAATATAGGGCCGGGGCAACCAACAGTGTAACGCCTCTGGACGGTGCAATAAGCCCCAAAATTTCCCCAAGTCACAGTTTCTCAATCAGCGAAGAATTAACGTCGTCTGCCTTTGAACTCTTTACTTTTACTAGAAGCTGTTCTTGGTCGTCTGTAGGGCCCAGGCGCCGAATTTTGTTATGTTTTTGTTGATAGAAGATTGCGTCCGTTCGGCCCCGGTTATGGGTTCCTTCGGAGCCTTTAGAGCCCCTCGGCGTGGTCCAGCGAGGCATGGTCCCATGACGAAATGCTGGATCCGCCTCTGAGCCGAGCATGACGATATTGTCAGCATTCAGCGTGATGCGTTACGAGAGAGGGAGCCACTGCTGCGTTGCTGCCGTTTTTAACGTGCGCTCTGGTGGAGTGCTAAACTATCCCCCGATAATTTTTCCGAAATGATTTCCGAACGGTGCGGCGTAGCCGCGCCAAATTCTTCATAGCTGTAGGCAATTAAAAAGCGGATCGCGCGGTTGAAAAATATTACATTTAACTTCTAAGATCGCTGATCTACGGCAGTTCAAAAGCAGGCCATCGATTCAGCGAAATAAGTTTTTAAGGATTTGTTTAATCTGATGGAATATCGGTGTTAGAAGAAGCCATACATTTTTGAGATACTTCATTAGGCGACACAAGAATGAAATGACCGAATTGCATTGACCTAGGGTCAGGTATGAAAGTCAAACCATGGTGAAAACCAGCTTGTGTTGATGTCCGTGAAGTTAGCGATTTATTCAACTATTTTTACAGCGACGAGTTCCGATTTCCCTGAAAAATGGTTTCAAGGTCAATTGTGGCATGATAACACCAAAAATGACCCTTACTTTGCAATTTCATGTGACCTTCTAGGTCAAAAACTGGGTCAAAGGACGGGGAACTCGATATCACCCAAAAGTTACCGGCCGATTTTCAACTTGCAAATGTCAGAATATTTAACACAGAAATAACTGGCGTCCGTTTAAAAGTCTAAGCCTCTCAAGGTCACCCTTCAAGGTCAAACGCGAGCTAAAATGACGGGGAACTTCATATCACCCAAAAATTACCGTCCGATTCTTAACTAACAAACATCAAAACATTCATCACAGAAAGAGCTAGCGTCCGTCAGAAAGTCCTGACCTCCTAACGTCACCCTTCAAGATCAAACACGGACTCAAATGACGGGGAACTCCATATCACCCAAAAATTACCGGCCGATTTTAATTTAACAAAGATCGGAACATGCACCACGGAAAGACCTTGATCTTGACCTTGACCTTGACCAGACCTTGAGAGGTCAGAACTTTTTTGACGGACGCTTGCTCTTTCTCTGGTAAATGTTTTGATGTTTGTTAGTTAAAATCGGCCGGTAATTTTTGGGCGATATGGAGTTCCCGTCCTTTGAGCACGCGCTTGACCTTGAAGGGTGACCTTGAGAGGTCAGGACTTTTTGACGGACGGTATTTCTTTCTGTGGTGAATGTTCAGATCTTTGTAAAACAATAATCGCCCGGTAATTTCTGGGTGATATGGAGTTCCCCGTCCTGTCCCGCGCTTGACCTTGAAGAGTGACCTTGAGAGGTCAGGACATTTCGACGGACGCTAGCTCTTTTTGTGACGAATGTTCTGATGTTCGTTAGTTAAAAGTCTGCCGGTAATTTTTGGGTGATATGGAGCTCCCCGTCCCTTGAGCCCGCGTTTGAATTTGAAGGGTGGCCTTGAGAGGTCAGAACTTTTGGACGGACGCTATTTTTTTCCGTGGTGAATATTCTGACATTTGCAAGTTAAAATTCGGCCGGTAATTTTTGGGTGATATCGAGTTCCCCGTTCTTTGACCCAGCTTTTGACCTGGCAGGTCACATGATATTTCAAAATAAGGGTCATTTTGGTGTTCTCATGCCGCACTTGACCTTGAAACCATTTTTCAGGGAAATCGGAACTCGTCGCTGGAAAAATCGCTGAATAAATCGCTAGCTTCATGGATATCTTGTGTTGTTACCCCAGAGCCTGTTGCATGGGGTAGTTTCTGGTGCTCATTTTTGATTTACTGATAGCAGAAGCACGTTAGGCATCTTCCATGGACTTCTTAAAAGTTAGAATAGGTCACCGACATAAAATGACACAGGTCAATATTTCGTTGTTAGGAACATACTGCCTAGAATAACCTGTCGCTGGTTCAAATGCAAAACTCAAAGCTGTCTTCTATGATTTTGGCCATATCCAACCCACATTCTGTGTTCCCTGACATGCTAGACCTATATATTAATCAGTTGGTGCCTGCTGTTCGATTCTGTTGCCTTGTTTTCCAGAGGTAAAGGAGCCAGACCTGCAGACGTCCAGATGTTTCCAAAGCTCTCGCAGCTTCTGGCCGGTTAACGATCTGTTATCTGTCTTGCTACTATGATGTCTATGCCTCAACCACACCCCTGTCCTTGGATCTAGCCCTTGGAATGTCTGGCCACTGCTATGTGAGATATGTCCTGTGGGTGGGACCTCCACTAATAATTTTACTTTGCTGTCTTGTGACGTGGTTCATGAGCATCACCATCCACCACTGGTGGCATCACCATGTGGTTCATGAGCGTCATCATCTGCCAGTGGTAGCATTACCCTGTGACCTGTAATGTCGCTTTGCATAGAGTTTTAGCTGTCATCTACCAATGGCAATATATGGTGCAATGTCCTGTGGTGGTGGGTCCTGAGCTCAAGATGTTCTCTACTGGTAACCATGCTCCATTACCTGTACCATTACTGTGCTTTTGTGTATTGCAGTCCAGAGTTCAATGTGTTCTCCATTAGTTGCCTGGCCAGTGGCCTGTTCTATGACTGTTTTGTCTTGACCTTAAGCTGTCCGCCCTAAATGCGTGGCTCCATAATCTGGCCCGTTTTGTCGGGTACAAAGCTTGAGCTGCCTCCCAGAAGAGATAATACCTTCTACATATACTGGCACTGGAGTGTCAGGAGTTCCAGCTGTCTCCCACCATCGACCTGACTGTGACATCCTGGCCTTATAAGATCTGGACCATAGTGAGAAGATGTCACGGGGGCAGGCTAGGGCATTACAGAAGTAGACGAGATTCAAAATGCTCTATACTACACCGAGAAAGCCATTTTCTGGATTATGAGACCACCTTTGCGAATAAGCAGCCCATGCTCTACATCAGAAGGTGCAGTGTTGTGTTAAGGAGAACGCTTGGTCATCTGATTGCGTGACCTATAACTGCGGTGTCTGGAGCCCCTCCTGTCTTCCGGTGTTGTCCTGACCACGAAGCTGATTCTGCAACAGCAATGATGTCGCAACATCAGCTGTGATGTCGAAGCTCCAGATGTCCACAAGTGACCGGGCGACATGATCCGTCTCATCATGGGTCCTGGGCTTTAGTTGCCCTCCACCAGTCGCCTGACCGCAACTGCGTGTCCTGTTGCAACAAAGACCGCCCTTCTACTTATCCTCTAACGCTCCACTACTGGCTTTGTCCAGTGGCCTGCTATCACTGGCGTTTGGAGCTTGAGGTGTCTGCTAACGGTGGTCTGACCCCTGACCTTCCCGGTTGAGACGGGGTGAATAACGCCGCCGCACGGCGGGCCTGGGCTTGCCACTGCGCGGAGAGGGTGCGTGCGATCTCGCAGCTGCGATCCACGGTGGTCGGGTGACCCGTGCGGGGCCACATACCGGCGGGCGTGGTTTTGAATGCGCAGCTACTTGGCGCGCCCTTGACCGCTCTTTTCCACTCACGCCTCTGATCGCGTGACCTTCAATTGCGTTGTCTGGTGTTTCATAGGAAGTCGTGGTCCAGTTGAATTGGTGTCCAGGGGTTCATCTGTCTTCCACTGTTGACCTGACCACGTGACCGAACCTGCGACAACGGCACTCGGTGCCCCACCTGCCTAAACTCGTCGCGTGTCCCCCCCCCCCCCCCCGTTGCTGGGACAACGGGAGCTCCAGGTGTCCACAAGTGGCCGAACGACATGACCTGTCTCGTCGGAGTGGTGTCCGGAGCTTTAGCTACCGTACACCAGTCACCTGACCACGCGACCCGTCTTGTTGCAACAATGACCAAAGCTCCATCTGTTCTTCAGTCCTCCAACACCAGCTTTCTCTCGTAGCCTACTATCAGTGACGTCCGCAGCTCGGGCTGTCTGCTATCAATGGTCTGCTAATCCTGACCTTCCCCCGGCTCACGTTTTCCGAAATTTCCGCTGTCGCCCACCGCTGACTGTGTGTGGCCTGCAACAATGACCGAAGGTGCATGTGTCCTCCATTCCTCCACTGCTGGTCTTACTCCGCGGCCTCTTGTCACTTACGTCGGGAGCTCGAGCTGTCTGATGGCAAAACCTACTTGGCCACTGTTGACCACTGGTGGCCAAGTGGCCACTTGGCCACTTGGCCACCAAGGGACCTCCCCTGTCTCTGCGGTGTCCGCAGCTGTATCTTCCGTTGGAGACCATACGCTGCGATTTGGTCTTTTATGGCGGTATCCAAAGCAATTACTGCACCCCATACCCTGATATCCTGTACTGTTATAGTGGTGTCCTGGGCTCCAGATGTCCTTCATCTGCAGCCTGCCTCGTGATCTTCAACCTCCCCACATGGCCTGCAACCCGTCCGGCGTCCGGCAACCGTCCCCATGACCTGTAACCTTTCCCTGTGTCCTGTAACCTGCCCCCTTAACATGCAGCCCGCCTCTGTGGCCTGCAGCCTGCCCCCTGGCCTGCAACCTGCACCCCGTGACCTGCAACCGGCCCCATGACCTGTAACCTTTCCCTGTGTCCTGCAACCTGCTCCCTTAACATGCAACCTGTCCCTCGTGATCTGCAACTTGTCTCTGTGACCTTCAACCTGCCCCGTGACTTGCACGCTGCCTCGAAAACCTGCAACCTGTCCTCATGTCCTGCAATATGATCTAGTGGCAATAACCTGACGCAGTGACCTGCAACATAACCCGGTAGCCTGTAGCCTGATCCTATGACAACCTTACTCGTTGGCCTGCAGTCAACACATTGACCCACAACCTGACCCAGCAGCCTGTATCCTAAACACGCGGCCTGCGCCCGTGCCGTGGTCTGCAGCCTGGCCCTGTGACCTGGCATGTTGTAGCCGCGTCTGAAATCTATCTGTCCTGGGCGGGTGCTTTGACCAGTGCCTGTCCCGCCGGTGTCGTGTCAGGAAATCCAGCTGTCTTCCGCTGGTAACCATACCTCAGCTGACCAACTGGCGCGATGTCGCAACAGCAGCTGCGAGGTCGAGGCTCCAGATGTCCACAAGTAACCGGACGACATGACCAGTTTTGTTGCAGTGCTAACCGGAGCTCTAGCTGCCGTCCACCAGCTGCCTGGCCGCATTGCCCGTCCTGATGCAACGAAGGCCGCAGTTCTACTAACCCCCCAGCGCTCCACTGCTGGCTTTGTCCGTTGGCCTGCTGTCACTGACGTCCGATGCTCAGGCTGTCTGCTAGCAGTGGTCTGAACCCTGACGTGATCTTTCACATTGATATATCTACGGTAATGGGACGTACCGGTCCGAGATTTTGTGCACATTGCGCTCAGGAGGATAAACTGCATTTGTATACAAAGTTTCAGGTCAATTTGAGGATTACGCTGAATCCCGAACATGAACCTGAATTTGAATGTGAATGTGGTGCCAGCTTGACCGACGTCACTTTTAGGCATTTGTTGCCGACAATTCCATCCGTTGCCATGGGCGACGGGGTGACGCTTTAACGCAGACGCAAGCAAGGCTATCTAACGCAGGGTTGATTGACGAACGGAAGGACGGTTGAAAGCTGAACAGTGAGAGGAAATTGTATTTAGCGTCGAAAACATTGTAGGGAATACTATTCCGAATCTTCAATCATTTCGTCTTGGCGAAGGCAGGTATGTATTACGCAGTGCGTTGTAGGTGTAGTTTTATGGAGAAGGTGGGGAGGGGGCGGGTGACTCGATTTCACACGTGATCGAAGAATTTCGATCTCACACGTGAATCACACGTGATCGAAGAAGCACGTGTGATTTGTACAGCAAAGATTTGCACCTCGCTTCTTTCCAGGCGCTGTCGAAGAACTGTTGTTTAGTGCTCAAATCTTCAATGTTGCGCGAAGTTGGAGGGGAGTGTCTGCCCTTCCAATCCGCCGCCCGCAGGAAGAATCACTGATGTCCTGGCTCCCGGTTGGCGGTTTGCATTTAGGAAAGAGCGGAACATTGATGTTTGAAAACTTAGCATTTTCCGTCATTTCTACGTATCAAATACCATGTCATATATAAATGACCCAAATGCAGTGCTCGTGGCGCATGCAGAAGGGAGAGGCACAAGGGCACAAGCCCCCCACCCCTCCCTCCTTAGGGTCCGGCTTCCGAGTGTCCAGGAGGGCCCAGCGGGCCGACGATCAAGGACCTAATCGGAGGACCTAGCGGCACGGCCAAACGGAGTGTTCTTTAGGGGCCCAACCCGCGGGAGCGGGCCCTCAGTTGACATTCAGCGGATCCCTTGCACAGTTGCACAGGGGACCCCTGAGTCGATAAGGGCCTGACACTGAGTCTGGCACTGGCACTAGCACTGGCACTGGCGCTGACACTGGCACCTGAGTCTGGCACCTGAGTCTGGCACCACCAGTGCCGTATAGTCGGCGCCGTGTTGGTATGTGCATGAGGGCCCACTTTCAGGACGAACAGCGACCAAGCTAGGGCTCCTGCATCTATCAGGGACCTACAGTGCCTACCAGGGGGTCCTGTGTTGGCAAGGGTTCTGAATCGACCAAGAGCATTGTTCAATGAGGCCAGAAGACGGGCCTGGGGGCTCGCCGAAACTGACGACCAAGAACCTGATTGAAGGGCATAAGGCGCCCGAGGGGTTGGCAGTAGGTCACACAAAGGATCGCGGTCCGTATGACTGATGGGCCCCCTGAAATATTAGACAGGGCGCCCTTATACTGTTTGAGGACCCCTGAGACATTGCAACACCAAACAGGTGGCTACGCGTTGGTCCGAACCCTGGGATCCCATTTTCCAAGCAAGGACAATGCCGGGACCTATGGTTTGCAGTGGTCTAGGTGCCTGAAACAATGACTGGGCCCCAGAGCTGGTACTGGGTTCACGGTGCCTAACGGTGGGCCAAATGTCGGCAAGTGTCCCCGAGTCCCCGAGTCCAGTCACGGGGTTTGTTTGATGGGGCCGAAAAAGGGCTCATTGCCCCCTCGGGACCAAAGATCCAGGGTCCGGTTAAAAGGCTGAAGAGGCCATAGGGCCAGAAGGACTCCCCGTAGGTTGCAATAAGAACGCACCCCGTCCGTTGGGCCGTGACCTTAAAGGTCAGTCAGAGGGTCACTGCATCGATTGGGCATCCGTAGGACAGTGCGGGCCTTTCATACTAGCGTTTGAGCATTCAGCCTCAACCTGTGCCAGTTCAGTTCTAAAGTGGATAGAGTGGCCGGATGAGTCCACATTGAAACGGAGAGGGCTTGGGTACGTCCTTTGTGGATGTGCTGGGTATTTTACGAATAGCAAATATGGCGGTGGAAAAAGCTGCATTGCTCGCTTCCCTAATAGCCAGGCATCCCACGCTGTGCATTTTTCACCGTTGGAGCTTTTGTCATCGTCAAGCCTGGATTTATCACCGGGACGCGAGCATCCCCTTCTGACTTTCGGCAGATGAAGTTGCATGCCCAGCACCGTACTAACCGTTCCCAGGGATCGCTCGCCCACTGCGCCAGGTGTGCCAGCTCCCGCGGAATACTCGGGACGTACAGCACGTCCAGACCGGGGGTGTCTTCGGCCGGCGGCAACTCAGTCACTCAACTTAGTAACTCAGCCAGTATCGACTGGCCAAGGGTCGATGGAGGGATTTGGTGGCAATACTGTGGCACTACGCTCCATCTGCCGGAAGACCTATGCATTCGCCCAGAATGTCATGAACGCACCCTGCCTTCAAACAGCACGCTATCAAGGTGGATGCGTGACTTCCAAGTTCCAGTTCGATGATGACACCATCCATGCGGCACTTCGGGTGCTGAAGCCGGCGGTGGTGACCATGGACCCGCTGGAGTGCATCTGATCCTGCTTCTGCGTTAGCGAGGTAACATTGCACGGTCGACAGTTTTATTACTTGAGCCTGCTGTCAGACGAGGAATATCATTGTTAATTGATCAACTGCATTTTTCATGAATAGCCAAAAAGACGTGGGCTGTGACGCGCTCTTAGGCTACATTTTGTTAATGATCGAGCAGGTATTATCCGGTGTTAACCAGACAAAGATGGAACATGATCTACCCGTGGATGAGCAATGAAACAATGCCCTCGGCGCACCAGCCGCGTGCGGCTCTGTATTCCAGACTCCCGAACAAACCACAGATCCGAGCTAAGTACCCGACCCCGGTTGTAATCAAGCACTCCGCCGCGTAAGTGGCGACACCTCTTGGTTGCGACTGCTGACAGCGAACCTGTATACATATCAACTCCTCCCCCGTAAGATTAACGAGTTCGAGAATAATACACAACTGACAGCGCGTCCGACCATCCGACATGGCGATCTAACATTACTGATAACGAGCGGGTAACACACACTCGCGACCCGACCGGCGCAGGGCCGCAAAGGGAGAGCAAAGTGGCACTTCTCTGTCAGAAGAGCCGGGCTCGCCCGCTCCACTGTGGCCGCCGCCGGCGACACAGGACACTACGGAACGCCAACTGCCATCCCGCTGTCGACCAAAGGGCTGTCCGGCGACCGAGCCCGCAGGTGATCAACGTGTCGCCGGAAGCAGCAGCCGTCCGGCAGCCGGACGGCACACTCACGGCCCGATACCGCCACCACCACCGCCGGCTGCCAGGGCCGCTGGCCGACCGCAGACACGTACACCGGGTCGCCATTCTCGAACTGCCGCACCGCGGTCGAGTGCCGGTTGTTTGTCAGTGCCTGACGCTCTTGTTTGGTTCGGGCACGTTCGAGCAGGGCGGAGTCTGGCCGCAGCCGGGACAGGTGAGTGGTCAGCGGGCGGCCGTGGAGCAGCTCCGCGGGCGACGCGCCCGTAGTCGAGTGAGGAGTGGTCCGAAACTGAAACAGGACCCGACTCAGGCGCGTCTGTAGCGGCCCAGCACTCTGCTTCTTCAGACCGGTTTTGATCACCTTGACTGCACTCGCCCTGACCATTGGACTTCGGGTGCAAAGAAGGGGAGAACACATGTTGCACGCCATTATCGGTGGGAAAGCGACGGAGCTTATCACCGGTGAACACTGCCGCGCTGTCGCTCACCACTACACGTGGCACACCATGCCCTGAAAAGGCTATCCGCAACCGTTCGATCGTCGCCTCTGCTGTAGACGCCGTCGTGGGATACGCCGATATCCACTTTGAGTAGGCGTTCACGATGACCAGAATCATCGCCCCATGGATCGGCCCTGCATAGTCCTTGTGCAGACGGTCCCACAGTGCCTCCGGGTACGGCCATGGGCTCTCCGCCACCGGGGAGGCCTGGGGCCGGTTCAGCTGGCAGGCATGACAGCTCCTCACGGTCGACTCGATGGCTGCGTCCGTACCGGGCGACCACACATGCGCGCGTGCCTTTGACTTCATTGCCACGACGCCGGGGTGTCCCTGGTGCAGGAGCGACAGCCTCGCCCCCCGCAGAGCAGAGGGCACCACGATGCGGTTTCCCCATAGAAGGATGCCATTTTGAACGCTGAGTTCGAGACGGCGTTGGTAGAATGGCTCCATTCCATCAGCTGCCGGCACCGTCCAGCAGCCGTCCATGGCTGCTTGACAAATACGTGGCAAGACTGGGTCACGGCTTGTGCACCGGCGGATCTGATCGACACGAATCAGCTGGTCCATTGACTCCAGGAGACAGACAATGTCTCCGGGATCCGGAACGCTGGCCGGGCAGACAGCCAGTGGCAGGCGGCTCAGTCCATCGCTGTTTGCCTGCCGAGCTGAGGGGGCGTACACCAGCTTATACTGGTACGCCTACAGTGCGAGGCGCCATCTGCCTACTCGGGGCGACACCATGAGCGATAGCGGCTTGTCACTGGTCCTGGAGAGGCTTATGGTCCGTTTGTATGATGAAGTGCCGGCCACACATGAACTGGTGAAACTTTTTCACTCCGAAGACCACCGCCAGTCCTTCTTTATCCAACTGACTGTAGTTGACCTCAACGGCCGCCAGGCTCCGCGATGCATACCCCACCGCGCGTTCCAGTCCCGAACCGTCGATCACTGACAGCACAGCTCCCAGCCCGTGCGGGCTAGCGTCCACAGACAGTGGGAGCGGCAGGTTCACGTCGTAGTGTGCGAGGCACGGCGCTTGCACCAACAGCTGTTTGGTGCGCGCGAATGCCGCGATCTCCGTCTGTTCCCAGCTCCACCGTTGGGCTGCATTCAATAGCCGATAGAGCGGCGCCGCCACAGTGGCCAGGCTGTCCATGAACTTGGAGTAGTACATGAGCAGTCCGAGATATGCCTTCAGCTGCTTGACGTCAGCAGGCTGTGGCGCCTCCACGATTGCCCGCACTTTTCCGGCTGTGGGATGGATGTCGTTGCAGTCGATCCTTTAACCCAAGTATTCTACTTCTTTAGACATCCACTCACACTTGCTTGGGTTCTGCCGCAGACCAGCTTCTAAGGGACGCTTCAGCACCGCTTCGACATTGTGACCGTACTCTTCATCGTTCCAGCCCGTGATGCACGCGTCATCCAGGAAGACGGCAACGCGTGACAGGTCGGCCAGCAGCTGCTCCATCATGCGCAGCGAACTGTATTGCTGCTGCAGGTCGGTCAGCGGTGATGCCATGCTGAAGATGCTTTTGCATGGTAGCCGCAGCTGCGCAAGCCAGTCCCGGCCGAGGAGTGGGGGCCCGTCGCCGTGGACCACGAGCAGGGTCAGCGTGGACTGCTGCGCGCCACACTTCACGCGCGCTGTCAGTCGGTCGCGCACCAGCACCGCATCTCCCGTGTATGTGGTCAGTGACTCCCGGCCCGGTTCCAGCGGAACACTCCCCAACTCCGTCCGCCACATGACCTCGCTGATGATCATCTGACTTGCTCCTGTGTCCACTTTAAACACCAGCGGCTTCCCGTTAACCTCCACTGTCGTCTTGTACGGAGGAACACGGTTCGGAGTCATTGTACCGTTCACATGTAACATGCTATTTTCTCCATCCGATTCCGCGCTGTCCGCCAGTACGGTATGCATCGCTCTGCACGCATTCCGAAGGTGTCCCACTTTTCCACACCCACAGCAGGCAGGCTAGGTGTGTGTGGACATTCCGGCGCTGGGTGACCGCGGCGACCACAGCGTACGCATGCTGCTCCACCCGCTGATCCGCATGGCAGGCTGCCAAAACTCGCCGACCCAGCCGCCGCCGGCCGGAATGGGCGGGGTCGTCGCCTCAGCCCTTCCGGTGGCGGCGCCGCCGGACCGACTGCGTGCAGCGTCTCCGGACTGGTGGGACTGGCCCCTGCTGGAGCCATCAGCGAGACTGCTTACGGAGCGACACTGATCTCCTGCAAATCAGCAGCTGCTGTCTCCATCGCGGTCGCTATTTTTATGGCGGATTCCAGAGACAGGCTGTCTCCCTCCTGCAGAAGTCGCTACAACATCGCCCCGTTGCTTAGCCCGCACTCAAATCTGTCCCGAAGATGCTCCTCCAGGCGATCACTGTACGAACAGTCCCTTGCCATCCGCCGCAGTTCCGCCAAAAACACAAAGACACTGTCTGTCCAGCTCATGCACTCCGGTTTAACTTATACCGCGACACGATCACCGTCGGCCTCGGGATGAAATGCCTCTGGGCTGCCTCCGCCAGCTCATCACAGGTTTTCGAGACGGTTTGCTCCGGAGCACAGATACTTCGCCGAACCGAGTACACGCGTGACCCACAGGCGCTCAGAAATACGGCCCGTTTCCTCGACGTAGACGTGATGGCGTTAGTAGTCAGAAACTGTTCAAACCGCTTCAGATACTCCCCAAAGTCCGAGTCATTATCACTGTACTCGCCGATATTCCCAATCAGTGATAAAGCCATCTTGTGGCCGCCACTTAAAAAAAACAAAGTTCGCTATCCAACTCTCGTCGCCAGTTGATCTATGCGTGGATGACTAATGAAACAATTCGCTCGGCGCACCAGTCGCGTGCGGCTCTGTATTCCAGACACCTGAACAACCCACAGATCCCAGCTGAGTATCCGACCCCGGTTGTAATCAAGCACTCCGCTGCGTAAGTGGCGACACCTCTTGGTTGCGACTACTAACAGTCAACCTATCTACATATCAGAGCAAACCAGTGGTACCTTTTGCACGTTGAAACTAGCAACCGTCATGGCCTAGCTTTGGTGAATCACTAGGCCCCAGTGTGCATGGACTTTACTGTCTTTGTTAGATGGGGCCACGCGAATGGGCCTGACCAGCTCCAGGTCGGGAGCCCCTGCCGAGGAGCTTGGGGCACCTTAGAAGCTTCTTGCGCTGCTATACCCGACTGCTCCTCAAAGATATTTCAGCCAGGAAGGTGGGAGATACGTCCGCACTTGCTCCGGTACACCGTCTTAGGCTACATCAATGCAACCATTTTGACCTGTTGAGTGATCTGCCAAACCGAAGCCCAATCCAAATGCCAACTGGAGCTCAAAAGTTCTATGGATTCGCTTGGGGTAGGTACCCCGCAGGGCGGCAGCCGTGATACACGAAATAAACTGATAACCCGATGGCGCAGTTTTGAGTTCATCTGGTGAATCCGAAGTCATAGATCAGTCCTTACGTTAAGCACTTTTTGGGCGTAAAACGCGGCGGATCTTCTCAGAAAAGCTTGTCTCCTGGGTCCTATATTACCACCTCGCGTCCTGCAATACATTCAGAATCAGGCAAAGCTGTTAGGTCTTTTCATTCGTTCCTAGTTACTTTGACCTTACGAATCATTCCACCTACCAAACTTGTTGTATACGCGCGATCTCTCATGGCCGTTATCACGCGCGCGGCTGTCTCAGGGTTAAAGGTGACGTTAAATAGGGATCTTTGCTGAGAAGTGCGTTGTCGGGGCGGTTTCACCTGGCATGTATCGCATTGGGTTATTCTACCAGCTACTAGGGAGCGTGTCTGTGCCTGTTTTCCAAAGAGCTGTTACACTGGATGTTGGGATCAGGTTCCATATTATGTAGGTCCAGCCCAATATTGCGACGGCCAGCCCGTTGTTGCGGGAGCCTGTTCAAGCATTGGGAACCCAGCTCAACATTGGGAAGGCATGACCGCCAAAGAGATAGCGATTTCTACCTCTGCACATAGGGAGTGCACCACATATGATTATGTCCAACAAGGACAGTTTCAGGAGTTTAGCTATCTTTTGCCTTTGTAATTTGTAGACAGTTCTGGTCGATTGCATACAAACAGGAGACATTTGCTTACCCGCGCGGTTGCGTAAGCCAGTGACCTAAGGGAAGAGGGATTTCCATCATTCCGAGGTATAAATCTATCAATGCGTGGAACCAATACACCAGTATCAGTAAACTAATACCCAGGTGAGTGAACCCATTGGATCGCCAGAATAAGGTCGGAAGTGTTAAGGGACTTTGGACTGGTTATATGTAGCGAGGGCCAGGGGCACACTCACGAAGTAAGTTAGGGAGTTGGGCTTGAAAAACGCTAAATCTCCTCCCTAAATCCGCCAAACAATATTTTGGTACTGTACGCAAAAACGACACCAATTTGGCCCTCTTGCTGCTCAAAGTTGGAAGCTGAAGTTCCCTTCCCACCAATAACTGAAACTAAATAGAGAACTACACCCCTGATGGACACAGCTCCAAAGGTGTAGTGCTGTGAGTGGGCCTGCCCTTGCATTAATCAAATAGGTGGCTATCTTATTGCTGTCCATACCTATTTTACCAAACTTGGCCATAAATAATGGTATGTTAGCATGTGTGCACACATGGATACTGCAGGAATAAGCAAACCATGGTGGGAATAACTGGTGCATGCTCCTAACCCTGACACCACCAGGGGTTGTTGCCAATCACAATAAGTATTTGGTAAATTTTCCAATCCAACAGGAGGCTCATAACTATAGCATGGGTGTTCTGATGTGTCATCAAAGTTCTTATAACTTGAGTAGTGCATGCATATATATGTTTCCAAAATCAGTAGATGTTAGTGAAATGGATGTTTTGCTTTGGATAGCCTGTAACATTAACAGCTATACCTGACTTTGATAGAGCATGATGTTTCCATGGATGAATGGATGCAAGTATGATTGTTTTCCCTTACAAGCCAGGAGTGGATGTTCATTGAAACAATAGATGATTGGAATGCAGTTTTTAGTCTCATCTCAAGCAAACAAAAAACCTCCCACTGCTCCTGTCCACAGTGGTGTATGACTTCATGCTACCACCTTTGGGCCTCAGATGTCACCATCAAAGTATGATCTCTTTTTCAAGCAGAGGCTCTCTTGGGGCAAATGCCCTGTGTATGCAAAGCTGTATTCTTTGGTGGTGCACAAAAAGGTTAATTTTCAAGCTGACTCTGGTAGTATAAATAGAAACATTGATTTTCAGGAATTGTGACATCAGTGCAGCTACTAGAAGATTACTCATAATACCTTCAGCAAGCAATAAAGCTATATCATTTAGCTGCAAGTGTGTGGTTGTATATGTCAGAAAGCTAGGTCTCCAATTTCTTAAAAGCAGTTAGAAATGTGAGAATTCAGATTGTGATGCAATGCATTACTGTAAGGGAAATTTCCAGGATGATCCAGTTAATGCCTTGGAGTAGTTGGGTGGGGTGTGAGGGTGGGGCAGGGCATGGGGGAGACAACTGGTGCTGCAGGGCATGGCCAGTTGTTTTACAGAGTTTTGCAAGAAAGTGTTGAGTGTTTATTTGTGCTTTATTAATTAACCCAGATTTGTTGTTTGCACTGTAATTTCCCACTTTAGCACTTCAATGCTCACAATGTTGTTTTTAGCATTGAAATAAGTTTGTGCTCTTAGATAGTTTTCTGCTCTATTACCAGGATTTGTGTGAGAATTTCAGCAAGCTGGACTGGTCAGCTATATTATGTACTTCAGAAGTTTGGAATGGCCATGTAAATGGAACTGAAACTTGCATAAAAAAACTGAATGAGCCAAGAGCTAATTAAATATATTGTTAATGGGCTTGATTGCTGTGGTCTGTGAATACATATCTTTATTACATCCAGCAACAATCACTTTTCATTTCTGTTTATGCTGTGCTGCTCAATGACAGCAATGCAAACTTATTCTTGGGCTCAGCACACTGAATTTTCAAATTGTTTGTCAACATGTGCTGACAACACCACCACTTTGCAGCCATATGGGGAATGTGATGTGAAATCACTTCCAGAAAACCTCTGTTGAAACTTTCACCATTGACTATGTAAATATTATCACAGTCACATGGACAGCATTAATGCTAAATTATGTACAGGAACTACAGCCCTAAACATCACAACAGCCTCCTGGTTGCAGGGGAAGGGCATGGAGCAGCCTGACTTTCACCTCATCAGTGACTACTGATAGGCTATTGATGATACTACAGTAAACTGGCCAAAATGACCTACAGGACTGTAACTCACCCTTACTGACTGGCATCTCACTCCTGCACCTGGCACAGGACCGTGGCTCGCCCTGACTGGTGTCTCGCCCCTGCAGCTGGCACAGGACTGTGGCTCGCCCTGACTGGCATCTCGCTCCTGCACCTGGCGCAGGACCGTGGCTCGCCCTGACTGGCATCTCGCTCCTGCACCTGGCGCAGGACCGTGGCTCGCCCTGACTGGCGTCTCGCTCCTGCACCTGACGCAGGACCGTGGCTCGCCCTTACTGGCATCTCGCTCCTGCACCTGGCGCAGGACCGTGGCTCGCCCTGACTGGCATCTCGCTCCTGCACCTGGTGCAGGACCGTGGCTCGCCCTGACTGGCGTCTCGCTCCTGCACCTGACGCAGGACCGTGGCTCGCCCTGACTGGCATCTCGCTCCTGCACCTGGCGCAGGAGCGTGGCTCGCCCTGACTGGCGTCTCGCTCCTGCACCTGACGCAGGACTGTAGCTCGCCCTGACCGGCATCTCACTCCTGCACCTGGCGCAGGACCGTGGCTCGCCCTGACTGGCGTCTCGCTCCTGCACCTGGCGCAGGACCGTGGCTCGCCCTGACTGGCATCTCGCTCCTGCACTAGGCGCCGCTACCATGACTGTCGTCAGTCCGGCGGACGGCGAGGGCTCTGCACCGGGGAACGCCGCGGCCGTCCGGCCAGCCGCCGAGGCTGAGCATGAGCCGGAGCCGAGAGGCGACCTCGGTCCACCGAGTGACGTCACGCCACCGGCCGCCGACGCCGCGGGCGTACGGGCCGCTGACCCGGCCGCCGGCGACAGCGAGGCGGACGACTCTGGCGCTGCAGGGACGGACTCGGAGGCGGCCGGCACCGACGAGCGGCCGGGTCCGCCCACAGTCGGCGACAATGACAGCGACTCTGAGGGGCAGGGGGAGGAGGAGGAGGAAGACGAGGAAGAGGTGTGGAGGCAACAGAAGCGGGACCAGCTGCTGACCCAGCTGCGGACCGAGCCACTGGATATGGCGGCGGTGCGCGAGCTGGCCCTGTCGCCCGGTGGTCTGCTGGAGGACGCGCTGCGCCGGCGCGTCTGGCCGCTGCTGCTGCGGCCCGACCGCCGGCTGCCGGAGGCGCCGCCGCTCAGCGACGCCGAGCTGCGCGATCACCCGTACCACCACCAGGTGCTACTCGACGTGGAGCGCACGCTCAAGCGCTTCCCGCCGGGCATCGACGACCAGGTGCGCTTCAGCATGCAGGAGGGCCTCGTGAGAGTGATTGTCCGCTCGCTGGCCGCCCACCCGGAGCTGCACTACTACCAGGGCTACCACGACGTGGCCATCACCGTACTGCTGGTGTGTGGCGAGCAGCTGGCGCTGCCTGTCCTCTGTCACCTTGCCGCCCACCAGCTGCGGGTGTTCATGGCGCCCACCATGGAGGAGACGCGCGACCTGCTTACCTACGTGCTGCCGTTGCTCGAGGCGGAGGACCCGCCGGTCTGCGAGTTCCTGCTGCGCTCGGAGGCCATGGCCACGTTCGCGCTGTCGTGGCTCATCACGTGGTTCAGCCACGTGCTTCCTGACTTCGCGCTCATCACGCGCCTGTTCGACTACGTGCTGGCGACGAGCTGGCTGTCGCCGGTGTACCTGGCGGCGGCCGTGGTGCTGCACCGCCGCGACGAGCTACTGGCCGGCGAATGCGATCTGGCGGCCGTGCACAGCCTGCTGGCCGACATCCCGGCGCACCTGCCCTGGGAGCGGCTATTGGCGCGCGCCTCGCGCCTGCTGGCCGAGCTTCCGCCCGAGCGGCTGCAGCCGCGCGTGGACGCGCTCAACCGGGCGCGCCGCCACGCCGAGCAGGAGGAGCGCGAGCGACTGCAGCAGCGGCGGCTGGCGCTGGAGCGACGCCGCCGGCTGCGCGCGATCGTGCCCTCCCGACACTGGACCGTGGTCGGCGTCGGCGTCGGCATCGGCGTCGTGCTGCTGGCCGGCGCAGTTCACGTCTGGCGCGGCCGGAACGACTTCGGCATTGCCCACTGACCGCCGGCTCGCGACACGCACTCGCGGGCCCGACCGGCCACGCAATGCGGGATACTCGTTTGTAGTGATATGGGACTTGCGATATTTGCTCTATGTTTTCTGATGCCTTGCGTATGCGGTTTGAGGTACTGGATGCTTGTATTGGACAGGGTTTAGAGATTAAGTAGCTTGAATGTGGTACCGTTTGTTAGGTGCATTTGTTTATGATATGCTGTGGATTCATGTGAGCCCCGTGTCTGGATCGCACCGTGTATTCTTTGCTCGTAATTGCGGAGGACCGCCATCTGGACTGGGTGAACATCAGTTGTGGCAGTGAACGTGGAATTAGAAACGTGGCGGTGGGAAAGTGCTGTCCTAGCAAATGGCGTGCCACATATCTTCTAATTATTGGCTGCGATCTGCCGCTGACGTGGTCATATTTCCGAACAACTTTAAACTTCCTCTAGTGTTTGACGGTTGGAGATCACGCGCCCAGTTTCACTGGTCGCGTTATGTTTATTCTGTGAGAAGCCCAGGTGTTGCGTTGCGCATTATCCATCGGTCGTTAAATGGAAGCATGCGATCGGCCATGTGACGTCAGTTTGCACTGTGAATTTCATGACACTACTGTCAAATTAATGAATTATGCACTTTTATTTAGCGCTGGAGACATGGCCCCTTTTTTCGAACATATTCAGTAAACTTAGTAACCCTCTTTTCTGTGAAGTTGTTATGTTTTGTTCACTTCTTGAACGGAGTGGCAAGGGTGGGCGCCATGTTCTAGTCAAGAGTGCGTTTTGGAGAACGTTTGTGACAAATTACCATGTCCATGACTTATTCTGACGCGGTCGGCGCTGCACTGAGACATCGCCATGTTCGGGAACAAAGGGTACAAGTTTTCTATGCCTGTATCTCGATGCGTTACTACTGTTACTACTGTTGGAAATACATCTATTGGATAAATCTCGTTCGGTTCTCGACGCTTTTTTGGTTGGATTTTTGGGCATGAGCACGATTCAGCCGTTGAATGAAACGTAATTGAATGGCTGTTGCTGTGATCGCTGGTTCAGCGCCGGTAGGCGGTCTACAGACGACCATTTGCAGGCCGTCCTCGTGGAATGGCTGCCAAGTCTGCTATCATGTATCAACGAGTTTTCAAATCACACCATGTGTTCGCAACGTGAAGCAGCAGAATTTTGACCGGATGCCTTCCGCCATAAGAATGATCATCAGTATCATATATTTATTACGAATCGTTTGATATACATGGCACAGATGTGACATCCCTTACTTGAAGCCAGTGGAAACACCGACGATGCACTGTTGTTTAACGTTGAAATCAGGATTTGAGAGATTAGAAGCCGCGCCGGGTGCGATGTTTCCGTCGCGATGTGGCTACGGCAGTGTCCTAGAATTACCGACTGTTTGATGTGAGGCGACACCCTAGCAGCACTAATTTTTCACTGCATATCCCAAATGTTATGCGAATTTTTCACTCCTGCCTGATATTGACCGCGCATTCTTAACCCATATTTTAACCTTTCAGAAGTTTTAAGGTGTCATCCAAGTCCGAGCTCACTTTAATACCCCAAGCATAAACAAGGCTGCACAGAACCTGGACACCTATGGCTACATCCTGCCTCACCTACATCTGAACCATGTCTTTGTATGAACAGAGCAACGACGCGAGGTATCTTCAATTCCGAGAGTCCCTGCATCTTTAGCCGCCTGCATGCATCAATTTTGGTTTGGTTACAGAACGCATCACAACCTATAGTTGTGTGCCGCCATATACAAGGTTTCCACGCATCCCCAGTTTCGTGGGTCACACCACGTGAACTCTACACTAGCAAAGTAAAGCCTGGTACAAAAACCAGCAAAGCCTGGTAGATAATTTTCTCCACGTATTTCTTTTTCCTCGAAGAAACTTAACCTCTAAATTGCATAAATACCGAACCGTAGGAGGGAAAATTCCAGAAATGCTTTAAAAGTGAAATGTAAAAGCTGAATGCTACCATCTAAGTGCTCATTTTCACAGATTTCTATTCAGATGAGTTGTTACAAAATTTGGCCAAAATTCTTTATGTCCTTATATTTATTTTGTTACTTTTGTTTTTCTTGGTCTCATACAGATGCGATGCAACTTCATTTTTCCTTCCTTTTCGAGAATCTTGAAAGATGCCATCTATGGCCTAAGATGTTGATCAATTTATTGTCAATTATTGTTGTTTTGATGTTGAATTTCTTTGGTCTGTTTCGTGTTAAAAATTATGTGGAACGGAAGCGACAAAGTACAGCATCAAAACATTGGTGTCACATACCTTTTGGTGCTCATTACAATATTATAAAAGTACTTCCCTCTAATGTATTCTGTTTCAGTGCCATGACCTAAGAAGTGTAAAACAAAAGTACGTTTTGTCATATCTGTGATATTTTGTCCATGCTAACTTGAAATGGATGTTCTTGTTTGCTGGAGTATCTTTCACTGACTCATAAGCTCCACCTTTTGTGGATGGAATTTTTCACTCCTGTGCGGTCTCTTTGCAATGGAATTGTTCGCTTCCACCCTAGCTTAAAAGCAATGCTAGCTCACTGGGCGACGGAGCCAGCGGCGAGGCGGGGCGAAGGCAGAAGGATCTAGCGATGTCATCATCATCCTGTACGGAGCTGCACGGCATCTCACCTCTGGGGAAATCCCATGAATATCCTAGATTCTGGCACAGATTCTTGATTTCCTACTGTATCTTCGTGATTTGTTTCACCTTTTTAGTGGAACATTAGTCAATCCAGTGGATGATACTTTTTCTGGACACATCCTTCATGCATTTGGTGACAAGGAGGCATTGCGGTTAACGACCTAGTTCAATCGATGGTGAAAATGTCTAAACTGGTGGCAGTTATGCAATTGGAGGGTAGGGTTGATAACTGATTGAAAGGGAGCCATGAATAATGTCATAATAACTGCTGCAAAACGCAAAGGCACATAATATCTCAAAAATTGACCATGCACAGTTGCAGAACTCCTCCCAGGCGTATACAAGCGGTTGCACGTTTGCTCCGCTGCGCTCAATAAGAAAACGTAGAATTTTTAATTGTCTACCTTTCAGTTTAATTGATGGTTCTAGCTGCTTTAGATGCCGAGATGCGGCACAAAACAAAGGAATAAGGAAAGCGGTCGGAAACCTGTCTCGTGCACGCGTGACACATAGCACATGTAGCATGGCAACTTATATCAAGCGATTGCCCTTTCGATTCCCCATCAATGCATGCTAGCTACTTCCGAATGTGTCCGTGCACTGGGTGTCGAGATGTGGCACAAGGCGTGTAAACCCGTGGAAGAGAGAAAAAGCCATCTTCTTGGCTCGTGTTTGCCCAACACGCGTAACTCGCTACCCCGCACTCGGGACGCCAGGAGATTTCCCGTTCAATGGCCTATCGCAGCATGCCAGGCTCGTGTTACTACGTGTCATAAGAGCGGAAATCTCGTGTACAACGTAAAAACCGACGAAGTCGACAAAATACATCTTCACAGCTAATGCGCACGTGTCACATGTCACGTGGAGCATGACATTGTACACGTCTGAGGGATTGGCCGTTAAATCGCCCATCGAAGCACGCCAGTCACAAAGTACTTTATTCCGTGGTTCCGTCAAAAGAGCAAACACGGGATAATCCATAGTCAAACACGTGGGAGCCATGACATGCGGCATGTCTCACCACTCATTATCATCTCGCTCCTTCCATTCATCAGCGAAGCGCGCCAATCCCGCGTGTGTTCGTGCCACGGGTGTCGAGATGTGGCACAACACGCGCAAACCCGTGGAAGAGAGCAAAATCCATCTTAAGCGCGTGCCGCGTGGTATGTGCGACCATACCATTTAGCATGGCACATCTTAATGTGCCATCCCCGGTTTGCTCCGACCCGCCGTTGTCGAGATATCGGTGCGAGATGGCGTCATCGGTCAGAGGAAGTTAATTGCGGCAGCCAGTCACGTGATCACACGGCCGTTTAACCTTGAAGCAACGGCCGGAGTCGGCCGAGACACCGGACAACGCCGCTCCGTCGCGGCGTGGAAAGACGCTGTGCAAACCCACTCATCTAGGCTCATTCCGTAGCAAAGCATCGTGAAAATATGATAAAAAAGATTGGTATTGAGAGAAAACAAATCGCCCAACATGCTGGTGTAGTTTTCAACGCTACATCATGAATGATTGTAACGGCGGAGGCTTGTATTGGGCGCCGATTTTCAAAACTTGGCAATCCTGTAACTTGTATTTCAATTCGCAGCGCAACGGTTCGCTGCACGAGGTCGCGATGCGCACCGAAAATGCAGCCGCTTCAATTTTGAATGTTGGGGAGAGAAATTCACATCTGCACGCGCACTGGGTGTCAAGATGTAATCCGAGACGTAAAAACCCGTCAAAACGGTCAATTTAACCTTTTTAACACGTGCGCATATGAGGCGGTTTCCTTCGCTGGGCGTCGTGCGCGGCTGTCTGGCCGCCGCTGGATGTTGTGGACCGCCGGCTACCGCTGTCACGCCTTCCCACAAGAGCGAATTTGCAATGAGGAGCCCATTGGTCAGCATACGAGCCAGATGTTGTTAGCGCACGACTTGGCACGTTGTGGCTCCGGTACGCCCGACATCAACGCACGCTCATGTGAGCCACAGAGCTAAGATGAAGCGGGTGACCGGGGCATTGGCGGGATGGTGGTTCCGGTCAGGCACCATGAACGGCTATCTCCCTGCCCATGGCTGTGCGCTCTTAACCACGGTACCCCACCTCCACCCTTTAGCTTGCGACACTATTTGAATGGGGCAAAAACAGAACCGCATGCATACTTATACGCCCAACTGGCAAGGGTCCCACGCACTGGCGAATTATACTGGCAAGAGCCCGCTGCGTAATGGCCCTGGGAGTCCCCCCCCCCCCCCAGCCTTAACTAATCCACGCAGACTCCATGCACTCGGCGCCCCACCACACTCACTCCAAGCATTCACATACGCTGGCGCCCACATCATCCCATTCATCCTTGGCTTACACACGGGTGGGACCCCCCCCCCCCCCCACACACACCTATTTCCTGGGCCTTGGCATTATAATCGGCTCGTCGGCGTGCGTCCTTGTTAAGTAAGTCAAATTCATTTATCACATTTCGATCCTGTCATAAAGGCACGTTTAAGCCCTGTTTAAAGTGTATCACGTTAATTTGCCAGCTTGGCACCGACGCAACTGCTGGGGCGACGCCGGGTGTCCGAAGCTGAACGGCGACTCCTTCCCTCGCCAGACCTCCAGGGTGACGGATCTCTGTTTGGACGACGCTCCCCGCGTTCCGTCCACGATGGGCGGCCCACTATTCGCACGGCCACACCCACCGCTCGCAGCTTCCCGCTGCCGCGCATGCGCCTTAGGCAGCGCCTCGTCCAGCGCGGAGGCGTCGCTTCCGGCACTTTTTCGCCCTCGCCTCCCGCCCACCGGAGCAGGCTTTGCAAGGCGCCGCCCCACGGCGCGTCCCTCAGAGGCCTGGGGGTAAACAACGCGTTCTATGGGACGGTGGAGCCCCTGGGCAGACGACGAGCGCCCGGCGCGACCTGCGTCCACGCCTCACGGTGTCCTCGGCCGGCGCGCTCTGGAGGCTCGGCCTGACCGGCCTGTCCGGCGACCTGATTCCTCGTCGCCTTCCCTATGAGCGTCGATGGCGGGATCCCTATCCGTCCCGAACATCCCGTCACCAATCGCTCATGAGGCCCGGCGTGCACCACGTCGGAAGAGAGCGGACTGACTCCTGGCCTCTCCCAAGGCGGAGTTACCACGGATAGACTCCGCTACCGCCATGCACAATCAAGCATCCCGGGCGGTCCCCACGGGTCCTGGGCAACGTCATGACCAATGCCTCTTTGTGCCGTCACGCCTGGGGTCAAGTGGGAAACAACAAAACGAGTCAACCGTCTCCCAAAAAAGAGCGAAACTGTGTCTTGAACCGCGCTACACACAAACGTCTATCTGCGTAAAAGCAGGACTACGGTCGTCTGGCTCCTCGTTCTCGTCACAGCCACGCCGGGCTACTCGCCTGCCGGCGGGCCGCGAGCGGTGGACTGCTCCGTCCATCCACCGCAAGATGCCGCCATCTGCCGGCGGGTCGCGGGTGCCCGCGCCGCCATCGCGCACCGTCGGGTGCTGCCCTCTGCCGCGATTGCCCACGTCGGCTGACAGATGGTGTCTGTGTCTCCTTCCGAACGCTGTCCCGGACGACGCCCGCGAGTAACCTTCCCCGGTCGTGCAGAACTGCAGGCGATCCCTCGAGATGTCGCGGGCTCCGCGCACCTCGCCGCTATGCCTCAGCACCCCGGCAGGCGGTCTCCCTTCGACATCTTGCTAACATCCCGGGATTATGTCCGGTTCGGAAAATTCGACGCCGTTCTCCCCTACACCGAGCCTCCGGCATCCGTATTGGATCCCTCTCGGACGAGATGGGCCCTCGCCAACCAAACATGAACCTCGCGCATCGCTCGGTCGGAGAGCGATCCAGACCTAGCGAAACGGAGAGGAAGGTAGAGGACGGGCAATATACGCGCTCACTGAGAGAGTCCGTGCAGCGCATGCACTGAGCAGAGCTAGGCCTCACTAACCTGTTAAACAGCGGGGTGAGCGGCAAAAGGGAAAAGAACACGATAAAAGGGGAGGACAACAACAAAAGAAACAAAACAAAGCAGAACACACAAAAAAGAGCAATCAAACGTCCCCACGCGCGGATAGCTCACTGAGCCAGCTGACCTATCGGGATGGACAAGTGATCAGGCGAAGGCAAGGGACAGCATGCACAACACGAAGTGTGAGCAGGCGCACCGGGCGGAGCTTGGTAAGAGCTCGGCGTCCCGCGACGGATCGAGGGGAGATATGAAATGCAAGCGACCAATTGAACGGGGAGTGAGCCTAGGCACGCGCGGACGTCCGGTGAGACCATCCCATCCGTTGACCCGGCAAGGCGATCAAAATGGATGGCAAAAGGGGAGCGCGATTGTGAGCGGATCGCGCATGCGCGCTGGCCGTGCTCCGGCAGGAATTCGGCGTCTAAAAAAAAAACAACCACAAAAAACGCACCCACACCAGCGACAACGGGTGCGGAGGGCCAAACACCCCGTTGGCCGGGGAAAATGAACCTTGGTCTGTGCGGAAGTCCCACGAGACTATGCAGTCCATCAGTCTAGGCAAAGCGATCAACAACGAATGGTGGGAAGGCGGCGTGGTCATGAGAGAAGCCGAGCATGCGCGCTGGATCGAACCCGTGAGGGTCCGGCCACCTCGAACTATTAAAGAAAAAACAACAGCGAAGGGAGCAATATAAGGCGAACCGTCCACCTGACCTACATTCCACCATCATTGCCGCCGGAGACCTCCGGTGACATGTCAGCGCGGCCCGCACGCCGCGCCTGACCGCGACGACGACCAGGCGAGGGCCCAGACAAGCCGCAGCGCCCCCACATGGCCTCCTCCACCGGCAAACTCCAGACAGCCACGGGGCGGGTCAACGAGCGGGCCTCTGCGTCCAAGCATGCATCCAGGGCTCCGCACACAGCACCGCCCAACGCCGGACCGAGTGCCCTCTCGCCGCCCGGACCAACCTCATCCAGCCTCGCTCCTTCACTAAACCATTGCAATGCAAACCGTCATCTGTATTTACACACAAAGAAAACGAGGAAATCACTCACATACAGCGACACACCAGTCCATCGCTTTAGCGAGGGCCCAGCGTCCGAGCCGCGTGGCACCTTACTACATCTCACACCCGAGCCCCTCCCCCTTTCACCAGCTCCACGGGAGGGATCCGATAACCGTGGCCTGCGCCGCCCGGTGGGGAGGCGGTGAAAGGGCACGCTCGAAGCGCCAGCCGTCTATGGCCCGGTGGGATGGGGAACAACAGTCTGGGCACTCACATCATGTGCGCTGTCGCCGGTGACTGTCGTACGCCGTGCCGAATGTCACAGCCGGGCGCTGTGAGCTGGGGCCTCGGAGGGTCGACCTCGAGATGCAGCTGTAGGCGTCGGGCGTACTCACTGGCACTGCACTCTGTGTCCTCCGGAGCCTCTCGCATGTTGTTTTATCGATTTTAGACCCCTCTCAACTGGGTCGGCCCGCCTTCATCTTCTCGCGTGATTCAATGGGTTTGCCGCCTCTCCCCCTCCGTCCAATGTGTCACCGAGCCGGCATGCACCGCTCCCAGAGCCCGGCCCTCGACGTGCCCCTGGGCCAGATCTCGGGCGTGACGTCGCTGGCGACGCCGCAAGGCCCGCCCGCTCTCGCCTCGAGCGGGCCCTGCGCGTCACGTCTCTGGCCCAGTTCCCACGTTGCGTGGCTCTTCGATGGCATCTGGGGCGACGGCGGCACCGGCGCGGCGGGGGTTGCTGGGGCGAAACAGCAAACATCCTCACAACATGTTATTTGCGCGTTCCTGTGCACATGATGTTTCGCCGATCGCCCGCTCTCGCCTCCATTTCTCTTGGCGCGATGGATGATTTTGGCAGGTGGGGCCACCGTCATGGCTGTTCTGGGGGAAGCACCTGGCCTTGTTTTGACGACGTGAGCTGATCGGTCGGATCGTCGAGCCGAGCCGCATTTACCCCTCGGCCTGATGGATGTGTTTGTTTATGGGGTGGGAGGGGGAGCCCTCGACCATGGCCGGCTTGTTCGCTTTCCCACGCTCTGAGCGCGAAGCCCTTCTGGTCCCGGACGGGTGGCACGCAAAACGACGAGGCATGAAAATGCACGCCTTCATTAATGAACATCCCTTAATTTCACGTCCCTGTGAAAAGTTCGTGCCACTCGTTATTCTAGGTCCCCTTTCCCGCTCACCTCCATCGGGAAAGCCTCCCTATGCACACTGCAGACTCTCATGGGTCCGAACACCATACACCGCAGACAATCGCACACCGCCGCTATGTACATCGCGGGCAATCACACGCCACCACTATGTTCAACGCGGGCAATCGTCACCACGCGCGCGAGAGACGCATCGCGCCGGCGCACACGCTCCTCTGTCGAGTCCTCTCGCGTCGTTGTTCGAACTAGATCTGCAGACACCGCGCTACGTAGGCACCGCGCTACACTCGCCTCTTCGCCTCCTTCGCCTCCCGCGTCGTCCCTCGCGTTCGACTGACTCGGGACGACCTCGTCGACCGCCTCGCTTCCTTGCCCTTTCGTCCGGGTCTTTATTTGTTCCTCCTCCCTGCTCAGCTTGGCCCAGCTCCCGTTCTCAGATAGTCGTGACTCTGCTCCGCCGACACAACAAGATGTCCTAGTTGCTACATAAATTTCCTGAGGTTTTCTACTCCCCGTTCGTGGTGACTCCGCCTTTCCTCCAGTCTCGACACCTTGCTTAAGGTCTCATCGAATCTTGTTGTGTAGTCCTCCTGGACCGATCGCAGGGCGGTCGCTCTCTCACCTCTCGTCGATTGTTGTGTAGTCCTGCTGGACCGATCGCAGGGCGGTCGCTCTCTCACCTCTCGTCGATTGTTGTGTAGTCCTGCTGGACCGATCGCAGGGCGGTCGCTCTCTCACCTCGCGACTCCCGTCGGCATCTCTTGCGGCCGCAGAGGAAACAGGGTCACCAGGAGCAAGCCCATCACCCCCACGGACCCGAGCGTCATTGGCCCGTGCTCGGCGATGATGGCTCGCCAGCCTTCCTGGTCGCGGTCGCCGTTCACTAGTAACCTTCCTCTCTTCAGCTCATCGAAGATGTTCGCCAGAGTCCCGTTGAGGACGGCCTCGTCCGGTACTTCCGCGAGCTTATTCAACAGCATGGAGCTCGGTGGAGGACCGCTGGCGTCGGCTCGCGAAGTCAGGTGCTGCAGGCTCACGGTGGCGTTGTACACCTGCATGTCGTCAATTGATAGGTCCTCCATGACGCAGGTGCGCTGGGACCACGAAGTCATCGCCCGCCGCTGCACAGGCTGGCGGTAGTATGAATACTCCGGCCCCCTGCAGGTGGAAGCCAGACGATGGCGCACCAGATGCCTCCCCGCATTGGAGCGCAAAGGTTTCTATCTGGGGCAACGCATATGCCCAGCGATCTTGACCGACGTTTCAAAGAGAGGCCCGAAGCGGGATGATCCTCTGGGTGCATGATCTTCGAACGCCGTCCACGTCGCCTCGAAAGGAGTGGTACGTGCATGCTTCGCCGTTCGACTTGATGACTGGAATAGCCTCCTCGCCTAACGTAAGGGACGCCGTCCGCCTGCATTTGCTCATCTCTTCTCCGGTCGGCTCCACGTGTAAGCTCCGATCGGCTGAAAGAGCGAAGAGCTCTGCTTGGATTTCGGTCAGGACGGCTGCAGAGCGGCCCGCAATCCATGAAGGAAGGGGAAGGACCTGATAAAGGTAGAATAGTAGCTGCCCTCTCGGCCCGAACAGCAGACCAGCCGGCTGCAGCTCCAACATTTGAACTCAGTCGCCGGCGGCGGGCGCTGAGTAGGACGGCGCTGCGCACAGCGCAAGGCAGCCCAATGCGTACCAACCTGGAATAGAGTGGTGGCCTTAGTCGGGTTCCACCGCCATAGATAGACCGGGCGGCCTGCGGGCCACGTGCTCGAGCCGGGATATTCTCGGGGCGATGGGGGAATCGCTCGCAGCACGGCGGCCAGTGTGCGGTTGAAACGTTTGCACAGACCGTCAAACTGCGGGTGGTACGGCGTTGTGAAGAGCTGGGATACTTTGAGCTGTCGGCAGATCTCCTTGACCAGGTTCGATCTGACATTGCTGTCGTTGTCAGTGATGAGCCCTGCTGGGAGTCCATACTCCAGAAGCTTCTCCCGGCCGACCCCGGCGGTCGTTTCGGCCGTCTGGTTTGGGACGGCCACGGCCAAAACGTAGCGGGTTAGGTAGTCTGTGACCGCGATGACGTGCTTATTTCCCCTGCGCGTCCACGGGAGGGGACGGAGCACGTCTACTGCCACCGTGTGTCTTGCCGTGAGTGGCTCCGGCAGTGGTGGGCGTCCCGAGGGGGCGCGCGTCTTCGGGCCTCGGTCTTTTATCTGGCAAATTTCACAGCCCTCCACATACTTGTACACCCGGGAGTACATGTGGTGGAAAAATATATCTTTCTGAGGGTGGAGAGCATATTCTTTGTTTTGAAGTGCCCCGCGTAGGCGTCTCGTACGGCGGCCGGGATCAGCGACGCAGGCAGAACGGGCCTGGCTGCGTTCTCCACCGTCTCGTCAGCACGTGACGTCCTCCAGCACCCTATTGTCGGCGACACGGAACGCGTAGTCTTGGCCCCACGGAGGCATCGGGATTTGCCCGGCCATCGCGTCCATCGGCTGCTGACAGTCCTCGTCCGACGCCTGTTCTCGTTTCAGTTCTCGTTTCAGTTTTGTCATTCCGACTTCCAGCGACGATGCGGCCGGCAGCCTGCCATCCTCTCCGCCGACATCCTCTTCCGCGAGCCGTCCCCGGGTCCTTGTTGGATTCTTCGGCTTCTGGCTTCCCCTCGGCATGCTGACGTGAGGCTCACTCTTCGCCACGGCCGCTACCTGCCGTGCTTCGATCCCTCGTTGGTGCAGTCCAGCTAGGGTGCCGTCCCCACGGGAGCAGTCCCCGTCATCGAGTTTTTTTGGAGTTGCTAGCTCAGCAAATGATACCCGAGTTCCCGACGTTTTTCTTGGAGACCAACACGACCCCGGCGGCGTATTCAGAGATGGATGGCTCGATGATGCCCCTTCGTAGCATTTCGTGTACTTCACGTTCGATGGTCGCTCGCTCTGCCTGGGCTACCCGGTAAGCTGGTCCCCGGAAGGGCTCTGCTGAGGTCAGTTCTATGCGGTGTTGGATCAGCTGGCACTTCCCCAAACCGCCGTCCCACGAAAAACAGCTTTCATAGTCCTTTCAGAGCCATGTCAGGTCCTGTTTCTCCTCTGGGCTCAGCTCCCCGATTTTCACGTCACCGGCGTCCCATTGGCGACCTTGTTGACTTGCCGGCTGGTTGTCGTCCGCCCCAGCCGCAGTGTCTTCTCGCACGCTCACTCCAGACGCGTGCGCTGGTGACTGCGGGACCTTCACTCGGGATCCGGCGGCCGGTTCCATTGTCCCCGGCCCCAGGTTGAAGACCTCTACGGCCAGAGTTTGGTCATCTTGTCTCCCTTCCTCGGAAACCGATATCACAAGGCCTTCACCCTGCACCTCTGGAGAGCTTCCGCGGGACTCATGCAGGTCTGACCAGTTTGCCTCTTGTCTGTTTGCTTGCACCGTCACTCCGGTCCGGGCCGACACCGAGACTGCTTCACGAGCTCCAGGTAGGCTTCCTCCTCTCGCCTTACCCGTTCTGGCTCGTCCGGCCTCGGAGTCGGCTCTATCCCAGTGACACCGACTGCTGGCGCCCGCTCTCCCGTTATGACGCCGAGTGGCGCTTTGACGTGCCGCCGGTTGGACATGGTCCTGCTGGCGCCGTCGATGGTCAGCCCGTGTGCTGGGATGAAGTCGAAGTTGATGATCGGCTCATGGAGCAGTTCTCTGCAGACGTACACCCAGTGAAGGATAGGCTTTCCGCACACCGTGAACTTGACACGCTTCAAGCGCTGGACGTCGATTGCGTGGCCGGAGGCGGACTTCAAGACTATTAGCGGTGCGCGTTGGTCGCCTCCCGTCCAACCGTCTTCGAGGGCGGAGCTCCGGACCAGTGTAGCTACTGCTCCGGTATCGATGGGGGCGGTACAAGTACGGTCTTCGATGCGCATACGGAATGTGCGCACGGCTGGAGGCGGTGTCAGTGGCGCGCTCTGCTCTTGCCCCGCCTCTTGACTTTTATGCCGAGTCGGCGGCGCTTCCCGTCCCCGTTCAGGTGATATCCCCGTCCGCTCGCATCTCTTCCGTGTCTCTTCATTTCCCAGCTTCGTTCGGTTCGCCCTCGGCCGATCCTGCCTGACGGAGAAGGTCTCGTCGCTCTGCAGGACCGGCGACCCGTCGCGACGCCAAAAGTTCTGGTCAGCCCGATCTTGATATTCTTTTGCCACACGTGAGAGTCTTTCATTGCCGCTCGTCGGCTGGTCCCCTAATGCAGCCGACTCCTCCCGTTTCCCTTCCGCAGGAACTTCTCGGGGCAGCGGCGGGCGTAGTGTCCAGGCCGATGGCCGAAGAAGTAGTTTCCCTCCCTGAAATCTTGTACTTCCTCTTCGTTCCACCTGCCCTGGCTTGGTCGCCACTCTTCGTCCCTGCCGTGCTCCAGGTGCGAGCGCCAATGCACGGACTTTGTCCGCCTGCCCCTTCCGGCGTGGCCGCCATGGTACGCTCCCTCATACCGGTACGCCTCTCGTCGCCCGCGGGGCAACGGCAGCTGCTTCTGGTACGGATGAGAGTCGCCTTCGCGCCGTGATGGCCGCTGCAGCTCGGTGTTACTTTTAGGACCCCGATGTTGCTCGTCCTCTTCCTTGTCGCGTTGGCTGCTCCTTCCTTCCACCGGTAATGTCTCCATCCTCTTTCTTCTTTCGTCTCGGATTTCCATAGCGGAGACGAGGGCCTCAATAAGGTTTACGGCTGCCGGTCCACCCCTATACGTACTGAGAACCTCTTCTTCTCTGTGCGTCGCTTCCAACGCCTCCTCTTCTGCCGCGACTGCCATTGCTTCATCATACGTAGCGCATCGCTTATGCCAAACCATCCGACGGAGGGTGGGGCAGTCCTCGCACGAAGTTGATGCGCCTGATGTAGTCCAGCGGTGGGTTCCGTTGTCTTGCGGTCTGTGCCAGGCTGTCGCCGTGTCCTTCCTGGTCGTTGCTCCCATTGCCGCTGAGCGGTCCGCATCCCAACCCCATGCGCCTGTCTTCAGGGCTCAGGGAAGACAGCGATAGCTTCCTCACTACTTGGGCCCATTCGTGCACGGTTTTCCCTTCTTGCTGACCGGTGTGGAGTAAGAACTGGTTTCACTGTTCCCGTCCGGCCGTCTAATACCTTTCTTTCAGGGCGCGTTTGAGCGATGGCCAGGTCTTCGCTTTCTCGTCCTCTTGCAGATGAACGACGAATTCGATCGCATCTCCCTTGAGCCGGATTAAAGTCACCTTCAGCATCGTATCTTCTCCCCAGCTCGCGAAGTCGCTAGCCCGCTCCAGCTCTTTGCTCCATTCCGTGATGTTCCGCGTCCCGTCACATTCGTCCACTGCGTGTAAGACGAATTTTTCCATATCGTGTGCGCTGTCGCCGGTGATCGCCGTACGCCGTGCCGAATGTCACAGCAGGGCGCTGTGAACTGGGGCCTCGGAGGGTCGACCTCAAGATGCGGCTGTAGACGTCGGGCGCATTCACTGGCACTGTGCTCGGTGTCCTCCGGAGCCCCTCGCATGCTATTTTGTCGACTTTCGACAGCTTCTCAACTGGGTCGGCCCGCCTTCGTCTTCTCGCGTGATCCAATGGGTTTGCCACCTCGCCCCCTCCATCCAATGTGTCGACGGGCCGGCATGCACCGCTCCCAGAGTCCGGCCCTCGACGTGCCCCTAGGCCAGATCTTGGGTGTCGCGTCGCTGGCGAAGACGCAAGGCCCGCCCGCTCTCGCCTCGGGCGGGCCCTGCGCGTCACTCTCTGGCCCAGTTCCCACGCGGCGTAGCTCTTTTGATGGCATCTGGGGCGACGGCGGCACCGGCGCGGCGGAAGTTGCTGAGGCGAAACAGCAAACATCCTCACAGCATGTTATTTGCGCGTTCCTGTGCGCATGTTGTTTCGCCGATCGCCCGCTCTCGCCTCCATTTCTCTTGGCGCGATGGATGATCTTGGCAGGTGGGGCCGCCGTCATGGCTGTTCTGGGGGAAGCACCTGCCGTTGTTTTGACGACGTGAGGTGGTTGGTCAGGTCGTCGAGCCGAGCCGCATTCACCCCTCGGCCTGATGGACGTGTTTGTTCGTGGGGGAGGGGGGGGGAGCCCTCGGCCCTGGCCGGCTGGTTCGCTTTCCCACGCCCTGCGCGCGAAGCCCCTTTGGTCCCGGACGGGTGGCGCGCAAAACGACGAGGCATGAAAATGTACGCCTACATTAATGAACCTTCCTTAATTTCACGTTCCTGTAAAAAGTACGTGGCCACCCCTTATTCTAGGTCCCTTTTCCTGCTCACCACTAGGTGACCGAAAATTTGGGCACGATCGCGCAACATGCCGGAGAAGCATCCTCAAAGACCCTAGAGAGGTTATATCTCACCAGGGCGAGGATTAAGGCACGTAGGAGAAAACACTTGACTTGTAAGAGACTCAAGATGGACCCCACTGCCTCAACACGCTCTATTGATCGACAGGAGGCCCGAACTGATCTGTCCTTGGTCCCGTTACAAACACAGGAACCTCCGCCAGCCCAAGAGACGGTACCGATTAGACAGACCAGAGCACCCAATATGCCAGGCGATGATTTAATTATGTATACCTAAAAGTTTCGCAAACCCAACCTATTTTGTTCGATGCGCGTTAACTTAAGTTCGCATTCATTCGAAACGCACCCGCCGAGTGACGCATTGTCTCCATTTGTGAGCTGATGCGTCACCACACCCTGTTAACAGTCAGCGGCAAGCGTTTCAAAGCAGGCATCAGTCACCCCTATCCGCCAGACCTATGAGTTCCTAACAGCTTCCCAGCTTGTGCGCCGCACCGCAGCTAGCCTGCTCTCCTCGCTCCCGACCTTAGCCGCTGATAGGGCTACTGTTGTCACTGATACGCCGTCCAACCGCCGCGCTTGGACTGATTTATGGCCACCAGTACGCCGTCAGTCATTTTTAAATATTTCTCAGATAACTCGGACCATATGGTTACCGATTTTGATGGGCCGGGTCTCCATCAAAAACCTGGGGTCCGAACAAGCCTCTACAAGTGATCAGACAACTTCAGTGGGGTTCTTGCGAGGGTCCAAGAGTGGAACAATCCTCCCCCTTTTCTTAAACTTCATGGACTAGTTAAGCTGACTGCATTTTTAAGCACTTCCATATTACGTGTCTTTCGACCATAACAGTACGGCTGCAGAGCACCCCAAATTCGTGGCGAAAGCAGGATTTTAGGGGTACACGATGCACTCATGTTTCATAACCGAGCAGAGTTGCGATGTAAGCTGCAGCTTTCCCCACTCAGCCCCACGTTGTAATACTTGTATGCGTTTGTGGGGATCAGCGGCAGACCCAGATCAGCGGCAAATGTATGATACACGAAATTGGTGGAGAAAACGCATGCTTGATGCGGCCTTGGGACGCACACAGGTCAACCGCCCCAAATCCTCCTCGCGGCGGCGCGCGGGGTCCAGGGACCTCGGCTTGCAGAGAACAGGTGACTTTGGAACGAGGGAGCTGGGCTGACGGGGATTTGGCGGGTGCGGTACGACGGAGGTGGGCTGAAGACGGGCTGCCGCGTGCACAACGGTTGTGTATGCGTGCTCCATAGATGGCACCCGAACAGGGACGATAGATGGTGCAGCGACAAGGACTACCGGCAAGTGGCACCGCCTCACTGCGCGGCCAGTACTGTAGTTAAGCGAATCGGTTTGCTTCGGGCTCAGGTGGCGTGGCGAGTGGCGCGAGGTTTTGACGTGCGTTGCTGGAGGCCGCCCGTGTTTCGTCAACGGCGATAGTAGGAACTACTTTGCTAAGAGAGCCGTATTCACTTAGTGTGTTATCTTATGTGTGTGTTTACTTAGTTCAAGATGCATTGTGATAATTTAGTATTCGGTGTGTTAATTGAGTACAAGTGATATATGACGATTACTCTGCAGTCATTTAATGTGCTGTATTCTGACTCCGTATGCCAGCGTACTTACTTTACTGGATGGCAATGTTGTGTTTGTTTCAGAAACAAAAACAAAAAAGCAACTATGTAAGAGAAAATAGAAATGTCTCAAAGTCCCTTTTCCGCCGTCCATGACAGTTTCAGAGCTGTTAGCTGTGTCCACCTGAATTTCTACCCCCCAACGTTCATCAGTCATCTCCCATGAACCATGGTAATTTGCCTTGTCCTTGCACATTGATTGCAACACATGTAGCCAAGGTATGCCGAAAGCTTGTAAAGTGCATATGTATGTTGAAAATTAACGTGAAAGGTTAAGACTCGCACTCAAGTGTGAAGGTTTTTGTATTATAGCCTGCTGTTTCATTGTTTTCTATGTTTGTGTGGCACAGGTCGCATGATATTGTCACTTCCGCCAATGCTGTCGTACAAATCAGTTTCCTAGGGTTTTCGATTTGCTGGATTGTTTCAGTTTTGTAAGCCTGCTGGCAACAGTCTGTCGCAGGACCTTGGTAGGTGCTCACGGTGCAGCAGTGCGGTTCAGTTAGTCTCCATGCTTCTGTGTTGAACAAGACATTGCTGAAGCACACGATTATGACGTTGAAGTTTGATGGTGAAGCGCACTACTGTTACGTTCTTTTCATTGTTTCTGCACTCTACTAATTGTTTGTCTTCTGGCCACAATGTCGGTTACGGAGCTGAAACAGAAACGTGGTAGGTTGCTCAGTGTCCTGACAAGAGTTCGCAGAAGAGTTTCCGTGCCGATCGACCGTAGAGGCAGTAGAACGCAGCCAATTTCCGTCAGTTCTGAACCTGATCACGCTTTGGAAAAGTTGGAAGAGGTAAATGATAAGCTTATTGCAGCGCTAACTTCCGAGGAAGACAAGGCTCAAGTCCAGCAGTACTTCGAAGATGCACAGAAGCAGCACGAAGAGGCTGTTGGTGGCATTGAAACCTACCTGACGGACAGAAAGAATGATCCTTCGTCAGTTGCATCGCAACAGCTATCTTAAGCGTCTGCAAGGTCATCAGCCTCCCGAGAAGCTGACATCCAATTCAGCGTGAAGCCAGCTGGAGGCAGCTCAGCTGGAGCGTCGAATAGCCCAAGAAAAGGAGGAGCAAGACATGCAGAGGCAGTGGAAGCTGCAAGAACCGCGAGACGCCCAAGCCGCAGCTGACCAACGCGCACAGCTTACTAAAGCTGCTGAATATCAAGTCAGCCCAGTCGGTAGCTCATTGCATGTGAGCAGGGAGCCCAAAGGGGGACTCCCTTGCGCGTACGTCCCATCACATCACAGCATCCCTCGTCTGTCCCTGCCCAAGTTTAGCGGGGAACCGGCAGAGTGGCCTAAGTGGTTTGCTCTGTTCAAAACGCTTGTTCACGATCAAGCCTCCCTCACCTTGAATGAAAAGATGGCACACCTGCAAGCTGCAGTGTCGGGTCTTGCACAGCATACCATAAGTGGTATGTTGCATGATGGTAGTTTGTATGATGATACCCTGATGGCACTGGAGGACCGTTTCGGGCGTCCGGAGGACATTGTACATGCCAACCTGCGAGACATATTCGCCTGTCCCGCACCAGCCTATCTAGATCCAGTAGGGCTTGCACGTTTTCATGCCATTGTCCACTGCGCAGTCACCGTTTTTTTTCAAAACTTGTGTTACCATGGTGATCTCCATAGCTACGAAAACCTTAGGCGTGTGGTGGAGAAGCTCCCAACAGAGTTAAAGCGAAACTGGGGGAGCACATCTTGGACTTGGATAGGTCTAGTCTAACCCACTTTGATGCCTGGGTGCGCAAACGGGTGAGGGTAGCCCTCAACTACGTGGCCGTGTCTTTGGAGCCAAAGAAGACGGTAGCTGAGAAGGGGCCAATGAGGCACATGCCGCGGGGGCAGAGTGAGAAGAAGGCAGTCGAGCGAGCTGCTCTGGTCACTGAGGCCACGATCGATGGCAGGATCTGTGCAAGCTGCAACGGGCAGCATGAAGTAAGCGTGTGTCCTGCCTTCCTGCAGATGACGCTCGATGACCGAGCCCATTTGATTGCCAGCTCTGGCTGCTGCTTTTTCTGCCTAAGGAAGGGACATGGCGTTCGAAATTGTCACTTTGCAAGGCCATGTGGCATCGATGACTGCCATATGAGGCATCACCATGTGCTACATGGAAGCAGAAGGATGGCCCTGCGGGCTAACCGTGAGGTTTTTTGTCCAAAACATGGAAGCAATCGTGTGGTGGCCGCAGCCTCACTGGAGAGCGATGCCTGTAACAAATTTTATGCAGGTTGTACCGGCTACCATCTCCAAGCTGGTACCATCATCATTACATACTTGCTTTTTTCTTTTTGTTTCTGAAACAAACACAACATTGTCATCCAGTGAAGTAAGCACGCTGGCATACGGAGTCAGAATACAGCACATTAAATGACTGCAGAGTTATCGTCATATATCACTTGTACTCAATTAACACACCGAATACTAAATTATCACAATGCATCTTGAACTAAGTGAATACACACATAAGATGATACACTAAGCGAATACAGCTATCTTACCAAAGTTGTTCCTTCTATCGCCGTTGACGAAACACACGGCTTCCATCGGCGCACGTCAAACCTCGCGCCACTCGCCACGTCACCTGACCCCGAAGCCAACGGGTTCGCCTAACTACACTAACGGCCGCGCAGCGAGGCGCCGCCACTTGCCAGTAGTCCTCGTCGCTGCACCATCTATCGTCCCTGTTCGGGTGCCATCTACGGAACACGCAGATGCAACCGTTGTGCACGCAACATCCTCTCCCGGTGTTCCCCGTGAACACCTTTGTTGAGCGGGTACTCCAGTTAACGAACACAACAATGCATCTTCGAACACAACAAGCATTTCTGCACCACTTCCTGTGCAAGGAGTCTTGCCCTCGCTCGAGACCATATTCACCTCGGCACGTTCTCAACACAGCCAAGGTCCCGAACCGAAGGCCTAGTCCACCGACGCGCAGCGACGGCCGCAGATCCGGCGAGATACCGGGCACCGCGCTGACCATTCCGTACTCCAACGGGCGACAGCAGCTGACGATTGCCGGAGTGCATGCAGGTAGAGATCGAAGACGTCTGCAAGTGCCCACCACATGCAATCGGTTGTAGGATAGCACGCAGTCCATCACGACCCGTCGCGGACCAGACTCGCCGGCGCTGATGCACCCCCAGATCGGCGTCAGTCGTAGGAAGACCAGCGCCGTAATCCGAGGTCGCCAGAACAAAGGCTTATCCGTCCCTCCGAGAGGGGCACGAAGCCGACCACGGCGTGCCGAGGGTCGGACCGGACGTCATCGGCGAGGTCTCGATCCGTTGCAGCATGTTCATCAGCCACGAATGTTGAAATCGTCATCAGATGGGAGGGTTTATCAAAGCAGGGAAACAAAGGATAACCAGTCATGAATGCTTGGCGGGAAAGCCACAATCAATACAAGCACATCTAAGCAGCATTTCAATTCGTTCAATGATTTACACAGCATGCCTCCACTCAGCTTCCTCTAAGAGGCATACTTTGGTGACAGGGCGCTGGTAAGGCCTCCCCCCCCCCCCCCGCTGGCCTCAACTCTACAGTTCGAACGACGTCGTCTGCACCCGGGAAAACTCTCACGACTCGAACCAATGGCCAAAATCCTCGTGGGGCATCTGTTTCCATCATCAATGCCACGTGCCTCACTCGAAGGTTTCTGATATCATGGAGCCACTCCTGACGATGCATCAGTGTAGGCATTTACTCTCGTCGCCACCTTTTCCAGAAGTGGTCTGCCAGGACTTGGGCTTGACGCCAACGACGCCTGCTGTTGATCTCCCTAGCCTGGAAAACTCCTGGTGACATGTTGACGCTAGCACATCCGAGCAGGAGGTGATTCGGCGTCAGCGACTCGATATCAGTGGCGTCAGAGCTGACGTATGTGAGGAGTCGTCCGTTCACCATGTACTCCACTTCTCTGTATGGGGCCGCTTTCTGTGGTTGGTGCAGCGGGATCTTTTCCAGGGATCGAAGTCGGATGATTGCCACTGTCTTGTTGTTCGGCAAGGTGACGTCGTCACTCTTCCATAAAAGTCCCGTCTCATATCTACTGTCCAGCTTTCGCGTGGTGCTTTCCATGATTTGTACTGCTCTGATGTCGTCTTGTGATCTGGCGTCTTGGAGATGGTAGCTGGTATCTGGCTATCATCTCCACCGGCTGAAGGAAAAAAGTAGATGCTAAAACATGCGAGCTGATTCCGACATCAGTATCTCAGGCATCCGAAATTGAAATCAACCCGAACCCAGAGAGCTATATTTTTCCAGCCCATAGACATATGATTGTTCAAGGGGTTTGTTTTTGCAGCAAACTTCTGTAACATTGCGGACCCGATCTAACTAACGGAAGATAATTTATAGGCACCGATACCTTCGTTATGGCCTGACTGCATAATATAACATTATTGCTGAGCACGAGCAAAAGTGCCAAGGTTCTGGATCAATGTGCTCTTTGTTATGTTTTCAAAAAGTTCTTTTTGGAACTTTATCATTAAGAAGTGAATCACTGATAGAAATTTGCCCTATGAGCTATAACTTTGGATGTGATTTGTAGTGCGTTGTTGATCGATAAATCTGTGGCTGAAAAAGCTGAATATATATATATATATATATATATATATATATATATATATATATATACATATGAGTGTTGTTGAAGTCTATGGCGTGGGTGCATTTAATAAGCTTTTTCTGCACTTACTGTAGTTTTCTGAGGAGGAATCTTTATGTTCTGGAAGTTGTCATTATCACACACTGTCACTGGAACTGAACAAGCAAATCAACCCCTCAGTCACCCTTTACCCTGTTTGGGGACGATCGGTGCCATCAGTGCATGGTATATCTTACTATTCAGCATGTGTTTTGCCGCTCATATTCTTATCCTCCTAAAAATGTCAACCACCTAATTAGGACACTGTGCAATTTGAGGACCGAACTGAACTTGAGCATATATAATCAGTATGTCTTACTGGTTATACCTAAATGTAACATGAAATCTTGTATTCGTCGCTTATATGTTGTATGTGTGTACCTTTGCAAATGGAATATATCGTTTCGAAACAACAGACCAACTGATGAATGCTAAAAATCTGCGAACTGCTTTGTAGTATCAGTGATGGACAGACAACCATATTAAAAACCTTGACGAAGCGCAGAAAAAGATCATTAAATACACCTACGGAAAGGTTTTCCTTGTAGATCAAACTATTTGCTACCTACATATATAAATGTATATATATATATATATATATATATATATATATATATATATATATATATATGAGTGCTTTGTGAACAATTTTTTTCTTGTACCTTGTTGGTTGTGCATCGCAACATATACAGCGTTGATGACCTGGGTCGTTTGTTTAAGGCTTCATATCGTGCACTGATCGTTTTCGGAGTGCCGATGGAGAATGTTGTCGAAGTTCAACTATTTGTTCAAAGTTTCGATCAGTTCCATAATACATTTTAGCAAAAGTATTCCATTTCGAATATGTAGTTAAAATTACAACACTTATACAAAAGCTCGTATTGTCGTATTGCCTTAACACGCGCTCTGGTGGGGGTCAACTTAACCCCTCCCCCCAAAGGTTTTTTCTGGAATGGTTTCTGGACGGTGCGGCGTAGCTGCACCAAATATTGCGTAGCAGTAGACAATTGAATAGAAAATCGTTTGGAGCCAAAAACATAGATGTATCTTGTAAGGCCGCTGCACTATGGCTGGTCAAAGTCATGCCATAGTTTCAGCGAATTCAATTTCTATGGAATCGTTCAATCTAATGCAACAACAGAGTGTTAGGCGAGGCCATACATTTCTGAGATGCTTTCTTAGGCAACGCAACAATTGAATGAGCGAATAACATTGACCTTAGGTCAGGTATGAAGGTCAGACTAAGGTCAAAACCAGCCAGTTTTATTATTCCAGGCTAGCACAACGTGATGGATGCGCTCTGTAGATGACTACAGAGCACATCCATCCGCAGAGCACGACACCACCCAGACAGGAAAATAAATGAATCCATTCTGATAAATTGCCGGCGACCAGATCTTAACCTACAGGGCCCATTATGGCCGATAATACGAACGTTATATGTGCCTTTATGTGTGATGTGTGAGAGCTTTGAGTCCTTTACATGTGTAAATGATGTCTGACGCGTGATGTGCGATGTCCGTTGAATTCAAATCGCTTGCATGTATAATTGATTGGCGATGTTTGATGCCTGTTTATTTCAACTAGCTTGCATGTTTGAATGAAGCGTGATGCGTGATTCCCCTTTTGCTTGAATTCGTTTGCGTTTGCACGTATGTTCGCGCATTGTAATTCTTAGATAGGCATTGCATCGTGGTAATGGCTAACACTTGCCCTTTGTTTAATCCCCTGAATGTAACTGTCCCGTAAAAACCATGGCCTGCTGTTTAAAAAACCTGAAAATTCGAGTGGGGTTATCGGCAGGGAGTTTTGAATTCACTTCTGCTACTGTTTAGATAAAGGCATGTTGACGAAATATCAACCCAACTGTATCTCCATCCTCATGGTTTTTCTCCGAGGAATAAGGCTAATACCACCGTCTTATCTAAGCGCAAGATAATCTCAAGTTTACAAACCCAGGTTACTAGAGAAGACTGCGCAGGCGTGATGTCACCGTGGGACTAAAGTTTGGTGGCCCGCGGTATGGTTTTTGTTGATACTACTAAAAGATTGGTAGATACTAGTCAGGTGATTAAGAACGGAGATTTCGCCATTGAACTGGATGGCAACCCTGTTCTACACCTTTATTTTAATGTTATGTGAATAGATATGTTAAGTTTGCAGTTCAAAACTTCTGAAGACAACTCGATATTAGGATTTGATTCCAAAAATAAATCCTGATAAACCACGTTTTCTAGTTCCAGCACCCGCGCCGTATTCGTCGAGGCCAACGCACGTGAATATCTATGCGTAATGCGTTTTTGTATAAGAAATGTTTATATGTTAGGCAGTGCGTATACACCCTCCAAAACGTAGGGCGGTTACGCACCGGGCTTATACACCCTCCAAAACGGAGGGCGGTTACGCACCGGGCTTATACACCCTCCAAAAATATCTCAGATGGTTGTACGTGTCAAGCGTACGCGCATTGGCAGCGTTGGAGGCAAGAAAGTCCAAAAATGCAGAATTTCGTGCGAAAAGTTGGTTCTATACGTGATAGACATCAAACGATCACTGTGGTATTGTAGCGTAACGAATTACGGCAGTGTTTCAACATGTGCCCCTGCCCGGTTTGGAAGTATAGCCAACTCACAAGTTGATTGCGACGCGCCAGGCAATATGTGTGGGATCGTGCCTGAAAGCCTGCCCAGCCAATGAACTCCCATTGCTCTGCACTGAGCGTGTATGGAGCAGGATTGGTGACGAGGATATTAATTTTGATGTGTTATTTTCCCGCTCAATTGCCCGCCATAAGTTCTGAATCCCGCCTGAAAAGGGATGGCGTTGGACGCACCCCGATCAGTGGCCTAAATGGCTCCGTCGACTGGAAACGTGTCTGGCGATGGGTGTAAAAGATCTTGCCCGGAAAAAGGCCATTTGCTCCATTTTGCTGGTCCTGCAGTGTTTGATCAGCAAGAAACGCTGCCACAGCCCCCGCCTGTCGCGGGAGAGGCCGCAGATGATGTCCACCAAAAGGTGTGCAGGCAGCGTGGGTCATATTTTGTTCCGCAGAAAAATATAGACGAGTGTGATGTGTTTGGCCAAACGATGCAAATGGAAGGTGAGTTCATTGACGCAATTGTGGTTCGCCTCAAGCACCCCGCCAGTACTTGTGATTTCACCAATTCCACCTGGGTAATCTGCCAGCAGATGATCATGGGAGTCAGAGATCCCAGGGTGAGGGAAAAGGCCCTGTAACAGAAAATGACACTCAAGGAATTGCACCCATTTGCTAGATGCTTGGAGTAAGCATGAGCCCAAGCTTGTGCCATTGAAGCATGCCATTCAAACGGATTTGCTGTGCTACAGGCAAATGTCCAGGCACAAAACATAGTGCAAAAATAAAAGCCCACCCCAAATGTGGTGCAAAAGAATATGCACCAAAGCAACCTGCCCAGTCACAGTGTTTTGAACACAGAAGGATGCTCGAGATGTAACAGCCCAAAACATGGCCAGTGGGAGTGTTCCTTTAAAAATCAGGACCGCTTTCACTGTGGAAAACGGGATCACACTCAAACAGCATGCCACAACAAAGGTCAGCATGGTTTTACCATAGTAAAACAGATGGCCGAGAACATTATCTGCAACCTCAGCATGAGAGCCCACCTGAGGAGTACCTCCTGGGGATTAACAAGCCTATACAGGAGACAACAGCAAATGAGAACCATCCAATTAAGGTAACGGTGCAAGTGGATGGAAAGCCAGTGCGGTGGGAAGTTGATAATGGCGCAGCAGTGTCAGTGATATCCGAACACCTCTTCTGCAAGCTGTGGCCAAACAGGACATTGGAGGAATCCAGACAGGGACTGAAAACCTACACAGGTGAGCCCATCTCTGTGGTTGGGGAAGTCAAGGTGATTGTGCGAGAGAGTGACACAGGAGTCCAGGTACCCATGGTCATAGTGCATGGATCCAGCAAGCCCCTACTGGGTGTAAATTGGCTCTCCAAGGTAAAACTTAACTGGCATGCAATCTTCCAGGTGAAGGCCTCACTGGAGGAATAATCAACAATAACAATAATCAACCTGGAACAGGCATACTGGCAGATTCCATTGTCAGAGGCAAGCCAAGACTACACAGTGGTTAACACACACACACACGCACACACACATGTTTTTTAAGCGACCAGGCTGGTATATGGAGTTAGCAATGGTCCTGCTGTCTTCCAGCGCCACATTGAAACCCTGCTAGCTGACATCCCAAACGCCATGGTGTTTCTTGATGACATTTGTGTCACAGGTCCGAACAACACTGCACATCTTGCTAATCTGGAGGAAGTACTGAGATGACTGGATCAGGAGAACCTAAGAATCAACCCAAGAAAGTCCCAGTGGTTCTTGCCAGGGGTCTCCTACCTCGGGGTGCGGATTGACAAGGTAGGTCTGCACCCAACAAAACAGAAGGTAGCAGCCGTGCGAGACGCCCGAGATCCTGAAAACGTTGGACAACTTAGGACGTATCTCAGCATGCTGAACCACTGCAGTTGTGCAGAGTGCGACTGCTGCACCGTTTTATGCACTCCTGGGGAAGGACGTGGAGTGGCGATGGGCCGCAGAGCAGCGGGACGCCTTCAAGGCAACGAAGGTTCTTCTATCAGAGGCTCCCTGTCTCGCACGCTTCGACGGTAATGCACCAGCCATCGTGTCAGCAGATGCCAGCTCCTATGGCCTAGGAGCTGTGTTCTCTCAGATGATACCAGAAGGAGAACGCCCAATCGCCTTTGCCTCCCGCACTCCAAACCAAGCTCAAAAGAACTACAGTCATATCGACCGTGAATGTCTGGTTCTGGTCTTCGCCGTCAAGCGGTTCCAAAGCTTCGTGTATGGAAGACCCTTCACGCTCAAAACCGACCAGCCGCTCCTGGGGCTCCTCGGGAGAACCAAGAACCTGCCAGAAGCCGTCCCACCACGCATGGTGAGATGGAACGTCACGCTGGACACCTACCAGTACCAGCCGGTACACGTCCCCGGCAGTCCAGAACAGCATCCACCACCAGACGCTCCCAGCCGCCTGCCAACCTCTGAAACGATGGCAGAGGCTGCAGTAGTTCCGCTCATGGAAGTCATCCAGATGCTTGAAGCTGTTGATGGACTGGTAACTGTGGACGCTGCTCGAGAATGGACCAGAAGAGATGCCGTTCTCTTTGAAGTTCTGCACTTCACCCGGTACGGATGGCCCAAGTCGTCAGAGGTGTCGCCAGCATTCCTGCCGTACCAGTGGCGAAAGGCCGAACTGAGTATCCAGGGCGATTGCTTGCTCTGGGGATGCCTAGTGGTGATGCCACCACGGTGCGCCAAAAGGCACTCAAGCTCCTTCATGAAGGGCATCACGGCATTTGTTCTATGAAATGTCGTGCCCCCAGTCAAGTCTGGTGGCCTGGGATGGACTCAGACATGGCCGAGCTCACCAAAGTCTGTGATGCATGCCAGCTACACCAGAAAGCAGCGCCTAAAGTGCCCTCTCAACCATGGAGGTACCCAGACGCTCCGTGGGACAGAGTACATGTTGACTACGCTGGCCCTGTAGAAGGCAAGATGCTCCTGATCGTGGTGGATGCGTATAACAAATGGCCAGACGTCTGAATAACCAACGACGTCAGCACAAGAACAACCGTAGACCACCTACGGATCACCGCCACACATGGGATCCCCGCAATGATCGTGAGCGACAACGGTGGTTGCTTCACCAGTAAAGAGTTTAGCGACCTCACAAGCGCCAACGGCATCCGCCATGTCTTTACCCCTCTGCTTCACTCTGCATCTAGTGGTCAAGCGGAAAACATGGTGAAGCTCGCGAAAACTGGAATCAGGAAGCAACGCCTCTCTCCTCTGCTCACGAAGCTCCAGAGGTGGTTGTTCCAATACAGGAATACGCCACATACAGCAACAGGGAAAGCCCGAGCAGAGATGCTGTTCAAACGCGCTCCAAGAACGCGCCTGACGCAGCTCCACCCGTCGGAGCAAAGGCAGTACCGCAGCAGCACGGCGAGTGGTTCTGTCAATAGATCGTTCCGTACGGGAGACCCGGTCTTCATCACAGAAGTGACTGGCTCGGCCTATAAGTGGCTCCCAGGAACCGTGCTGGATGTCTGCGGACGGTCTTGCCAGGTTCTGTTGCAAGATGGCCGTCAGTTCCGTCGTCACTTCGATCACATACGTCCCCGTCGTACATCTGGAGAGGATGGACTGCTTGAAACAGAGATGCACTTCGCACCTGGCTCGTTCCGTTCCGTTCCACAAGCACGTTCGTTCCGTCTGCGGAAGCTGTCAACCAGCCAGCGACGTCCGCTTTATCCGCGGAAGCTGAAACCAGCCTCGCGCAGCCCAGTGGCGCGCGAACGACGGAAACAACCGATCACGTTCCGCCGCCTGCTTGTCCGGTACGCAACCAGAGCACGCCAGAGCGCCTGGACTTATAGTATGTATCATTAAGCTAGTTTTTGCTAAGAAGAGAGGAGTTCTGGGACTGTAGCGCAGCGAATTCCGGCAGTGTTTCAACATGTTCCGCTGCGCCGTTTGGAAATATAACCAACTCACGAGTAGATTGTGACGCGCCAAGCCACGTGTATCGCATTGTGCCTGAAGGCCTGCCCGGCCAATAAACTCCCATCGTTCTGCACTGAGCGTGCATGCAACAATCGCGAAATCCATCAGCTCACTCTGAACCATTTCTGTTCTCATCACGAATTTTCGCCCCCCGGGCCCGCATCTCCACTGGATGGATGGTTGGAGTGCTGGTCTCTCACGTGGTAAGCCCGGGTGCGAATCTCGACGACGGCCGCTGTTAAGTGGGTGGCTTCATGGTTAATCGGCGCGGCGTGGTGATGCCAACTCGCTTCACTTCTAAGCGGAATGAATTCTAAATAGGGCTTTCATATCGGACAGCACCGTAGTTTCTGACGCTAGGGGGAGGGAGTTCACACCCTACAGAGATATGAGAATCCCGTGAAGGTTCACCGTAAATGTAACTTAGTGACACACTGAATAGCGAGTGGAAATGACGCATGCGACGGCAGAGGCATGTAGAGTTACGTTTGGCGGTTGCGCGTAAAAATTCATCGGCGCGTATTCGACTGTCGCTCAAAGGCGAAGACACCAAGGCCAGTAGGGAGGGAACCTGAGCAGTCATGGGTGCCGCAGGAGACCAACACAGTGGCTCCCGTCAACAAGTATAGGGTTCTCAGAGCAATCGAAAACTGAACTCAAGACCAACGTGGTGAGCACCTTAACGATCAGTAGTGCCTCGACAGGCTGACCTATGAAGCCCTGGTCATAGCACAGGACCCTCCGAGGAAAGGGGAAGTATTCAGGACTATAAATTAATACCCCTGTGCAATCAAGAGTGCACGGGCAGGCTAACGACACGAGTCTCGATAGGAGTGAAAAGTCAGCCGCAAATGAGACCACAGGAAAAGAGCCCTCGAACAAAGAAGGGGGCGCCTGAGCATCGAGCGTCTCCGTGCCTTACCTTATAAGAGCCCTAGCAACGGCACAAGGCCCTTCAAGCAAGTAGAAAGTACCTGAGATTTATATGAAGGAACCCTGAGCAACTGAATGTGCTCTTGAATATGCGGCCCCGGAAAAAGTGTATGTAGCCTTTCGGGTGAATGGGTAGAATCCGTGGACGAAAACCCCACTGATCAACAGTGCTCAAGCATGGAGGCAGGTAGCGTCCCAACCGCACATTGCGCCCTACGAAAAATGGGAAGAGGTCAAGGGTAACGTAGAAAGCTCCTTAGCGATCACATTGACGCAGCAAGTAGACATATAGAGACAAGCAGCCAACAGCGTAATGCCTCTAGACGGCGTAATGAGCCCCAAAATTTCCCCAAGAAACACTCTCAATCAGCGAAGAATGAACTTCGTTTACTTATGAACTTTTTTCTTTTGCTAGCAATGGTTCTTGGTCATCTCAATGCCCAAATAAATGCGTCCAGTTTTGTTATGCGTTTGTTGTAAAGAAACTGCGTCTGTCCAGCCGGTGATGGGCCCCTTCAGAGCCTTTAGGTCCCCGTGGCGTGGTCCATGGGACATGGTCCCGTGCCTCCCCTCCCCCTCCCCCCACCCTCTGCATCCGCCACCGGCCCGAGCGTCTGAAGAAATAGGGCCCGCTAAGGACATAGGACCATCCATTTAAATAAGAAATACGACGCAATGTGTAGGGCTCTGAACGATCGAGTGCGCCAGAACAGTTTAACATAAAGGGCCCCGTCAAGAGCTTGGGGCCCTCCATTCAAATAGGAAGTATTCAAGACATAATGTAGAGGGCCCCTGAATGAAGTGTGCCCGAGCAGGCTAACAGATAAGGCTCCCAAAAAGAGCCTAGTACCCTCCATTGAAAAAAGGAAGTATTCAAGACCCAATGCAGAGGAGCCTTGAATGATCCAGTCTATCAGAGCAAGTGAACATATAGGGCCCGGTCAAAAGCGTAGCGCCCTCCATTAAAAAAGGAAACACCCAGGACCCAATGTAGAGGGACCCCGAATGTTCGAGTGTGCCCGAGCAGGTTAACAAACAGGGCTTCCAATAAGAGCGTAAGGCCCTCCATTCGAATGGGAAGCACTGAAGATCTTAAGTAAGTGGCCCCAGAATAATGTAATGTGCCCGAGTAGCGTATCAGGAGCTCGACAAGAGCGCAGGGCCCCTCATTCAAATAAGAAGTACTCAAAACCCAGTGCGGAGGGCCCCCGAAAAATGGAGTATACCCGAGCAGATTATCAGATGACCCAAACAGGAGTGTAGGGTCCCAAATGCAAACACCAATACCAAATATTTAGGGCCCTCGAACAATCCTATGTGGCCAAACCGGCGAACAGATGGGGTCCCCGACAAATGCGTAGGTCCCTCCATTCAGATAGGAAGTACCCAAGACACAATGTGGAGGGCCCCCGAATATTCGAGTGTGCCCGCGCAAGTTAACAGATGGGGCTCCGGCAAGAGCCTAGGGCCTTCCGTTCAAATATGAATTAACCACGGCACGATGTAGAAGGCCCCGAATAACCGAGTGCCAGAACAGGTTAACAGATAGGGCTCCCAAAAAGAGCGGAGGGCGCTCAATTAGAAAAGGAAGTACCCAAAACCAGACGTGGAAGTCCCCCACGATCGAGTGGGTCCGGGCATCTTATCAGATTGGGGCCCCGACAGGAGCTTAAGGCCCTCCATTCAAATAAGAAATACCTAAAACCCTATGCGGAGGGACCGGAAAGATGGAGTGTACCTGAACAGGTTATCAGATGACCCCGATACGGGCAGAGGGCGCTAAATTCAAACACTGAGAACCGATGTGCAGGGCCCACCAGCAATCCAGTGTGGGCGAGGAGGTGAACAGAGGGGCCCCCGATAATTGCGTAGGGCCCCATTCAAATAGCATGTGACTAAGGCCCAACATAGAGGGCCCCCGAACGATCGAATATCTCCGAGCAGGCTATCTGATAGCCCTTCCCCCGCCCTACAAAAGCGTTGGTCCCCCATTCAGAAAAGAAGTACCAAAAACCCGGTGTAGACGGTCCCCTAACGACTGAGTGTGCCCAATCAGGCCACTAGATGGGCCCCCGATAAGAATGTAGGGCCCTAAGCAAGTGACAGAGAATTGGAAACGCCCTAGACCAATGCAGAGGACTCATGGGCGTATCGCAAGTGTGTCGGTAGGTTAACCGATACCCACGTAAAGGGCCGCTGGGCAACCGAGAATACCCCGGCAGGTTAAGGTATGGGACTCTGGCTACTGCTCACAGAGCATTTCTGGTGAATGGAAATCATCCGTGGAAGGGCCTGTGATTGACAAGAGTTCCCCGGCACGCTAATAGGAAGGGCCCCAACAACAGCGCAGGGCCCTCGGAGCAAATGCAAAGAAATAAAGGATAACGTGGAATACTCTTAAACGACCGAAATGAACCTGCAAGTGACATATAGGTCCCCGGAAACAGCATGGGGCCCTAGACGATCTAATGGGGCTTAAAATTTCCAGTTTACGACTTTTCCAATCATTAAGTAATTTTTGGGACTTCTCATAGGCCCTTCACTTTCGCTTACTACTGTTCTTGGTCGCCTGAAAGTCCAGAGATACCCAGTTTTGTTGCGTTTTGTGTCAAAAAACTGCACCTGTTCGGCCTGCTGTCGGCCCCCCCGGGACCAGTGGGCCCTTTCGTGGCCCAGGGGTCGGGGGGGGGGGGGGGCATGCCCCGTGGCCCTCCCCTCTGGACCCGCCCTGCTTGTTACCGTATGTTTTGGGGATACGTTTGCTATTTTCCACTTTTTTGCCTGTTCCCAGAACTCAGTTTACCCTTCATGTCGGACTGTCTTGATGTCGGACTGTCTTGGAGTCACAGCCTTCAGACTCTGCTCCAGATCAAGGCGTGGCTGGAGATGTCTTCTCCTCAGGACCTTCTACCCAGAGCGCATCTGGAGATACCCGCCACATCTTCTTCGCAGACAGCTCCAGGCAGGGTGTGGCTACAGAGGCGCGCTCCCTTTTCTCCTCAGGAAGTTCTGGCCAGGGTGAGGCCGAGGAGGGCCGCCAGGTCCCTTTCGCTGGCAGTTCCGAACAGGTCTCTTTTGGTGCTGGTTCTGTCTATGTCACATATCGAGGCATGCGGAGGCGACTGGGGCATGCCGCCGAACTGGAACATCTGAAGGAACCTGCCATGATCACCAAGAACAAGGGTCGACCGCGCGGAAGTACGGCAACGTCATCGAACTGCAAAAACTGAAACAGAGAGCTCTGGAAACCTTCCCAGATCTGCTTTTCCACGAAAAATAGAATGTAAGTTACGCAGTTTCGCTGTTGATGGCCCATCGCACTTGCGATGACTGCGATGCGACGACTTACAATTGGGACATTACATGTCAAGTGACGGTTTACACCTCCCTTTCGCTCCCTCGCTCTATCGCCCTCTATCGCTCTCTATCGCCTAATCGCTCTCTATTGCTCTTTCGCCTTCTCTCTCTCTCTCTCTCTCTCTCTCTCTCTCTCTCTCTCTCTCTCTCTCTCTCTCTCTCTCTCTCTCTCTCTCTCTCTCTCTCTCTCTCTCTCTCTCTCTCTCTCTCTCTCTCTCTCTCTCTCTCTCTCTCTCTCTCTCTCTCCTTCACTCGCCTTCTCTCTCTCTCCCTCCCCCCTCCCTTCCTCCCTCCCCCTCTCTTTTTCTCTATGGTCGTCAACAGTGAGTGTATTACCAACAGTGCGGGCCAATCTGTGGCTTCGAGTTGACCGGCACTCGCATGAGAGCTTAAAACATAGCTGCGCCTTCGTCAGCGTAGAAGGATTTGTTCTCCGGGACCTACAGCGGACAGAAAAGTGCGACGAAGCACCTGGTGAAGGCGTTTGCGAACTGTCGTGTCATCCCGACACCGTCCGGCACGAAGGCCCATTAATTCAACGGGAAACGGCCCATGTCACGATTCCTATGCATGCAATGCGCTTTGGCTTTAAACGAGAAAGATTGAGCCGTGAAGAGCAGAGGTCGCAACGTAGTGCACTGTAACCGGCAGTGAGATGAAACACAGTCGCACTTTTCGTGATACTTTTGGCATCATGTACTAAAAGTATGCACAGGTCCGAGGTCCCAAATTTCGTCGATGATAATTCTCCCGTGTCATTCCCAAGGGCAGCCCATTTTGAGGTGAAAGCTATTGAAACAGAAGCCCGCGCACGCTGCATGTCAGTGCACTGCTGCCTGCAAATAATCAGAAACTAATGCTGCAACGCAGCGAGGAAATCTAGTTCCACAATTTTACATGGGCTACTGGCTTCGTATGTTTTGGTCTTGGGTCATCTCTTCCACCGTAAGGTTCACTTCTGCTATCATCTCGCGCGTTCCATAGTGCAAAATACATCTTGCTGGTCCTTGTTGCAGCCATGCTACGCTGGATTCTCAAGAACTCACCGAAGGAAGGCCTGTTCGCTGAAGGGGACGTACGGGCCTGGGATGTCATCCACCTCGGCAGGCTGACAGCGAATCCAGATGTACTGCTATCTCTGGGACACTGCTTCACCCTATCTGCGTGGAAGATGCTCCTGGCTGGGGTGGACCAGTTCGATGAAGAATGTGATTGGTTGTGTGGTTGTGGGGAGGACCACCTGGTTGGTGCCTCCGTACAATGTGGTGTGTGGGAAATGTGGTTCAGCACGCGCAGTTCTGTTGGTTATGTTATGGGTATGGGTGCATGTATATGTTCACTGTGCAAGTAGCGGTAGTTTCCCCCAGAGCATAGGCTGCCTTGAGTGGCAAGAAGTTCAACCGTCTTCTTTTGGACTTGAGAGAATTGTTACATTGTTTTGCGCTGGCCATACCAGATGCAATACGACGACCTGCCCTAGCCGTCGGTAGGTCATGGATCTGTGAATGCCATGGCAGCATGGGTGCACTTGTGTTTGGGGGCAGCGTATTGGTTAAGTATGCGTAGCTGTACAGAGGTACGTAATCCTTACACTAAAATCATGGAGAAAAACCTGTGCCCTTAACATTACCATCAGGTTAACAAATGGCTACCGCACACACAAACAGCGCCGTGCACAATACACTTATTAAGCTTTCGTGCATACCACACAAAAGCTTCACACACACCATAATTTCAGGCACAATCCCATCCATGCACGGGGCTTGGCGCGTCGCAATCAACTTGTGAGTTAGTTATATTTCCAAACGGCGCAGCGGGACATGTTGAAACACTGCCGTAATTCACTGGGCTACAATACCACAGTGATCGGTTGATGTTTCTCACGCAAAGAACCGACTTCTCGCACGGGATTCTGCAATTCTGCACTTCCTTGCCTTCAAAGATGCCAATGCGCATAAGCTTGACACGTACAACCATCTGAAAGATTTTTGGAGGGTGTGTAAGCCCGGTGCGTAACCGCCCTCCATTTTGGAGAGTGTATAAGCCCGGTGCGTAACCACCCTACGTTTTGGAGGGTGTATACGCACAGCCTATATGTTAATAAATAAATATCACATGTAATGTTAACGTTAAAGTAATGGGCCATGATTGCGCATATCTTCGTGCCGCGGTACCTATATGAAGTGAAATGTGAAAATAAGGTTATGTGAGGAGGGCAGACGCCAAGTTTTATGATATATATATATATATATATATATATATATGTAAGTGCATTTTGCTAATCAATGGGCATGCAGTTGAGTCATGCATGAGACTTCGTGCCAGGTAGTGGTGCAGAATAGACCAAGACAAAGAGCCATTGTAGGCTAAGTGGATCGGATTTTTTATAGAAAATTGGCTCCATTGTGTGTTCCCGCTCACTGACCACAAACTCATGGCAGGGCAGTGCGAATATACCTTCAAAAATAAGTATGTCTCAAAGACACTGCCACGCCAAATGCTCACATGCATCGTATATGTTTTCGTGATGGACGACGACAAGCCATTTAGATGCCTCTTTCGGTGAAAATGACGGCATATGGTGCAATTTTCTATTTCTTGTGAAGATTGTCTAGCCTCCGGAATACCTGGCCAAATCATGACCGGAGCGACATAACGAGAGAGGTTTGGCACCCACGGATGGGGGTGCAAATGTGTGGATTCATGTAATGCTACGCTCATGAATATGTGGTTGATAGTAATAGCCCTTCTGCATGTGCGTTGAACGTATGTTCAAGTACCTATGCTCGCTGTATGTCTTAACCATTGCCTTGATTCGCCGTTTCGCATAACTCGGACTGATAGGGAGTAAAAGTGTTGACGCGACCCTCCCCCGGCGTTTCCAAGCTTATAAGGATAGAGCTTGCCGAGAAAATCTTCATATCGTTCTGAACACGATCTCATGATTGGTACCAGTTTTTATATTGTTGACAGGTCAAAGGTCGAATTTCCGAGAAAACCGCACTTCGTAGCTTTACTTTATGTTTACGAGAAAAAGCCTTGCGGTGACACAAAACTTAAACTGGCGTGTGTCTTGTTAAATTTTGAGTACATTCTGTAAAGCAATTCTCTTGCCGCCCGCCGCCCGAGCCAGCCATAGATTGCCGTGGAATGCTCATCACAAGCTGCCGCTGCTCCGAAACCAGAACGTCTAGGGACACGTTTTGGCATCACAACACATGTCATAATTACGTCCTATCATGGCGAGGGTTAAACGTCATGTTATTGCTGCGTTGAGCATCGGCAACGATTTTTCGTAGAACGATTTTCCTCATTTTGCTAATAACTGAAACCATAGCGGGCAAAACAGGAAAAAAACAATGCTTGCTTCCTTCCATATTTGCTTCCCCCTAGCTTGACCTCACGCTGATCCCATCCCAAAAGACAAAGTCCCTCGCAACAAGTTGTGCTCTGTCCGTGGTTCCGACGACAGGTTCCGATGCTCGCGAAACTTTCCCCATCCGAACAACTAGACCATCTTCATTGACACGCCAGACTGTTCGCACGCGCTTGGTGACAGGCAAGTTGGGGCGAATGAAAATGGCGTGAACGATGAGATGATTGACCAAAGCAGCCGATCGCTGTTATCGCGTAAGACGAACTGCAGTGAACGCATGAGTCCGAAGATAAGGGTATGGGCATCATATGGGTATGTAATTTGAATGTGATCATAATAGTTTCAATATGTTCAGCTCATTTCATCGTTTCGCTAAGTCTTTGATGCTGGATGTAGGAGCACACAGTGCGCTTACGGCAAGCCCAGTGTGTGGGGCATGCTACCAATGTTCTTGAAACGGGAGATGTAACTGTAGGCGTTAGGCGACAAGCAGCCAACCGTATATAGCAACACCGAGAAAAATGTCAGGACATCATGTTACTATCAGTATTTAGCGGATACCTGGCCAGTAGGCGACAGGGTGGGTGGCGGCAGGTTCTGCCATTTAATTAGATTTTGCCGCCATTTCAGGCGGAGGCAGGTTTTCTCTTATGTATGTCTCGATTAAGATGACAGCATACCGTGCATTTCTGTTTCCTCTCACATTTTTCTAAACCCCGTAGTATCTTGCCTAGTTGTGAACGGAGTTACATAACGGGAGATATGTGTAACAAGAATTAGAGTGCGAATGTGTGAATTCGTACCATGTAATGCTTAGCAATATGTAGTTGATGGTGATATCCTTTTTACATGCATTATGTCCATGGGCGTAGGGACAGCGGGGCCAGGTGGGCCACGCCCCCCCCCCCCCACTTTTCAAGGTGGGGGGCCAGCATTGTTAACTGCCCCCCCCCCCCCTTTCAGATTAAGGGTGTGTTAAGCTTACTTTTGCACCACATTTAAATACACTTGCCGATATACCTAGTTCACCAGCAAACCTTCTTCAAGATGCGTCATCTTTTTCGTTTGCTTATTGACCATCACTTAGTATCACAGTCGCGGACCGACGCCACACGGCCTATGGAGACTGCAACGCCGGGCGTTCAGCCTGTTGTTGACTTGCGTGCGCGTATATTTAAAACCATATTGCATAGTCTTTTATCAGTAATCAATGCTGACCGAATCTTGAACATTTTAATACGAACATGGATTAGCAATGCCAGCAAGCTTAGGTCCCCATTTCATCCACACTCTGCGTTCAAGGATTCCATAGCCGGATCCTGGGGGGGGGGGGGGGCCCGGGGCCATGGCCCCCCAAAAAAACTAAAAAAACAAGAGTATGTTGTGACCCCCCAAGACATTCCCAGAACTTTATAAAAGCTTCGTCTACTTACCTCAAAAGATGTACTTCAAAATAATAGCCTACATAATAGCAAATACATAATAGCAAAATTATGCCTCAAAATGAGGGTTACGGGCTTTGTAAACATGCATACTGTATATAGAAGATTCAAAAGCATTTCGGTGCTTGAACTGTTTCCCTGCTAGGTACTCGCGAGAGGCACCATGCATTGGACCTCGGATCCCACACCAGCCAGCTGGCGACGAGCGGTTGCCCCCCCCCCCCAAAAAAAAACAACTCTAGGCTAGATTCGCCCCTGAAAGATTTCTCAATATCTCTGGAGAAAATGGAAAAACACGGAACTGGAGCCTGTGTCACAATTATTAGACCACCTTTGGCAATCAGGGATGTTCTTGCGTCAATGAGGGTTCCTGTGCTGATCCGGGGCCAACTGCGTGGGTCAGAAGGCCTCTCGTGTCAGGTAGGGGAACAATGCGATATTATATATCCTTCCAAAGGCCACCGGATCGACCGGGAGAGCCCGCCCCGTGTCGTTAGAATGACAGCCAGAAGACGCTTCGTTATGCGACGGAGTGAACCTTCAGCTCTTAACCGGAACCGGTAATATGCCCTTGGTGTTTTACTCGAGGGGCCCCTTGCCCGGAAGGAAATAAGGGTCCTCATTATTGTTGACTAGAGTGGAGGTCCCATTATTGCCGAATAGAGTAAGTCGAAATGAATCTTTAAAAAAAGATGAGCAAGGCCATCCCATGTTTGTCTAAGACCGCTCATTTTTCAGAATGGATTAGTGAAAAAGGGCATAAAAAAGTTTGAACATACCCGCCCGCAACCTTAAGAGCAAGGACAGCTATGGTTTGGGTTCCAGCTTCCGTAAAACCAAACGGCTTCGGCCACTGCAATTGCCATCAGACGGCGGACGCCGTGTTATTCTGTCTTCCGGAAAAATTAGAAGTTACAGAAACACGAGAAAGAGAATCTACCTTCACTCTTCCAGTTCCACCACCAGATTCCGGCACCACTTCGCGGTGTTTTAAGGGCCAACCCGGTCTTATCATCAGTCTAAAAATCCCACACGTGACATGCGCCCAGACTGCCTTGTAGATGTAGGATTTGATGTCCTGAAGCGTTCAAAGGTAGTTCTTTCAGAAGTATCATCATTTTCGCCCACCCGTTGGCCACGGCTCGGTATAAGCTGTTGAGCCGACGCTATGCGGGAAACGGAGACTGCAACGCGCAGAGTCGAGGTTTTTGTTGCTAAGATTTGCGAGTAAGCATGCTCAAAGTTGTGTCACATAGTTTTTATCACTAACCGCTTCAAGTTTTTAAAGGTAGTTATTTCAGAGCCATTATCATTTTCGTCCACCGGTGGACCATGACGAAAAAACTATCGAGCTAGCGCTCCGCGGACTATGGGGACTGCAATGCCTGGTGCCGAGGGTTTGCTCGCTAAGATTTGCGAGCGCGCATGTTAAAGGCCACGTTGTGTAAACTGCATCACTAATTGATTCCGACTGAGTGTTAAACATTTCCAGACAAGCATGGTTTGGCGATGTTCATACACATTGTTGACCATTCGATCTATAATCAAAATTTTTACCCTCAAATTTCGATTAAACATATCGAGCTAAAATCTACCTTCGCGATGTCCTCAATGTTTGTAGAACGCAGATAGAACATTATAAAAACAACTTCTGAATTTTATCGGTTTAGACAGTCTCCTAAGCCATTGCAAATTAAGGACACCGGTGATTTATTCCATTCGGTCTTGAAACGCCTGACTTCTGCAGTTCATTGACCTTAACACGCCCTCAGTGGCGTTCAAATTGACTCACCCCCCCCCCCCCCCAAGGTTTTCCCAGAATGGTTTCCAAACGGCGCCGCGCAGCCGCGTCATGTGTTGCATAGCTGTAGACAGTTGAATAGTGGATCGTTCGGCATCAAAAATTTAGATGTACTTTGTAAGGTCGCTGACTTATGGCAGGTCAAAGTCAAGCCATGGTTTCAGCGAAGTCAACTTCTAGGAAATCGTTCAATCTGATGCAGCAATGGAGTGTTAGACGAAGCCATACATCTCTGAGATGCTTTCTTAGGCAACACAAATATTGAATGAGCAAATTACGTTGACCTAAGCTCAGGTATAAAGGTCAGACCAAGGTCAAAACCAACCTGTGTTGTTATTGTGGGGCTTGCTGTATGGGATAGTTTCTTATGCTCATTTCGAATTTGTTGATAGCAGTAACCGCATTTTAAATCTTCCATGGACTTCTTAGAGATCAGAATAGGTCATTGACCTAAAATGACCTAGGTCAACATTTTGTTTTTAGAAACATACCGCATAGCGTTATCTTTCTCGCTTATTTAAATGCAAAACTCAGAACATTCTTGAATGATTTTGATCACCATGACGTTCAAAAAGTCAAACAAGGTCATTAACTAACTGAACATGGGACCTTTTGCTAAAAAAAGTCATATAGGTTTTGGAGGGCACTTTAGAGACCAGCCTCGAATTTGACCCTGTTTGACCTTATTTGACCCGCAAATCATAACCTAGGAGCCTCACACTTTGACCTAAGTGAGTTCATGTACAGGCTAGCACACTGTGAATTCGACGTCTCTAGCTTTTTTAGTTCCTGAGATTGGTCAAATTGGGTCAAATTGAAGGGTCAAATTGATCCCCCACCCGAGCGAAGGGCATCTAGTCGGCCACCCGGGCGCGTGATAAAAATGTAGACAGAATTGACTTCACGGTAGTCTCTGGTTTCTGTTCTGGTTACAACGTAAAAATAACAATGAAACGAAGAAAACCGTATCCCTTGTTAACAAGTTAACTATATCTGAAGATTTTCTTTTGTGTGGGAGGATCTTCATTTTGTCAACCATTTTCGGTGTTACTCTTAGCAAGGCTCTAGCTATCCCCTACCAGTGCACAAAAGCAGATCAAGTCATCCACGTTGAATGACGGGCAATTAAATGTCCATTGAACTAATTCATACCTAAAGCAGGTAGCTTTCCGGAGGTATTTTTCTGGGGTGGTGTGGTGTGAGGGAATATATTTCAGAGAAAGGTACTTTTGCAGGTGTCCAACACATGTTTTACATCCCAATAAGTAGCAATGCTGACCCAGAAATGTGCAACAAACCAACCATACCACCAGTTCGCGGCCAGCCATTCGGAGACAGCCGGGCTAGGACAGTGGCCACCGATGGCGGACAGGGGCGGGGCTCAAACAAGGAATATATGACAGAAGGGCCTTCATTCTGTGACTTGGTTTTCAAAGAATAATATTCAGTTCTATGGCTTTTGTCACATGGTTTTTGGCAGTTTCAAGCCTTCGTATTTGTTTCAAATTCCCAGGTTTTTTTTGTTTAAAGTTTCCAAGTTTGTTTTTCTCCAAGGTTCCATTTGTTCCGAGTTTCAAGTTCAATTTGTTCCTAAAATGCCGCGACAGGTCTTATCTCTTGAAAAGCAGCCAGCAAAATGAAGGCGCATGCAAAATCTGTTTTACTGCGAGCTGTTGATTCACTTTCAAAATTTGTACCAGCCTATACTCAGGCCACATTTTGGCATCTACCCTGTGGAGACTGATGCCTCCTCAATGTCCCAAAATGCCCACCCGTTCGTGGAATTTCGGCTCCCCAGGAAAGACAACGTTGAAATGGACGAATCATATTGGGAAGCTGGATAGCCTCACCTCCCGAATGACATAGATGATTCGCATAAGCAAGAGTGTGCACTAGTGAGAAAAAGCTATAGATGCATATCTAGAATAACAGTCGTTACATTTGAATAAATAACGATAACCGCCATCTCCATCCTCCCCCCGTCGATCGCCGGGCTTGTTTTCCAGAAAACAAGTTCCTGAAGTACGCCCTGAGCTTGGCTCCCCACACTTTTTGAAGCGTTCCTACACCTATGGTTATGCCGTACGCAAGTGTACCTCCTCTCGCTGTCTTACCTATTACCTTATTGCTGGATTGGATATCGGCAATGTGTCGTGAAAAGATGATCCTTATTTAGTCGACAACTGCAACCATGTGAGGCAAGCATATTTGCCAGGTTCCATATTTACTTGCTTGTTTCATCTCACACTAAGCCCGCCTCCGAAAACCAACTCCCACGCGGCAAGCATCGATCTGTCTGGAGTCCGGTGCTGAACGACTACGGCGCTTGAGAAACTCAAAGCGGAAACGCTTTGGTAATGGCGTCCCCGCCCGACCAATCATGAATACCATAAGAACATTTTCACCCGCGCGCCGAACTCCACGCGCTTGACAACAGGCAGGCTTGCGCGAATGAGAATGGCGCGAACGATCAGCTGATCAGTCAAGGCATCCGATGGCCGTAACCGCGTGAGTCAGAGGTCAGCGAACCAGACTTCGCATGAGGCTAAGGGAAATATAACCTTGATACAGGTATATATATATATATATATATATATATATATATATATATATATATATATATATAATGGATGCGATAACAAGTTTTCAATATGCACAGTTCGTTTCATTGTTTTGCTACGTCCTTGGTAATGGCGGTAGGTAAACTGTGTGCTCGGGGCAAGGGCAGTAGAGAGTACTTTGAATGGCGCTTATTCCAAATGCTCTTGAAACGGGATGAGCGATGGAGTATGCAATAGGCGTCTAGCAGCGGCCGCATGTAGCAACACAGTGCGCGTACCTGAACCACTGGTGGGTACCTGTGGACTTGAAGGAAACATGAGCTTAGAGCCTGCGTGGGGAGAGTTTAGGGGCAGCATGGCCCAGTACACATGTCTCGTGCGAAGGAGGCGCCAGCTGCAAAGCATGTACAAACAACACTTTTCGGAACACAGAACTGGGTTTTCCAGTCACAAACACAACAGAGTATATGCTTAGGTCCACCCCAGTAACATAAATGGGGCTTACGCGTGGACCCGAATGACGAATTGGGAAGAAAGACCGGGCTACGCTTTGAGGCGACGAGGCGATGAAGTGTGTCTTGTCAACCGACCCTGACCAATGGCGGATCCAGAATGGTGGGGGTTGGGAGCGGGATGGGGCTATGGATGGGGCTCCCCTGTCGCTTGGGGCGAGGGGGCAACAAGATATAATGGTAAAGGGGCAGCAAAACTTTCATTTCAGATCCACATAACCTTTATTTTCGAAAGGCCCCAAAATTTCACGGGCACCACAAATGACCACAAATACTTATTTTTGATGGCACTGAAAGCCGATTACACCATATCTGGCCCAAAACCTTCATTCTCTAAAGGCACCGAATTTCAGGGATACAGCATTGTGCCTCCCACCCTGACGAAATCCTGGATTGGCCCCTTGGGCCAAGGGGCACCAAAATGGTCAGTTTGGGACACCATAACTTTCATTTCGCGTCAGGATAACCTTTATTTCAAAGGTCCCCTTTTCTAAGTGAACAATGCAAATTTTCCAAAGCTTTGGTTTTAAACAGGGTTCAAAATCGATGGACATCACAATATCTATGCCTTTCACCCTTGAAAAATTATCGATCTGCCTGTTCCACGAGGGAGCACCAAAAACTTCATTACCGGAGATCTTAGCTTTTACTTTCCAGGGGCATATATTTCCTTAGGCACCACAAAGCAGGGGCGGGTCCAGAGGGGGAGGGGCCATGGGGTCATTCCTCTCCCCTCGGGCCCAAGGAGGCTTGGACGTTCTGAAGAGGCACCAAATCTCATCGCAAGTAGGCAACAATACCTTTATTTCGGAAGCATATAACCTATATTTTTATGAGACACTAAATTGCTGGGGTACCACAACGTTCGTGCCGTGGTCTCGACGAAACCCTGTGTCGGCCCATGCGGTGAGGGAGGACAAATCCTTCATTTCGGGGCAACATAACCTTTTTTTGAAGAAGCACCCAATGCCAAAGGGTACCAGAAAGAACCCTAACCCTTTATTCTGAAAGCCATTACTTCCAGGAGTATAACTATGTTGAGCTTTCCACCCTGATAAAATCCTGAATCGGACCCACGGGCAAGGAGGCACAAAAACCGTCCTTGCGGGGCGACATCATCTTGATTGCCAAAGGTATTAAACCAAAACGGGCCATTTATCAAGACACAAAACCATTCTTTTAAAAGGGCACCAAAGTACGGCGGCATTACAATCGGTGTACCTTTCACGCTGGAACAATTCTGAATCGGACCGTTCAGGGAAGGGGCACCTTGTTCAGGGAGACGGGCACCAACAGCCTCCGTTGTCATTGGGGCTTTACGACGAGTCATCACAATGCCCACGTCTCTCCATTAACGAATTCCTGCATCGGCCCATTCAGCCAAGCGACACCTTTCTTTCGGACCACCATTGCATTTATTTTCTTTAGACACAAGTGGGCGATTGAAACAACAATTGAAGGTGGTCCAAAACTTTCATTTCAAGGGGCACCGAAATACGGGGAAACCACAATTGCCCTGCCTTACACTGTTAAAATCCTGGTTCGGTTCCTGCGGTGAAAAGGCAGCAAGAGCCTCGATTGCGGGGCATCATAACATTTATTTTTACGAGCCCCCAACATAAATTGGAGCACCACAATCAGTCAAAACATTCATTTTGAAACGATGCAAGATTCCAGGGACACTTAAAATGGCCCCTTAAGCTTTATTTCCATCGGGAACCGAATTAAGCACGACTCCCCCTCCCCCACCTCCCTTTCAGGCTCCAAGGTTCCCATCGGTTTTGAAGGTCCTTTCTTGGTCCCTTGGGGCCGAGGATCAAGAGCCCGATTAAAGGCTCCGAAGGGCAAGCCAGAGGTCGTAGGGAGGCTCGAAGGCCGGACCCTAAAATGTAAGAGCAGCTCTAGCACTGATAGGAGAGCCGTGTGACTGTGTCTCTATTTGAAGCAATTGACTGAGAACAGCCATATCTAACAGTCCGTTCCATGCTATTCTGGGGCCTAGGGGTTATTTCCAAAGCAGAGACAAGGCCAATATCTCTAAATACCACTTAGAGGGCATCCTACATTCGTCGGGACACCTGAAACAATGAAGGACCCACATTGCTGGTCAGTGACCACAGTTCCTAGCAGGAGACCACGTGTTGGCAATGAGCCCCAGGTCGGCCAGAAGCACATTTGCTGAACAGGGGCTCTCTCATGTCAAAGGGCCTATTGTGCTGGTCTGGACCCTCCTGACAATGAAATATTCACGAGAAATGACAAAAGGAGGTCCTCATGTACAATGGAACAGTGGAGAGCCCTGTGCCAGCCATGGACACCAGAACCGGACAAGGGATCCTCTGCACTATTTCAACCAGAGACTGATAAGGTGAATCAGCATCTCGATACCAATTATTGGACTTCCTGTGCCAGTAAAGAGTCTATCTGCATCAGCGAGGGCCCTTGCGCCGATCCGTTGCTAGATGTCTCAGTTAGAGGGCCAGCCGCATCGAGAAGGGGCAGGTTGTGATGCATCCTTCTGAGGGTCTCCGTACGGTCCTGGAGGCTATCACTAGGCTAAAAGCCGCTGAGAAGCTCAGATGGGACGTAATGCCCTTCAGCTGCTGACCAGAACGTTTCACAAATGCAATTTAGTTTGCTGACCTGTTGATTCTCTGAACGGGTTCAGCGATGCAGCATTTCAAGCAAGAGACAGTTACGCCATTGCGCGTTTCCATTGCGCCTTCCCGTAATCCGTCCCGACTACCAGTCTAAAAACTGCACTAGTGAAATATCCGGCACGGCACGGCACTTTTACACGCATGCCCATCGACTTTACAAAGCGTTGGAAAGTACCAATTCGACACGTCGTCACTTCCACCCGTCTGTTCACCACTGCCAGGTGTTGCTGCAAGGTCCCGTATGCCAAAATGGTGCAACTACAACCGTAACAGCCATTACATGACTGCGGCTTGTTCTAACCGCTTCGAAGCCGCCATTTTGGTGTTGCTACTTTTTTGTACGTAAAACCTTAAATGAAAGTGAAACAATAATAATAACCCGAAAATATACACGACCTGGAATGATGACTAATACATATAATGACCTGAAACGATGATAACGTAACATTGTAAGTCAATACAGTTACTCACTCCTTACGGACGCGTCCCTGGCGCGTTGTGGTCTGGTCACACTTTGAGCGGCGCCACAAGATCCGCTCACCTTCAAACGCCCCGCGGCACCAGGAACGCCATCACGAGCGCCATCTCTCGCCACCATCTCGCGCCACGAACAGCGCCTTCTATGTTGTGCGCCATGTATCACAGGAGCGATGTGGCCTACAAGCGGCGACCACAGCATTTTATGGGGCCACCAATGAATCACGTGCAGCCTGAACACAATACTCCTCTCGCGCGCCACGCGCTTACTCAAAACACTGCAATGCGATCATCTGCACACAAAACAATACATCTCAACATTCTGGATGGATTAATCATTCATATTCACAAACGACTTCTAAGCCAAGAAATGAGTCAAATTTGTTGTTGCCAAGCCAAAACGACAGTGAGTGCTGTCCAGTGAAAACATTATTGTTGGTTTGCATGCTCGTGTTTTATGTTCTGATTTAAAATGTTTAAGGTGCTGAAGTGAAATGAAGAGACAGATATATAGAAGAGTCAGCCAGCAGCCATGCACCGTGCAAATTCTGCTAACTTCTTGTGTCTGTCGTCATAAAGGCATATATATATATATATATATATATATATATATATATATATATATATATATATATGCATGTACGTACACATAATTATTAAACGCTCTGTGCGATTCGGTTACAAGCACCGGCCAGAGCTAAGACACCATATCGGAGTGATCGGAAGCAGTAGACTTCACGGTAACTAAACCTCCACACATGCACGCTGCGAAAATCCTAGAAGACTGGAGAAGGCCTCTTACTTTGTGAGCAGCCTAGAGTTGCGGATTCTACCCACCAAAAAATCCTCGTATTCCGGCCATTGAGTTTTTATATTCTCACGCATGCAGTTTGTGTACGGGAGCCTAGGTTACTGCGCACAGCCCTAGAAAACTAGGCTTGCAATATGTGAGCGATGTGCTATTGGTGTTTTTCAGTTTACGTCCCTTTTTTACGTGTTTTTCCTGGCAGCTGAGGTTTACTGTTCCGGATTTTGATGGGGGAGAGATGGGCATTAACTCCAACCCTTGATTAGCTAAAGAAATGCTCTGCTGTTGAACTGCTGAACTCCTGCTAAGAACTGTGGCTGCTCTGCTCTGGAGGACTGCTTGAGGACTGCTGCTGGTCGCCCGGAAGCATGTCTGCCAGCAAGCTGACACAGCAATCAGAGGCTTCCGACAAAGACAACTGGTGCTGGTGCGGAATCATCATGTTTGGGAAAGCATGTATTGTACCATGAGGGTTCGTAATGCTTAGCTCGTATTGTACATACAGTTCTGCCAATTCTTGTCACGGTTTTTGGTAATTCCACAAGATGAACGTGGCGAAGACAACCCCATTCTATCTGCTGCATCTCTCCGAGCACTTTCAGAGACAAACATTAGCAAGCCAAGTTTTGGAATTGTGTCATAAGAAAAGAATGCTACCACTCTTTTTGAAACTGGGCTGCTACTGTTTGCTAGAAGTTTGTTGTTTTATTCTTTATTTCAGACATTTTTAACAAGCGCACCTATTCATCATTGACAAGTGCTTTTGTCGCCCTTAGCCGCAGGCCATCCATTGCAGGGACAAAGTGCTTAATGCCAAGCGAGTGCTTAAAGCGACCCAAATTCACCCCTTAAATAACATCGTATTTCCGTAGACGGCTGGCAGCTACTACGCTACAGTCTTGCCGAAAATGACAGCGATACGCTCGTTAGCATCGCCCTGGCAAAATTAAATGCAGCACTCCATTTCTTCTTCATGAAATATAAACGTTACGCTTGATTACTGTTATAAATGGCACCAATAACAGTTTTATGTCGTTATTGTGATCGCAGGAAGACAACTCAAATCCGCTTTCATGCAAGTATTCCATGTAAGTGGCCTGACTTAAAGTTTTCCGGTACAGATGCTCCGAGAGAGTGCATGTGGGTGCATTTCTGCACTGCTATTGGACATAGCTGCTCTCATTAGGATCAATTGTGGTAAACGACTTAAATAACAGTATCATGGCTTGATAAAATAATAACTCAACGTAAAATCAGTTTTTCAGTACCAAAATTTTGTACATGAACGATCCTTTGCACTCAGACCTCGGGGCAGTGGTCTGAGGTACTGAACTTCGCCATTTTCAGGGGCCATCCTGCGCAGCATAACGCGTTACGATGTCTCCGGCAACAAAACGGAAAAGGTACCAGGAAAATGCTTTCAGCGGAAAAAACTGCGACGACAGCAGGAAACACCGCACTGACAATGGCAACAACAGATAATCACTAAACCATTCAACGGTTACAACGCATAGCATTTGTTGAATGGTTTGGTGATTATCGCATCTGGCATGATCACAGAAAAGTGTATGTTTTTTGCAATGGTGCTGTTGCGGAGGCAATTTCGTTCAAGTACATGGTGAACAGACCTTGACCTGGCTTGTTTTTGATGGCATGAAAGCAGTCTGCCTGGAATTACAGCGGTCCATCAATCAGATGGAATTTAAAAGGGCAGATCGGTGAAGCCCAACTGGGGCCCATCCAGGGTGGTTCAAGAGGCCCCATCCAAGCTAGTCGTATGGGTCCCATCTGGGCTGGTTACCTGGGTCCCAGCTGGACACACCCATGTGGGCTCCAGCTGAACATGTCCACGTCGGTCCCAACCGGGTAGCCCAGGTGGGCCCCATGTGGGTCGCAGTTATGCCCCACATGGGTCCCAGGTAGGCTGCCCATGTGGGATCCAGTTGGCCATGCTTACGTGGGTCCCAACTGGGCAACCTAGGCGGGCTCAATGTGGGTTCTAGTTCGGCTCCATATGTGCCCTAGGTGGGCTACCCATTTGGGACCCGGTTGGTTGCCCATGACATGCCCAATGTGGGATCAAAATCGATCTTAACTGGGTAGTCCAGGTGGCCCCATGTGGGTTCCCTTTTGGTCCCATACGGGCCCCAGGTGGGCTACCCATGCGGGACCCATTTGGTTGCCCATGACATGCCCACATGGGACCAAAGTGGGCAGTCCTTAAAGGCCCCATATGACTGCCCATCTCGGACCCTTGTGGGTTCCGGTTGGACATGCTGGCCGGGTTGTAAGATCACTGCCCTATGGCAGGTCAAAGTCAGGTCATGGACTCAGCGAAGTTAATTTCAAGGGAATCGTTCAATCTGATGAAACAACGGAGCGTTAGACGAAGCCATATATCTCTAAGACACTTTCTTCGGTAACATGACAATTAAATGACCAAATTCCATTGACTTAGGGTCAGACATGATGGTCAGACCAAGGTCAAAACCAACCTGTTTTATTTTTCCAGGGCTTGCCATTTGAGGTTGTTTCTGGTGCTCAATTGGAATTTTTTGGTAACGTGAACCGCATTAGAGAACTTCCATGGACTTCTTTTACGTCAGAAATGGCTACGGACCTAAAATGACGTAGACCAATATCTCATTGATAGGAGCATACTGCCTAGTTTCATCTTTGCCTCGTATTCAAATGCAAAGCTCAAAGCAGTCTTCCATGATTTTAGTCACCATGACCTCGGCAAAGTCAAATAAGGTCACTGACCTTAAAAGAGCGTGCGACCTTTTGTTTAGGACACGTATCTAGGTTCGGGGGATACTTTGAAGACCGGCTTGGAGTTTGACCCTACTTGACTTTATTTGAGCCGTAGCTCATGACCTAGGGCGTCAAACTAAGTGACCTAAGTGACATGACCTAAGTGAGTTCACGTGCGGGTCAACACACCCTGTGAATTTATTGCCTCTAGTCCTCTTAGTTCCTGAGATCTCAGGAGGTCAAGTCGACCTCCCACCCGAGCGGAGGGTATCCAACAACCCACCCGGACGCCTTTGAAAATGAACGGGAAGGAAGTGAAATTAATTGGAAATGGGAACAAGCACTCAATATACGGATGGGACAGATAACGTTAATACCAGAGCAGAAGTCACACTTCCAAGCACCACTTTGTACGCAGGGTGTTGACGGTTTGTGTGTGATCGGAAGCAACAGGTAAAGGAAGAAGGGAAAATAAAGTTTAAAACAGTATTTGCCACCCTACATATCCAACGCGCCGTCAGCGGCGTTCGAACTTCCCAAAGATATCACCATCTTAGATATTTTCACAAAACCATTAAAAGGCTCTTGAGATCTGAGGAAATTAAGTCTCTAGCCCCACCCGTGTTTTGCCGTAAGCTCTGGATCCTCGGCAAGGCCCTGTAACAACAATCCTCGGCCTGCGCGACAAGTGTGTAAGTAGTACAAGGGTAGTGCTCCTCACTGATTGACGCGTCATTTGCTAATCAGGACCTGAGGTGAGGTTGATTTTTCATATGGGGGGGGGGGAATGATGATGACTGCCTATAAGAGGCTTATGTAAGCATAAATGGAGTTTTCTGTGATCAGATGGTGCAAGGCCGCCGATTCCTGCTGAGAGTCTTAAGTTCCTAAAGTTAAATAGTATGGGAATATCTAATGAAGAATGGAGACTTACCACCTGGACCCTTCCCCATAATTAAATTGCAAAAATTAAAACCTATTATGGCTGCAAGCATATTTCTTACAAGTTCAGCACCGAGACTGGTTGTGCCACTGGCTCACATAACTTGGTTCAGCTTGGTGTAATTGGTGCCATATGACTGGGGTAGTTGGAACACTCTTAAGGCCAAACAATCATCATCATAATCAGTTTGCTGTCACATGCACCAATGCCTGTATGCAGACCAGACTGCAAAGAGGACATGCTGCCTCAACCATATCTGGGATTGGCTGGCATAGTGGCAAGCCCACTGCAGTAGTTTCAGTGCATATAAGCAGTAAATCTGACTGCTCCCAAGTTAAGCATATCAAATGGTTGCCACTTATTGCAGCACACAGAGGCAATCATCCAAGGCAATGATGCCCAGAAAACATTTGTCATCTGAGAATGAGTTCAGAATTCAGTACAAATATGGGCCAGCCTGGGTTTGGTACACAAGCAAAGAAGTTCAGCTCACAAGTGGTGAATAGGTGCAGTGAATATTTTGGGCAGACTGGTCTATAGCTGCTTTAATTTGTAGGACATTTCATCAGTTTGTGGTTTGATCCCCAGCTCAGAATAGCTAGCTCCAAATGCCTGTAACAATTTGCAGGGTAAGTGCAAGGCTGTTGGTTGGTGTATATTGTGGGCGCATGGCGCATTATGGGGATTACAGGCAATGCAGATATTGTGGGCATGCACTGACATGCAGGTATTGTGTGTTCATGTAATAATGTGCATATAATGCTCATATAAACAGCACTTGTTCATAAAGTTATCTTATCAGCTGTACATTTAGCGTAAAGTCCTACACACAAAGTGATAATAGCTGAGGGATGATGTCTTTAGATGGTTTTGTTTTTGATTAAGATTGCTTGAGTTGACCAGGCTATCATTGTCATCAAGCACCACAGATTCATGAATGGTTCTTACCCATCATCAAAGCTTATTCCCACCATTTCTTGTCTTTTTTTGTCATGCCAACCATCTGCTGGCACACATGTTCTAGATATGAATGTAGCCAGATGCCCCTGGATCCCAGAGGAGATCAATGTCAAATTTGCTGATCCTGGGTGCCAAAGCTTTCATGACTCAGCTTTTATTGAGAAATGTTGCATCCATGATGTTTGTGGATTCTACAATGGATACACAAGGATACAAACTTTTACACTTTACATTTGATCCAAACCCCTTGAGTGGCTGGGTTTCTGGGATTAGCACTCACACCAAGCAGTGCTTGTTGTGTGAGGCCAGACCCCCACCATCCAATCACATAATTCCAGGCAAGGGCAGAATTTAGTTGTGAAAGCTTAACATGCTGTGCAATGCTTGGCACAGTCCGTCCTGCCCTATGATGTCAACTGACGTGCTGCCACAGGCCATACCTGTCAAGGACAAATGGGGAGCACCCTAAAGTGACTGGAACCCACCCTGCCAGGGGCGGGTGGATCGGAAGGCAGGCATTCTATCCAACTGAGCCAATGGGATGGGCCCTGGAACTTTTTGAAGTGTCTTGGGATCACACTATCAATTTCATAGTTAATTTCTAAAGAATAGGGCTTGTAGGGATCCACATACATATCTTCATAAAACCATGTACTTGTGTACCCACTAAAATGATGGGTTTAATATATTACCAATATGCCACCACTTCTGTGCGTGTTCACCGCCATGTGTTTGTCCCATAAGCTGGCAGGACACACTGACATAATTTGTCTGTCATTCTGCAGCCCCTGTCGGGAGAGTTTCATGCCAGTCCACCCTGGCCTCTGGGGCCATGGCTGGTTTGGATGACTACAACTTCTACATGGCGGCGCGCGGCGAGGACTCGCCCTTCTGGGAGCGCCGGCACGCGCCCAAGCGTCGGACGCCGCCGCCGCGGCCGGTCTCGCTGCCGCTGCCGGAGCGTGCCGCGGACGCTGCCACCAGCCAGTACCTGGTGGTGGCGGCCAACGCGGCGGGCCTGCTCACCGAGCACGTGCTGACGCACCCGTTCATGGTGCTGCGCCGCCAGTGCCAGGTGAACGCGGCGGCGCGCCGCTACCACCTGTCGCCGGTGACGCTGGCGCCAGTGTTGTACAACCTGCACCGGCGCCAGGGCCTGAGCGTGCTCTGGAAGGGCCTGGGCAGCGCCGTGATTGTCAAGGGCCTGCGGCTGGCCGCCGAGGACCTGGTGAGTAAGGTGGTGCCGTGGCCGCGTGAGCTGGCGCGCGGCAGCTCGCCGCGCCAGGCCGGCCGCCACCTGCTGCTGAAGACAGCCGCGCTGTGCGCTGCCTCTCCGTTCGCCGCCGCCAGCCTGGCCGAGTCGGTGCAGTCAGAGGTGGCCAGCGAGCGGCCGGGCGTACTGGACGTGCTGACGGAGGGCGCGTGCCGCGCCGTGGCCGGTCTCACGCCGCATGGGGCGGGCCGCCTGCTGCCCGTCTGGACGCTGGCGCTGCCCGCGGCCGTGTTCGGCCTGCTTCACTACGTGCTCTCGTCGGCTGGTGCGGAGCTTGCGCTCATCGCGATGCGCGTGTGGCGCGAGCGCGCCGAGCAGCGGCGCGGCGCCGTGCCGCGCGCGCGCCACCCGCTGGACACGTGCCATCGCCAGCTGGCGGCGGCCGCGCTCGGCCGCTACGTGGCAGATCTAGCGCTCTATCCGCTGGAGACGGTGCTGTACCGGCTGCAGCTGCAGGGCACGCGCTCCATCATCGACAACCTGGATACGGGCTGCGCCGTGCTGCCCGTGAGCACGCGGTACGAGGGCGCGCTCGACTGCTTCCGCACGGTGGTTCGCGACGAGGGTGTGACGGGCCTTTACCGCGGCGCCGGCGCGCTGGTGGCGCAAGCGGCGGTACACGCGGCCGCCCTCCACGGCGCCCGCTGGCTGCTCGGCCAGGTGGCGCTGCTGACCGGCGACGCCGAGAAGCCGGCGCCGGCCGCGCAGGACCAGCTGGACGTGGCGGGCGGCGACGCCGAGGGCGAGCTGGCCGGCGACAGCGCGTGGCACGAACTGCGCACGCCGCTCACGCCCGCCAGCGACCGCGGTTTCGACCGCTACGAGCAGGCCGACCCGTATGAGGCGGATGACCGTTACGACCGTTACGACCGCTACCGAGGGCAGTTCTGATTGGCCAGCGCTGACTGCGGCCGGGTTGGTGAGCAGAATCGCCCCCGGGGAGGCAGTGGGCTGGGACGCCAGTGTCAGGTAGGCGTTAGAGTCTGGTGGTGGCAAGGGGGAGCGCTTCCTGGCCAGATCGTGGTAGTGTGCGGCCGCGTAGTGTGTCGAGCTTCGATGGTGTTCACTCGTATGCATGATATTTGCAGCTGATTTTATGAATTTCTTAGGGTTGTTGTTATGGTTATTCCCAGCCCCGCAACACTCTGCTTCGATCAGTCTCTTGATATAACCTCCGCTCCGCCATGCGCCTGTTACGTTGCGGCAAATCTTCCGTACTCAGTGAAACTGGCAACGTCGTGACCTTGCTGAAAATGCGAGCCATGACGTGGAATATGCAACGTGCTTTGTGCCACGCGCAAACGCTTCAACCGTCACGTCATGTTTGTGCTGTTGGCATTTTGCTATTGATGTTATTATTTGATATTGATAATATTCGTGGGGATATTGCAATACAATGTGTTCGGATGCAAAAATAGACCCATGAACTTGATACCGAGCTGCTATGAAGATACTGTCTTACGTGCGTTTTATACACGAATCAAAAGCAGCCTGGAGGATTCGCGGCCCGCTCAGTTGACAAAGCTGGCGGTCGGTGTTCAAGGCTATCGCCAGTCATGTCAGTTGCCATACCATGCCATTCATGTCCATGGAAACAACAGTTTGAGGGCATGGAGCCGGGCTACGAACGACAGTGATAATTTACAGGTGGACGTAGGTTGCCGTCTGGCGGCCGTTCTGGTGCAGGCTGGGATAGGACTAATCGCTGTTGAGCGCGCCGCGGAGCGCAGCCTGACGGCGGCTGCTGCTCGTCGGTGGCGTAACCGACGCCGCGTTCAGCAGCTAGTGATCTGCCATGGCTGGGTGTCGGTGTCACGGGGTTCAGGCAGACATTCCCCTGACTCCGACCCGGGGGCGGCACTCACCCCGGCTCGGGTGTGTCGAGTTCACGCCCCGTTGACTCCGACGCGAGGGGCGGACACTGCCACCTCGGCCCGGGTGTGTCGAGTTCACGCCCCGCTGACTCCGACGCGAGGGGCGGACACCTGCCACCTCGGCCCAGGTGTGTCGAGTTCACGCCCCGCTAACTCCGACGCGAGGGGCGGACACTGCCACCTCGGCCCGGGTGTGTCGAGTTCACGCCCCGCTGACTCCGACGCGAGGGGCGGACACTGCCACCTCGGCCCAGGTGTGTCGAGTTCACGCCCCGCTAACTCCGACGCGAGGGGCGGACACTGCCACCTCGGCCCGGGTGTGTCGAGTTCACGCCCCGTTGACTCCGACGCGAGGGGCGGCACTCACCCCGGCTCGGGTGTGTCGAGTTCACGCCCCGTTGGCTCCGACGCGAGGGGCGGACACTGCCACCCCGGCCCGGGTATGTCGAGTTCACGCCCCGCTGACTCCGACGCGAGGGGCGGACACTGCCACCTCGGCCCGGGTGTTTCGAGTTCACGCCCCGCTGACTCCGACGCGAGGGGCGGACACTGCCACCCCAGCCCGGGTGTGTAGAGTTCACGCCCTGCTTACTCCGACGCGAGGGGCGGACACTGCCACCCCGGTCCGGGTGTGTCGAGTTCACTCCACGCTAACTCCGACGCGAGGGGCGGACACTGTCACCTCGGCTCCGTAGCGCTGAATATTTCTGGATGTGCGCAGGCTTCAGACGGTGTGTCGGCGGTCCAAGTCTCTGTCGAGTGCGCAGGCTTCAGACGGTGTGTCGGCGATCCGAGTCCCTGTCGGGTTCTGTGAGTTGTGCATCCCGCGAGTCCGAGGCTGGGACTCGGTTCAGACCAGAGATGTACGACACATCCCAACACGCACCAAACCAGCACTGTATTGTATTCTTGGACGGGCATCACAGCCTAGTTTCTGCATAGTTCAAACCGTTATAAATGAGTCACACTCAAGGGCACCGCGTGGCATAGTTATGTTTCGCGCAAGCAACACCGGACATCGCACAACTTCAGCCATTCCTGGCACAATCGTGTGGCACATTATGCAACGAACAGGACGGCGGAATGGATGCGAAATATTCGCGACTAAAAACATATCGGCCCAGGCACCACAAAGAGTATTCTCCGGGGCAACTCACGACATAGTGCTCCGCGACAAACCGCGGTCTTCCCTTAACATCAGCCTGGGAAACGAACCCCAGCCCCAACTCGCTCTACCCCAGGACAAAGAAGCCTCTCTTCCGGCCGGCGCGTCACGAGGGCGGGCCGTCACCACGCAGCACGCCGCGCAGCCGCGGGCAGCCGTGCAGCGTCGGCGGCCGGCAGAGCTGGCGCAGCTGGCGAGGGTAAAGCGCCGCCAGCCAGCGCACGTCGGCGGCGGCGCGGCGCGGCCGGCGCTGGCACAGTCGCTCCAGACAGCGGGCGGCGGCCGGTCCGCCCAGCAGGAGCGCAGCCGCCGGCGCCTGCAGCGGCGGCGGCGGCAGCTGCGGCAGCGCGCCGGTCGCCAGCTGGGCCGCCAGCGCCGCCGCTGCGCCGCCGCCGCCGGCCGTCTCGAACACGGCGCGCGCGAGGCGGAAGAGGCGCGCGGCGAGCGGTTCGCTGGCGGCAGCGAGGCGACCAAGCGAGTCGAGCTGACCTCCACGCAGCGCCTGCAGCGCGAGGCGCTCCAGCAGCGGCCGACAGCCGCACAGGCAGTGGGCCCGCTCCGAGTCCGTCGCGGAGCCTGGCGGAGAAGGGCGCAGCCAGGCTTCAAATACATGGCATACGACAAACGACTGGAAGAATGACTCATGCCACATTTTAACACACGACACATATGACAAGCGTTGCATCTGGTGGATATGTCTACATATTTGATATTTCATAGCATTGGGCGTGAGTCTCTTTCTTCACATGTTAAGCGGATGGGAGCTAAGAAGGCGGGATGCCAAACTACACTTATGATCACCATACCAAGCAGCCCAGCAGCAGACCTCTGATCCGTCCTCACCCTCGCTGTAGACCTGCCAAAGCTCGACTGACACGAGCAGCGCGTGCTCCGAGGGGACGGTGGCCAGGCTCCGGAGCAGGGCCCGCAGCGAGCGCCCACGTACGGCTGGCGCCAGCGCGTGCACACCGGCGGCCAGCACGGGCCCGTCGACAGCCGCCGCCAGCCGCTCGGCCGGCAGAGCGGCCAGCGCCGCCACGGCCGCCTCCAGGGCGCCCGGCAGAGCGAGCCGTTCCAACCAGATGTGCTCCGAGCGCATCTCGGCCCGAGAGAACTGCACCAGCTGGCGAGCCTCGTCCTGCCGACGGCGGACGGTCAGGCCCGGGCCCAAACAGCCAGACATCCCGCCGACGGCGGACGGTCAGGCCCGGGCCCAGACAGCCAGACATCCCGCCGACGGCAGACGGTCAGGCCCGGGCACAGACAGGCAGACGTATTGCCGACGGCGGACGGTCAGGCCCCGAGCCCAGACAGGCAGACGTACTGACGACGGCGGACGATCAGGCCCGGGCCCAGACAGGCAGATGTACTGCCGACGGCGGACGGTCAGGCCCGGGCACAGACAGGCGGACAGTCAGGCCCCGAGCCCAGACAGGCAGACACTGCTGACGGCGGACGATCAGGCCCGGGCACAGACAGGCAGATGTACTGCCGACGGCGGACGGTCAGGCCCGAGACCAGGCAGGCAGACACTGCTGACGGCGGACGGTCAGGCCCGAGCCCAGGCAGGCAGACACTGCTGACGGCGGACGGTCAGGCCCGAGCCCAGGCAGGCAGACACTGCTGACGGCGGACGGTCAGGCCCGAGACCAGGCAGGCAGACACTGCTGACGGCGGACGGTCAGGCCCGAGCCCAGGCAGGCAGACACTGCTGACGGCGGACGGTCAGGCCCGAGCCCAGGCAGGCAGACACTGCTGACGGCGGACGGTCAGGCCCGAGACCAGGCAGGCAGACACTGCTGACGGCGGACGGTCAGGCCCGAGCCCAGGCAGGCAGACACTGCTGACGGCGGACGGTCGGGCCCGAGACCAGGCAGGCAGACACTGCTGACGGCGGACGGTCAGGCCCGGACACAGACAGGCAGACGTACTGCCGACGGCGGACGGTCAGGCCCAAGCCCAGACAGGCAGACACTGCTGACGGCAGACGGTCAGGCGCCAGACCGAGACAGGCCACGGTACTTGCAGCCAGTGGGGCGATGACCTGGTCAGATGTGTGGAAGGTCACTGGCAATACAGTGCAGCACTGTTCTTCTAAGGACACACACAAGACTGGAGTATATTCAGATGTTGAAACCACTAACACACTCAGTGATATTGAGTTACAACAGACATTATGGCTATTAGAAATGACACTATATCTGGAAACTGCCAGCTTCCAGTTTTTAAGGCACAAGGAGAGCAATTGAAAGAGCTGCTGGTGAGGCATGGTCCTCAGCAACTTCATCCAGCATGCTGATTATTTTGTGATGTTAGAGGGGCTAACAACAGCTTTTACAGCAAAACAGCCTGCATTTGACTATCCTCAAAGAAAATTCCCTTGAATTCAGTACATTCCATACAGCAATCAGTGAACTGATATCATGCCTGTTATCCTTACAGCATTAATAGTCTGATGGAGGTCACTGCAGCCAAGGTCCTTCCTATTTGAGTTGTTTTCTGAAGTTGATTCACTCATGCTTTTAATCATGATGCTTGTGATCTAGGTCATGTAACTGAAATATACATTTCCATTTAAATCATACATGGTTAACCAAGTGTGCAAATGTTTTCCCCAGTTTGTATAACAGTGCCAAATGAAAGGTTGTCCCGGACAAGATAACTTTGCGGTCTATACCGGTGGAAGAGGCAACCTACATTATTATGTGATGCATGAGACAGAAAAGCCTTTCATTAATAAATGACCTGGCATCTATCTACCTAGGGATGGGGATCCTGTCCTTCCATCCTAGAATGTGCTGTCATTTACAGCTCAATGATAGGTGCCACATAGTCACACATGCCAGGAGTGCAACTCGCTATTCAGTAGTGGGGTTCAATGCAGCAGGTTTGGAAAGAAGGTCAAATTTGGGTATAATGCTGCTAATGTTCAACCTAAAGTAGGTTTACCAAGCTCCTCAAAGTCACACCCCTTACCCAACTTATTTTGTAAAGCTATGCGCTCCGCACATGCTGTCTCACATAACTTTGTGTTACACCTTACATAAGTGTTACATATGTTACAAAAGTCGGATACCTATTTCGAAATTACCCACATGGCACACATACCCCCATCTCACATGGAATGACTGCTAAATAAGCATCGCCATGAAGACAAGTCCATAAGCCTAGCACACTACTTTCCAATTCAAAACACACGCGCGACATGCCAAGGTAGCCAATAGACCTAGCTAACACGTCGTAGAGCATGTTTAGTACGAATTCTTGCTAAGAAGAAAACGTCGATTAGTCCCGATTCGTACTAAAACGGGCGGTACTGAGTACACAAAGTTATTAAACAATGATGCCGGTAACCCAAGGCTCAGAAGAAGAAATGAGGCTATTCAGAGGTGATTCTCGTGAACTTCTTTTCGTTCGTTGGGAGTAGAAGACCTTTACCAAGTTGACGTCGCTGCCAGGCCGGGTAAATCGTTCCAATGACAAGTTTTGTGCTCCCCATGACGTCACTGCTAAAAATGTGAAAATTGGCCTTCTTTTACTTTTCACGATATTACAAGAATTCACAAGCTAGTTATAACGACAACATTAAAATCCAAGCAGGTGTTCGTAATAGCATGCGTCATTCGTCGTACTGATGCCGTCACTGCGACGGAAGAATCAATCACCAGTTGAAAACTTCCAGTGGGGCATGCTTTTCGGCCGTGTTTTCCCGCTGCTCACGACGTCCGGGGAGACTGTTACGGTGTACGTGCATCTACCTACATACTCCGGGGTTTACATTCTTTTGGTGATGCCATTTGAAAAAACAAGTGAAATAAAAAATGAGCTGCGTTTTACCTGCTGCTCATGACGTCACGTGACACGAGATATGGTCTTCGTTTCGTATCACTAGGGAACCTGATAATGGCGAAAAATTACATTTCCCAGCAGGCTTCCTTAAAAACTACTGCTAGAAGGTCGAAGTGATCCATGAACAAACCGCATCCAGACATATCCACACTGGGTTGCCATTGGGGCCGGAGAAAGGCATGAACTGACGCAACGTTTTGGGCTACCGACATTATCTGTCTCAAACAAACATTCCAAAATAATGTCTATCGGTGCAACCACTGGCGGACACCACTTTGACAATTTAGACGGCAATGGTTTCACCTGGACTTGAAACGCGGGTTCTGTGAGTGTCATGACACCCTCGCCGTTAGACACTTTCTAAAAATGTAGAGCATTAGCCTTACGGCAATGGATGGGAAGAATCCACTACAATATGATTCTGAGCACCTTCACTTTCTGGACGTTCCTCCGTCTATGTTTCGGGTGCCAACGCCAGATCTTGTATTACATTTGCGGCCCAACTCTTCAATTTACCTTCCGGCCCTCTGCTATGAACTCTCCAATTTCAATGCGTGACATTGCTTTGCTACGTTTGGAAACGACTGCAGGGTGTTTAAAATAATTCCTGAACAAAATGCCTTCGAGGTGAGTCCCCTTCAGGGTAATAATATGGCCGCTGATGGGCATAATCGTAGTTTTTACCTTTCGGCCGTCAGCCCTATCTACCCATTTCAAATGTGCCGATACAGTTTTAATATTTGCAACCACCAGCAACACCATGTTAAGAATATGCAGATAATTTCTCTCACGTGGTGGAGAAAAGGACCTTATCATTTCTGAACAAGATGTCATCCGAGTAAGCCAATCCCGAGTTGCCAGTAGTCGTTCATAGGCATAAGCGGACTTTTCATTTCGGCTGCCGGCATCATCTGATCAGAACTGTACACCACCACGGCCTACGAAGCGCATACAGCGTACAATGAGGCCGAAGTAGTGCCTAGTCAGCCTGCAAGCATGACCAAACGTTTTTTTTTTTGCAGCTATAGGCATATGCCTCCCATGAAGCTCGTTTATCTGACAAATGAGGGACAATGGTTGCACATTGCGAAGCAGAGGTACTAAGACACCTTATGGAAATCTGCCTGTGGTTCCTATGCCAAAAAAGGTCCGAGTGCAATGGCATCCCCACTTTCTGAGAGTGTAGAGCATTATGGAATTTTCAAATTCCATAAAAACTTTTGGAATTTGCTGAGAAGAATCGCCAACAGTATGACTAGGGACACCCTCCCTTTCTGAAACGTTCCTCCGTATGTGTTAGGGGTGCCAGCGGCAGACCTTTTATCAGTTTTGCAGCCAAATTCTTCAACTTACCTTACGACCGCCTGCTTTGAAATCTCCATTGCACTGCATGCCATAGCTTTGCTGCATTGGGAAACTACCGCAAAATGCTCCAAATAGTTCCTGAACACAATGCCATTAGCGTGACCTAGGCTGTGGGATCCATTTTAAAAACAGGGACATAGCTGGGGCCTGTGATTTGCATTGATTGGGACCCCTTGAGTTAAGTAGCGGCCTACCGTAGTCGGCCAGGGACTCACCGTGACGTACAGTGAAACACCGTTTCATGGTATATGCTTAAAGCCGCAGACTCGCATTATTGCAGGCTCGCATGCGGTTAGGTGTTGCACCGGCCCAAACACACACTGTCGTTTTGTACCTTATAGGCCGTGGCGCTCCTCGGCAATAATCGGCCGAGACTAGAATGTTGCTGCTGCCCTGACCACGACGCTCGCATTTCACATCAGCAAATACCTCATGGTATCTGCACATAGCCCCATACAAAGCGTGGTTCAGTATCACTTACGGTTATATATTGCGTCGGCTTGAACGCACGTTGCTGCGATGTGCCCAGCAGGTCGTGGTGCTCCCAGGGCACGACCTGCTAATGATGGAATGTTTCAATTGCTCTGTTAAACAAAAATGGTTTCCAGTTACGATCGCACCGATAAAAACTATACTGCAGCATTTGATATGGACAGACCATGCTGGCGGCCAAAGCGAAAAGAGCTGTGTTTTAAGCCTATCACCGGCCGTATTGGTAACTTTTGTTCTAATGTGTGCTTGATGGGGTGTGTACCGATTTTCCGCGTGTGATACATGACCGTTGGACATTATTTTCGGGTAAACATACCTTTCATGGTATACATTTAGCCGCATGCACACCGTGTTTCACGCTCGAAAGCGTGTGAGTACTGCCTTAACGCACGCTCTGGTTATGTGCCCTGGAGGCCGTGGTACTGCCCGTGAAAAGCTAACTGGGGCTATTATATTTCAGATGCTATTTCAACAGCTTTAGAATGATGTCCACCAGTCGTTCCACCATGGAAACTATACTGACACGGAAGTCATAGGCCATGGGGTCAAATTGGACATTTTATAGCATGCGGTCGTAATGGAAATGAGTATTGGTTCGAAGCAGTGATTTGGCGACCGGCGCTACCACCTGGCAATGGACTTTCTTAGTAATTTTCCTGTTCTGACGTAACGCTTTTTCTTTTTTGTAATGTGTGACCAACATGTTTTATGGTACATACACATAACCGCATATAAGCATTGTATCAGACTCGCAGGCGGTTAGGTATTTCGTTGGCCATAACGCACGCTGTGGCTTTGCGCCCAACAGGTCGTGGTGGGCTCCCAGGAATAATCTCTCCAGGCTACAACGCTTTCAGGATCTTGACGATGATGCACGAACATTCAGATGAGCACACGTTCTATGGTACATTGTATAGCGAAAACAAGCGAGTTTCGGCTGGCAGGCTGTTAGGGTATTACGTCGGACAACTGGACACATGGCATGCTGCTCCTATTTGCCCAGTTAGGTGTCTGGCTGGTGTCCGAGAATAACCGGCCAACAAAAATATATGAATTGTCATTTACACAGTTTTGGAATAGTGTCGGCTAGCGATTTCACTGATGGAAACTAAACTGACATGCTTAAAATTGGCAGATAATGCTCACAGCCGAATCGTAGAGACCGTTCATAACCATCACCAGCCCTATTGTAATCTCTGCTTCTCTTGATTGCTTCGTTTCCACGTGCCATATGTGACCGTTTTGTGGCCCATGCCATTTAAACAGTTTTAGAATGATGTCCACTAGTCGTTGCACCGATGGAAACTATACTGACACGTTTGAAATGGGTAGATAGCGCTGGCGACCGAAACGTAAAGAGTCTGCTCATGGCTATCACAGACCCTAATGGTGACTCAGAGTGGACATAGCTCAATGACGTTGTATCCAAGAATCATTTGGAGCACCTTGTAGTGGTTAAAATTGCAGAAAAGCTATGCCATGCGGTGAAATTCGAAATATTACAAGAAACGTCCGGAAGGTAAATGGAGGTGCTTGGCTGGAAAGGTAATACGTGGACTGGCACTGCCTGCCGAGACCTAGGCAGAGGAACTGCTCAGAAAGAAGTGTCGCCCATACTCATTTTGCATTTAATTTTTCCACTGGTTGCCATAAGGTAAATCTCAACAATCTTGGAAGGGGGGACGGGGTGCCATGAAACGAAGAGATCCCAGGTTTCTACGCTTGCAGCCCAAAAGGCACAACGTGATTAATTTCCTCGTCCCAAATGTGATGGCTTCTCTGTGATGGCATGCGTGACTATTACACTAGATTTTTCAAACAAACATACGTTTCATGACATTCACATATAGCTGCATGCGAATCTTGTGTCATGCTCACAGGCGGTTAGGTATTGCGTCCGCCTGAACGTACGCTGTGGGTTTGTGCCTAATAACCAGTGTTGGTCCGCGGTAGTAATCTGCCGAGCGATGCATACTGCATTTGTTCTTGAAGGATTTTTAACATGTTTTCAACATATTTCAACACTTCAGCATTATTGAACTCCGTGAATAAATGATTTTTCATGTTTAGAAATGTTTACGGTCACCCATTGAATAATGAAATGTACATGAATATATCCATTAGTATAGTAATAGCATGTAGCAATATATATATATATATATATATATATATATATATATATATATATATAGATAGATAGAGAGAGAGATAGAGAGAGAGATAGAGAGAGAGAGAGAGAGAGAGAGAGAGAGAGAGAGAGAGAGAGAGAGAGAGAGAGAGAGAGAGAGAGAGAGAGAGAGAGAGAGAGAGAGAGAGAGAGAGAGAGAGAGAGAGAGAGAGAGAGAGAGAGAGAGAGAGAGAGAGAGAGAGAGAGAGAGAGAGAGAGAGAGAGAGAGAGAGAGAGAGAGAGAGAGAGAGAGAGAGAGAGAGAGAGAGAGAGAGAGAGAGAGAGAGAGAGAGAGAGAGAGAGAGAGAGAGAGAGAGAGAGAGAGAGAGAGAGAGAGAGAGAGAGAGAGAGAGAGAGAGAGAGGAGAGAGAGAGAGAGAGAGAGAGAGAGAGAGAGAGAGAGAGAGAGAGAGAGAGAGAGAGAGAGAGAGAGAGAGAGAGAGAGAGAGAGAGAGAGAGAGAGAGAGAGAGAGAGAGAGAGAGAGAGAGAGAGAGAGAGAGAGAGAGAGAGAGAGAGAGAGAGAGAGAGAGAGAAGAGAGAGAGAGAGAGAGAGAGAGAGAGAGAGAGAGAGAGAGAGAGAGAGAGAGAGAGAGAGATATATATATATATATATATTATAATCTGCCATTGAAGTATGTAGTAATATATATATATATATATATATATATATATATATATATATATATATATATATATATATAGGCATGTTGCCGAAATATCAACCGAACTATATCTCCATTGTCCTGGTTCTTCCCCGAAGACTAATGCTGATGTTATTGTCTTATGAAGATCATTCATCTCTGCGGATTAATGGCTTCTTATATTTGTGTATGTTTGCGGCTCCTCACTGAATAATGAATAGTGCATGAATTATAATCTGCCATCGAAGTATGTAGTAATATATATATATATATATATATATATATATATATATATATATATATATATATATATATATATATATGTACATATATATTACTACATGCTTCAATGGCAGATTATAATTCATGCACTATTCATTATTCATTTATATATATATATATATATATATATATATATATATATGTACACATATATTACTACATGCTTCAATGGCAGATTATAATTCATGCACTATTCATTATTCAGTGAGGAGCCGCAAACATACACAAATATAAGAAGCCATTAATCCGCAGAGATAAACGATGTTCATAAGATAATAATATCAGCATTAGTCTTCGGGGAAGAACCAGGACAATGGAGATGTAGTTCGGTTGATATTTCGGCAACGTGCCTCCATCGAAACAATAGTAGAAGTTTTGCTACTGCTCTCTTTTTAAATTGCTATTGCTATTGCTATTTAAAGATTGGTTCTGCTATTGTTTCGGTGAAGCATGCTGCCGAAATATCAACTGAACTATATCCTCATTGTCCTGGTTTTTAGCCGAGGAATGATGCTAATTCTACTGCCTTAGCTATGTGAATAATGTTCCTCGCTAATGCACTGAACAAGTTACGTAATTTTGAATGATGTTGAATAATGCTGCAATCATTTCAAAAAATGCTTAGAGAACAAATACAATATGTATCGCTCGGCAGATTACTACCGCTGACCAACACTGGTTATTAGGCACAAACCCACAGCGTACGTTCAGGCGGACGCAATACCTAACCGCCTGTGAGCATGACACAAGATTCGCATGCAGCTATATGTGAATGTCATGAAACGTGTGTTTGCTTGAAAAATCTAGTGTAATAGTCACGCATGCCATCAGAGAGAAGCCATCACATTTGGGACGAGGAAATTAATCACGTTGTGCCTTTTGGGCTGCAAGCGTAGAAACCTGGGATCTCTTCGTTTCATGGCACCCCGTCCCCCCTTCCAAGATTGTTGAGATTTACCTTATGGCAACCAGTGGAAAAATTAAATGCAAAATGAGTATGGGCGACACTTCTTTCTGAGCAGTTCCTCTGCCTAGGTCTCGGCAGGCAGTGCCAGTCCACGTATTACCTTTCCAGCCAAGCACCTCCATTTGTGCAACGTCCGGTGTACATCATTCTAAAGCTACTTAAATGGCATCTGAAATATTCTAGCCCCTGTTAGCTTTTCACGGGCAGTACCACGGCCTCCAGGGTACATAACCAGAGCGTGCGTTAAGGCCTACGCAATGCACACATGAGCCTTCGAGCGTGAAACACGGCGTGTATGCGGCTGAATGTAGTCACCATGAAAGGTATGTTTACCTGAAAAGTCAAGTCCAGCGGTCATATATGACACGTTAAAACAAAGCACACATTCCAACGAGCACACAGGAAAAGCAGAGATAACAATAGGGCTAGTGATGGTTATGAGCGGTCTCTACGATTCGGCTGTTAGCATTATCTGCCAATCTTAAGCGTGTCAGTTTAGTTTCCATCAGTGAAATCACTAGGTAACACTATTTCAAACCTGTCTAAATGACAATTCATATATTTTTGTTGGCCGGTTATTCCCGGACACCAGCCAGACACCTAACTGGGCAAATAGGAGCAGCGTGTCATGTGTCCAGTTGTCCGACGTAATACCTAACAGCCTGCCAGCCGAAACTCGCTGGTTTTCGCTATACGATGTACCTTAGAACGTGTGTTCATCTGAATGTTCATGCATCATCGTCAAGATCCTGAAAGCATTGTAGCCTGGAGAGATTATTCCTGGGAGCCCACCACGACCTGTTGGGCGCAAAGCCACAGCGTGCGTTATGGCCAACGCAATACCTAACCGCCTGCGAGTCTGATACAATGCTTGTATGCGGTTATGTGTGTATACCATAAAACGTGTTGGTCACACATTACAAAACATAAAAAACGTTACGTCAGAACAGGAAAATTACTAAGAAAGTCCACTTCCGGGTGGTAGCGCCGGTCGCCAAATCACTGCTTCGAACCAATACTCATTTCCACTACGACCGCTTGCTATAAAATGTCCAATTTGACTCCATTACCTAACCTTGCTACATTCAGAAAGTACGGGAGATTCCAATCATTGATGAAAAAACTTGCATTGAAATCAGTCCAATCGATATTACCGATAGTGGCCGTTGATAAGCATAAGCGGACGCTTTACCTCTCGGCCGCAACCATTGTCTGTCCATTTCAAACGTGCCAGTATAGTCTAAATCGATGATATCACTAGCAACACCATTTTAAAACCATGCATACAATTTCGCTATCATCATGGAGACAGTGGACCCATCGTTCCTGAACAAAGTGGCATTCGGGTGTGCCCGCTCGGAGTCACCAATAGGGCCGATGATGGTCGTGAATCGAGCTCTTTACGTTTCGGCTGCCAGTATCATTTGACCATTTCAAACGTGGCAATAAAGTTTCCAGCCGTGCAACGACAAGTGGACATCATTCTAAAGCTGTTTAAACGGCATCTGAAATATTCTATCCCCGGTTAGCTTTTCACAGGCAGCACCACGGCCTATTGGGCACATAACCAGAGCGTGCGTTAAGGCCTACGCAATACACACACGAGCCTTCGAGCGTGAAACACGGCGTGAATGCCGCTGAATGTGTTTACCATGAAAGGTATGTTTACCTGAAAATCACGTCCAACGGACACATATGACACGCGGAAAAGCGGTACACATCCCAACAAGCACACAATAGAACAAGAGTTACCAATACGGCCGGTGATAGGCTTAAAACACAGCTCTTCACGTTTTGGCCGCCAGCATGGTCTGTCCATATCAAATGCTGCAGTATAGTTTTTATCAGTGCGATCATAGCCGGAAACCATTTTGGTTTAAAAGGGCAATTGAAATAATCCATCATTAGCAGGTCGTGCCCTGGGAGCACTACGACCTGCTGGGCACATCGCAACTACATGCGTTAAAGCCGACGCAATATCTAACCGTATGCGAGACTGGGACACACTGTGTATGCGGCTATGTGCAGATACCATGAAACATGTGCTGATGTGAAATTCGAGCATCATGGTCAGGGCAGTAACAACATTCTAGTCTCAGCCGATTATTGCCGGGGAGCGCCACGGCCTATAAGGTACAAAACGACAGCGTGTATTTGGGCCGGTGCAACACCTAACCGCACGCGAGCCTGCAACAATGCGTGTATGCGGCTTCAAGCATATACCATGAAACGGTGCTTCACTGCATGTCGCGGTGAGTCTCTGGCCGACACAGTAGACCGCTAGTTGACTCAAAGGGCCCCAGTCAATGTACATCGTACGCCATGGCCATGTTCCTATTTTTAAAATGGATCCCAGAGGCCAAAAGACGTTCGTTGCATTACGTTCAGGAATCATTTGGAGCATTTTGCGGTAGTTTCCCAATGCAGCAAAGCTATGCCATGCAGTGCAAATGGAGATATCGAAGTAGGCGGTCGTAAGGTAAGTTGAACAGTTTGGCCCCAAAGTAATAAAAGGCCTGCCGCTGGCACCCCTAACACACACGGAGGAACGTTTCAGAAAGGGAGGGTGTCCCTAGTCATACCGTTGGCGACTCTTCTCAGCAAATTCCATAAGTTTAATGCTCTACATTCTCAGAAAGTGGGTATGCCATCGCACTCAAACCTTCCACGGCATAGGAGCCACAGGTAGATTTCCATAGAACATCATAGTTCCTCCGCTTCGCCATGTGCAACCATTGTCCTTCATTTGTCAGATAAACACGCTTCATGGGAGGCATATGCCTATAGCTGCAAAATAACAATTGTTCATGGTCGCAGGCGATCAGGTTACTGTGTCGGCCTCAATGTACGTTATGTGTATGTGCCACATAGTCCGTGGTGGTGTGCGGTAGTAATCTGCCGAGAATGACACATTTTATTTCCCTAGGAATACTTTTAAAAAGGTATCCGCTGATGATTGCAGCGACGGAAAATTTGCTGACATATTTGAAATGATCAGATGATGCTGGTGGCTGAAATGTAGGGCCCGCTTATGCCTATGAACTATTGGTAATTCGGCATGGGCTTACTCGGATGACATTTTGTTCAGAAATGGTAAGGTCATTTTCTCGACGGTATGAGGAAAAATATCAGTATATTCTTAAAATGGTGCTGCTAGTGGTCGCATCGATTGAAACTACATTGACACGGTTGAAATGGGTGGATAGGGCTGACGGCCGAAAGGTGAAAAGCAAGATTATGACCATGAACGACCACATTATTGACTCGAAGTGGACTCACCTCAAAGGCATTTTGTTCAGGAATTATTTTAAACACCCTGCAGTCGTTTTCAAACGTAGCAAAGCAATATTACGCATTGAAATTGGAGAGTTCATAGCAGGGGACCGGAAGGTAAATTGAAGAGTTGGGCTGCAAATGTAACGCAAGATCTGGCATTGGCACCCGAAACATGAACGGAGGATCGTCCAGGAAATGAGGGTGCTCATATCATATTGTAGCGGGTTCTTTCCATCCATTGTCGTAAGGCTAATGCTCTACATTTTCAGAAAGTGTCTAACGGTGAGGGTGTCATGACACTCACAGAAACCGCGTTTCAAGTCTAGGTGAAACCACTGCCGTCTACATTGTGTCAAAATGGTGTCCGCCAGTGGTTGCACCGATGAACACTATTTTGGAATGTTTGTTTGAGACAGATAATGTCGGCAGTCCAAAACGTTGTGTCAGTTCATGGCTTTCTCCGGCCCCAATGGCAACTCAGTGTGGATATGCCTGAATGCGGTTTGTTCATGGATCACTTGGACCTTCTTGCAGTAGTTTTTTAAGGAAGCCTGCTGGGAACGGTAGTTTTCTGCTATGATCAGGTTCCCTAATGAAACGAAACGAAGATCGTGTCTCGTGTCACGTGACGTCATGAGCAGCAGGTAAAACGCAGCTCATTGTTTACTTCATTTGTTTTTCAAATGGCATCACCAAAAGAATGTAAGCCACGAGTACGTACGTAGATGCACGCACGCCGTAACAGACTCCCGGAACGTCGTGAGCAGCGGGAAAACACAGCCGAAAAACGTGTCCCACTGAATGCTTTCAACTGAGAATTGATTCATTCGTCCCAGTAACGTCATCAGTAGAATACAGGACGCACGTTATTACGAACACCTGCTTGGATTTTAATGTTTTCATCATAAGTAGCCTGTGAATCCTTGTGATATCGTGAGAAGTAAAATGAGTCCAATTTTCACATTTTTACCAGTGACGTCATGAGGAGCACAAAACTTGTCATTGGGATAATTTACCCGGCCTGGCAGTAACGTTTCGTCAGGTGATTAGTCGCCTCTCATTACAGACCAAAGCCGACGCTCTTCCCTCCGCAGAGCATCGTCGGCCGAAAGGTAAAGAACACTCTAACTGGGCTCGAGGACGTGTTGGCCGTCCCAAGGCCGTGGAATAAGGTATGATCGTCCGGGATTTTCGGGCACTTACCCTTCACCATTGCAGTGACGTCACGAAGTTACATCCAGGCATCACCGCGCCGCCCGCATTACCTTGGCATCTGCCACACCGGTATACCTGCGAACAAATGCATCTGGAGATCGCCACGGGACACTTCGAGAAGCACTACGGGGATATATGGGAGGGGATTTTTTGCCACTCTGGGTGTATAAAAGCGAAGATAGGCCTAGGAACCGGGAGCGCGTGTACCATGGCACTCTCACGTGCTGAGGATGCCAAACATTGAGTTTATGGCGATGCATTGAAGTTTGCCAGCCTACAGCTACCTAAATGCAGGCTGGCGAACCTGCCCAAGGTCCAGCCACTGCCAAAAGAGGAACCAAGCGGCACCAAAATCATCGTCCGAACTGTCGCGCTGAACCTCAGCACTATACATAAACGTAGTAAAGCGCCGAGTTGCACTGGTGCGCGATTGGGGCAGTTTGAGACGACGGAGGTGGTGTGCTGCCTGGTAGAAATAGGACATTGTGGGCATTACACGTTGCGTGGCCTTTGCCATGAAGCCTCTGAATGTCGTGGCGCGTAGCTAAATCAAGATCACATCCGTCACGCCATCCAGCCAATTCATCGAGCACATGTATGACTGATAATTCACCGTATTTAAGTACAAATAATTATTGCGCACAGCATACACTTCAATGTGCACACTTGGCGGGGACACAAGCAAACAGGGAGAAGGGGTGGGCGGGAACACAACTCTACATTTTTCAGCTTAAATCTAGAGTTATGCGACATGATAACCCGTCTGATACAGCCCAAACGCTTACCTACGAAAGAACCGGCCGTGCCTCAGACAGACACACGAGCATGCAAGACAAGAAAGGCAAAACGAAGCTCACTTAAGCTCACTTACTTATGCTCACGTAAGCGCAACGATGTTCATTTCGCGCTGTATACCTGTCGTCGCACCTGACTGGGTGCCCGCCTGGCAGCAGCCCGCTCAGCCCTAGCCTGATTAAGCAATCTGTGGCGCGGATGGATGGGCGTCGTCACCAGCCTCCGAGCGATCGGCTCGACCAGCACAGAACTTTCTCAGCATGAGCTTTGTAAGGCGGCCGACGACACCAAAGTCTGCGTCCATGCCTTGGCCCATAACTAGCTGGAACACGATCTCGAAAGCCTCGACAGCGCTCATCCAAGCTGGCGACGGCGCCATCACACCGCAGGGTCAACGAAGTGGGCGAAAAGCTCTGAAAGTTTTCTAATATCGCTGGGTGGGTCAATGCAACAACAGCCTTCCCTGCTTTGATCTAGCATGCCATATCGCATGGGTACCGAGAGTATACGGCTGTACTGATAGGTTTCAGTTAGGTGTAACCAACGTGGAATCATGTCGAAAAATGGCCATTTTGTGAAAACGCGTAGAACGGGACAGAACATGCACCCGCTTCGTACATACGCTCAATTAACTATTGCTCCTCATTTGAGGCGAAAAAACATCCGTTTCAGAGTTTTGACTTTTTTTCGTAACGAAGTTGAGTGGTGAGATTTGTGTTCACTTCCATGTTGACAACAACGGAAAGAAATGCTTGTTCCATCATTGTGTATCGTTTTCACGTGCAATCTGCTTTCGAACGGAGCTGCTTTCAGAAACAAAACCATGGAAATTTGCGCGCATCAAGAATGGTTCTTTTTCCAAGTGGTGGAATCTCATTGTATTATATGACATTGGACACGTAATCGCACGGCGAATACGATAGTGTAACTTGAAATTGTCTCGCTTGCAGTTGCAACGCGCTAAAATGATGCAATTGCTGTAGAAAATGTTTACATGTGCAGAAACTCTTGCCGCTTCATACACACAATAAAGGTAAATGTACCCTTTCATTTTATAACAATAACTCGCATTTTCAAAATTTTGAGTTTTCCAAAGAAAATGGTCACGCTCAAATTCCTTTCTTATCACCCGGTGATCAAGAATGTAGTCAACAACTTGTAACGTCGTTTTACATCGTTTGCAAGTAAACGCAGCCTTCTGTTTTCATTGGTTCGTGAGATATGAGCTTGGGACGTTTTACTACCAAAAGTCGGCCGTTTTCAAAGGCTGTCAGTGTGTTGCGTTACCGCGTTTTCACGCAGAATTGCCTTCCCATTCTATGGTGTGACATAGCCTGTCCAACGCTGATGGGTTTTCACTATTCACCCCCATCCGAGAGGAAAAAACGTCCGTATTCAGAATTTTGTCTGTTTTCGCAACAAAGTGGCCATGGTGAGATTTGTGTTCACTTCCAGGTTGACAACAAAAGTTTTTCAAGGGATATGACAACAACGGACAACAATGGTCCAATGCTGATAGGTTTTCAGTTAGATACAAGCAACGTGTAATCATGTCGAAAAATGGTCATTACGTCTAAAACTCGTAAACGGGGACAAAACATGCGCCCGCTTCGTACACACGCTCAATTTACTATTTGCCCTCATTTGAGACGAAAAAACATTCGTTTCAAAGTTTTATTTTTTTTTGCAACAAAGTGGTCGTGGTGAGATTTCTATTCACTTCCATGTTGACAACAACGGCAATGAATTTTTGTTCCATCCGTAGGTATTGTTTGCCCGTGCAATATGCTTTCGAATGGCGCTGGTTTCAGAAACAAAACCATGAAAATTCCCGCACCTCAAGAATGGTCCATTTTCCAAGTGGTGGAATCTCTATTATATGTCATGAGACGCGTAATCGCATGGCAAATATCATGATGCACATTTAAATTTTCTTACTTGCATAGTTTTTAAGTTATTTGAAAAAACCTTCACAAGCCGCGCTAAAATTTTGCAATTGCTACAGAAACTGTTTACATGCACAGGAACACTTGCCGCTTCATACACACGCTAAGTGTACCACGCCCTTTCCTTATTCAACAAAAAATCGTATTTTCAAAATTTTGATTTTTTCGAAAAAAAAATGGTCACGCTCAACTTGTTTTTTCATCTCCCGGTGATCAAGAGTGTCGTCAACAAATTGTTACATCGTTTTAATCGTTTGTAGGTAAAAGCAGCCTTTTATTTTCATTGATTCGAGTGATATGACCTTGGAATGTTTTACTACCCAAAAAACCACCGTTCTTAAATCTTGCCAATGTGTTGCGTTACACGAGTTTTGACGCAGAATTGCCTTCTTATGCTATGGTGTAACATAAACTGTCCAATGCTGATAGGTTTTCAGTTAGGTTCATCCAACATGGAATCATTTCAAAAATGGTCATTTCGTGGAAAACGGGACACAACATGCACCCGCTCGTCTACACGCTCAATTTACTATTGGCCCTCATATGAGACAACAAAACATCCGTCTCAAAATGTTGAATTTTTTCGCAACAAGGTGGCCGTGGTGAGTTTTGTGTTCACATCCATGTTAACAACAACGGCAAGGAATGTTTGTTCCATCATCGTGTATCGTTTAAACGTGCAATCTGCTTTCGAACGGAGCTGGTTTCACAAACAAAACCATGGAAATTTGCGCGCATTAAGAATGGTGAATTTTCCAAGTGGTGGAACCTCATTGTGTTATATGTCATTAGGCGCGTAATCGCACGGCAAATACGATGGTGTAACTTGACATTTTCTCTCTTGTATACTGAAGTTATTTGGAAAAAACTTCACGAGCCACGCTGAAATTTTGCAGTTGCTATAGAAACTATTAACATGCACAGAAACTCTTGCCGTCTGATACACACACTAAATGGACCACACTCTTTCATTTGATAACAAATGATCACATTTTCATAATTTGGACTTTTTTTCGAAAAAAACGGTCACGTCCAAATTTGTTTCTCTTCACCCGGTTATCAAGAGTGTAGTCAACATGTTGTAACATTGCTTTACATCGTTTGAAAGTAAAAGCAGCCTTGTTTTTTCATTGGTTCGAGAGATATGCGCTTTGAACATTTTAGTACCCAAAAATCGGCCGTTTTGAAATCCTGCCATTTTGTTGCACTACACGTGTTTTTAGCAACACATTGGCAGGATTTAAGCGTGGCGATTTTTGGGTAGCAAAACGTTCCAAGACCATATATCTCGAACCAATGAAAATAGAAGGCTGTTTTTGCTTGCAAACGCTGTAAAACGATGTTGTAAGTTGTTGACTACACTCTTGGTCACTGGGTGATGAGAAAGGATTCGTGCGTGACCATTTTTTTCCCGAAAAAGTCAATATTTCGAAAATGCAATTTTTTGTTATCAAATGAAACGGTGTGGTCCGTCCATTTAGTGTGTCTATGAAGCGGCAAGTGTTTCTGTGGATGTAAGCAGTTTCTATAGCAATTGCAAAATTTTAGCGCAGCTTGTGAAGGTTTTTCAAATAACTTCAAAACTATGCAAGTGAGAAAAGTTCATGCTACACCATCGTGGTCACCGTGCAATTACGCGTGTAATGACATATAATACAAGGAGATTCCACCGCTTGGAAAATGGACAATTCCTGATGCGCGCAAGTGTCCATGGTTTGGTTTCGGAAACCAGCTTCGTTCGAAAGCAGATTGCACGTGCAAACGATGCACAATGTTGGAACAAACATTCGTTGCCGTTGTTATTAACATGGAAGTGAACCGAAATCGCACCACGGCCTCTTTGTTTCGAAGAAGTGAAAGTTCTCAAACGGATGTTTTTCGTCTCAAATGATGGCCAAAAGTAAATTGAGGGTGTGTGCGAAATGGGCGTATGCTCTGTCCGGGTTTACGTATTTTACGCGAAATGGCCATTTTTTTGACATGATTCCACTTCGGTTGGACCTAACTGAAAACCTATCACTATCGGACAGTTTATGCCACACCGCAGCATGTAAAGGCAATTCTGCGTCAAAGCACGTGTAACTCAACACATTGGCAGGATTTGAAAACGGCCAATTTTGGGGTAACAAAGCGTTCCAAGCTCTTATTTCTGGAACCAATTAATACAGAACGCTGTTTTTACTTGCAAGCGATGTAAAACGAGGTTACAACTAGTTGACTACACTCTTGATCACCTGGTGATGAGAACAAATCTGAGCGTAACCATTTTGTTTTTAAGAAGTGGAATTTTTGAAAATGGGATTTTTTGTTATGAAATGAAAGGGTGTGATCCATTAAGTGTGTGTATGAAGCGGGAGGGTTTTCTGTGCGTCAACAGTTTCTACAGCAGTTGCCAAATTTTAGTTCGGCTTGTAAAGGTTTTTCAATTAACTTCAAAACTAGGGAGGTCAGAAAATTTCAAGTTATATCATCGTATTTGCCGTGCGATTACGCGTCTAATGACGCACAGTGCAATGAGATTCAACCACTTGGAAAATGGACTATTCTTGATCCGCGCAAATTCCATGGTTCTGTTTCTGAAACCAGCTCCATTGAAAAGCAGATTGCACGTGCAAACGATACACAATGTAGAAACAAACATTCGCTTCCAGGGAACCAGGAGTACGGGGTTGGATTTTCTTTCGACGCCCACTGTTCCTGCCAGGATGGGAGGCAGGCGAAGCGATTTAGCCTCAACTTCTGAGTACACTGTGAAAGCCAAGTAATGAAAACGACATCTCAGGTCACACCTGTCGATGTCCACTATTTTTACTCCTCTGGTAAAGCTTTCTGAATCCACATGACGGCATCCTCTGCATTGTCTTAGCAATCTTAGTTCTCTACATAAGAGGACGTAGCTACGCGTTCTGATTAGGTCCACACGACCTGATTGATCTGTCCAATATTACGTTCACTCCTACTCAATCACACCCATTTAATGCGGCTTAATTAAAGCCTTCAGACGCCGTGTTTGCCGTGGCCATAGATTGCTAGTTTCCAACATCTTTCGGGGAGGCCTTGAGGCCCCATCATTGGGCGAAGGCGATTCCCCCACTCAGCCCCACGTGATAACACTTGTATCCGCCTGGGGGGATCTTCCGCGAAATTGGCCGAGAAAACGCATGCTTGATGCAACATTGGTACGCAGACAGGTCAACCGCCACAAGTCCTCATCGCAGCGGTGGGTGCGGTTGAGGGACCTCGGCTTCACGGGAACAGGTGGCTTCGGAACAAAAGAACTAGGCTGGCGAGGATCCGACGGGTGCGGTGCGACGGAGGTGGGCTGAAGCTCGACCGAGGGCGTTTTATGGGGGAGCAAGGCTGACGGAGAGCGAGTGGGTTTCGTATGGGGAAGCTGGGTTTGCGACGGTCAGGTGAGTGTTTGTGGCGGAAGCTGGGCTCGCAGGGAGCAGATGGGAGGTCCTGCGGGGAGCTCGGCTGACGGGGAAGCCAATGGGCGTTATGACGGGGCTGGGCTAGCGGAGAACGGATGGGAGTCTCTGGAGGGAGCTGGGCTGGCGAGGAACGGACTACATGGATAACAGTTAATTTCTGGGCGGTCGGTGAAAGATGGCCCCCTGTGGGCTGGTCCTCTTTCCCAGAAACTCTGCTTCTTGGAGCTCGCACAGTGAGAACTACTAAATCCTTCTAGCGTCTGTACTGTTCAGTAGTTCAGTCCAGCACCTGTGAAACAATGACGTATTTTGACTTTCATCACAACTGAATACACACGAGTGCTGACAATGGAGCGGACAAGCCGAACAATGGAGCGGATAAGCCGAACAATGGAGCGGACAAGCCGAACACGTCCCTCGACAATGGAGCGGACAAGCCGAACAATGGAGCGGACAAGCCGAACACGTCCCTCGACAATGGAGCGGACAAGCCGAACAATGGAGCGGACAAGCCGAACACGTCCCTCAACAATGGAGCGGACAAGCCGAACAATGGAGCGGACAAGCCGAACAATGGAGCGGACAAGCCGAACACGTCCCTCGACACCTGAGTGGGCCGTAGAGTCGCAGCCGTAGCCGAGCCGTAGACAACTAAATACAAGCACCACCAAGCGCACAACCGCGAACCAATTTCGCAATGGACGAAGGAAAATGACAGGGTATGGGAACGAATGATCACAGCAGTGGATACAAACTCAAGAACATAAGGCGTTGCCATCGTAAAAGACAACCTTCAATCTGATGCTCGCAGCTCATTCCTTCGTCTGCGTCGTCAACGTACGGGAAACGTAGGTGCAGAGTCGTGTCCGATATACTACACGGGATGGTGTTTCACCATGTCTGATGGTGATACTCATATTCTGATAGTGATGCTCATACTCTGATAGTGATACCCATACTCTGATAGCGATACTCACACTCTATAGCGTACTCCGACACCATATACTCTGCAGAGATATTGGTAAACATTTTAAGCAATAGACGGTACCTTTAAAGGCAATTGGAAAGGAAGGAGGGATAAAGTCGTATCACACTCGTATGATACAAGGAAAAACAAAAATAACGAAATAAATATAAAGACTCATGTTTTTTTGGCAAAATTTTGTAATCCGCTGACTTGACTTAAAATTTGTGAGAATGAGCGCTCAAACAGTGGTATTCAGCTTGTATATTTCATTCAGAAGAACTTTATTGAATTATTCACACCTGCATTTCGGGACTGAGACAATTAGTGGTCAAGTTTCTTCAGGAAAAATAAGTACGTGGAGTAAAATTATCTACCAGGCTTTGCTGGTGTCTGTACCAGACTCTGCTTTGGTGGTGTGGTGGCGAGACTAAAACAACTGAAGATGTGTGAAAACATTGCATTTGGCACACAGCTGCCGATTGTGATGCATTTTGTAAATAAACCAAATTTGATCCATGCAAGTGGCTGGAGTCGCCAGGGCTCTCGGAGTTGAAGGGAGCTGGCGTTCTTGCTCTGTGCATACCGTGATTCAGATGTAGGTGAGGCAGGACGTAGCCATAGGTTTCCAGGTTCTGCGGAGGCTGGTTTATGCTTGGGGGTTCCAAGTAAGCTCGGTTTTGGGTGACATATTAAAGCCTCGGAAAGGGAAGTATGGGTTTGGCATGTACCATTAGACAATATCAGGCAGGAGTGAAAAATTCACATAAAATATGGGGAAAAGGAGTGAAAAATTCCTCCTCATAGGGTGTTGCTTTACACCAAAAGTTGACAATTCTAGGCCACAGCAGTGTATGGAATCGGCCCAGCCGCGAGCCGGCCCCACGCGGAGTGGTGACGTCACCCTCTGCGTGGGACGCGCATAAAAGCGCGCACAAGCTGAGACAGGAACCCACTCCCTCTGGCTCTTTTTGTGGGGCATAATGTGAGTAGCACGCGACGCAGCCGCGCGGTCCTGTGGGTATAAACGGTAGGCATAATGTCCTCGTCTGCGCAGTTTAGGTAGGTGTACGGACATTACTCTATTATATTGGTTGTTCTGTGTATTACTTTCGCTAATCTATTGCTGCGTTCATTTTTATACTTAATCCTTCCTTTGTTTACTCCCGGTATGTACATATATTACGCAGAGACTCTGACTTTTACCCATCCTGCTGACGATTCTTCTAAGTCGCTCAGACATTCAGCCGGGCTGTCAGTTGCCCTGGAAAGTTAAGCTTACAGGAGTAACAACGTTTATGAATGTATTAATCTAGTTGCTAGATCAGCTCTACGTGTGGGAATGACGGGCGGCATTTGCTCCTCTTTTTTAGCGTCGAGGCATTGCCCTGTCATAAACCGACTAACTGAGGCGAGTGCAACTAATGGCGAAACATTGGCTCACCGACATTACGTAGGCTTTTACGAAACAGATGCTTCCGGCCTAACATGGGCAGCAGATTTCACTTTACTGGGATTCCGCAACCAGAGTTCATGCATTCACACTGTATCATGCATGCTTATTACCGGTCATATTCATGGAAGGCCAATAGTATGGCTGTCACACAGTCTGCGGGTTACGTGCAACGATCAGGCCCCCTCGATTTCGAGTGGAACCGTACAGTCATACACCACATATACCTCGGAATTTATTCCCAGTAAATAGCAGCCGCCTGGTGCAAGGCTCATCTCGGCATCACCACGTAGACCCCACCCTCTCTCGTCAATGAATTGCGCACGTGGCGTGCATCTCCGATGAGTCTTACTTCCTGTGGACACAATCAACGGACTTCAGTTGGCTCTGTACTGAGGTGCTGCTTTTCATGCAGGTTTTTAAGACGAATCACGTTTTGTACTATTTAGTTTAGACATTGAGGCAGTAGTACCAGTTATGGCAACAATAATACTGGGCATCGAATAACTACAAGAGCTGCGCATAATTAGGCGGGTAAGTGGGAGAAAACAATATAAAACAACGGAAAGTAAGTAAGAACATCATGAGAAAGAGCGAAAGCACGCGCACATAGTGATAGTTCGTTCTTGCAAACAACGCACCGATTAGGACGACATCTCTGGACAAGCTGAAGTGTTAGAAGTGAGTCAACCCGTACGCTACGGTGGCAATTTTGCGCGGTCCGCTTGGCAGCCAGCCTGATGTCATACAAATGTTCCATTACACAATCCAACAAAAATCTGACCTTCAAAGAGAGATCAGGTACTGAAATAAGAAGAACCATATACGGCCTGCGATGGAGGCACATAACATAGGCTGAACAATCTGTGGAATGATAGGCAGCCCTCGCTGAGAAACGTAACACAGACTAACGTGAAACTCCGGCTATCGTTCGTGGATGCCCCGGGCAATCAACCTTCGAAAAGGCCGGTGAAGGTAGAGACTAAACTGATGAAACTAAAAAGAAAGTCACCTCTGACATGCAAGTACCATAGCAAAAAGAAACTACGATAATTGTATCCAGAAAGGTTGCTTCAGCACATTAAGAGCAATAACAGCCTAAGTGTTAGACCTTCGGACAATCTCAAAAGTTTTGTCACTTTAAAGAAAGTCGACTACATTGAGGAAGCCATGAAGATCAGTTTGAGTACCAGAGCGCGTCTAGTCTTCCTAACCCGGCTAAATGTTTAGAAATTGAAACATGCGCCGTTCTCAAGAAAACTCTGAGCTCAAAGCTGCCGAAAGGGACTGTCACCTCCTTACTCCGCGTCCACCTCACACAGTAGAATTGTATGACCTTCCGAAAAATCACAAGCCGGACATTCCACTCCATTCCATTGTATCCGCATATTGTGACCCTTTAGACAAACTGACATGGTTTCTCAGCGGGCTTTTAACCCAGGTCTTGACTCCAATGTCTGCTCACCTGCCTGACACAGAGTCCCATTTGAGAGCGAGGACATGCTTCTGACCATGCTTTTTCCAGGTAGTATCGCTTTCACCACGGACATAACAAGCCTGTACGACATTTCCATAAAAGAAGGCACAGACTCGGTACTGAGCCTCATTAAAGAAAATCTGCGTGACATGTCTGAGATCAGCACGCTAGCTGCACTAAACTACTAACTCACACATTCAACAGTAATCCATTGCACTTCGGAAATTAGATGTACAAGTAAGGGAGTGGCGTGGGACACCCATTGTGTACCGTTAGCAATAGCATCCACGCAATGTCTTGTGTTGTCCTTTCTAGCCAAGGTGGTCGAAGACCAAATTTTTGCTTACGTGACATCGATGACATTTTCGGCATCTGGACGCACGGATCGAACTCCTTATTAGACCTCTTTAGTAAAATTATTCAACGCCACCCCACAATAAATAATTCACCCTGGAACACACCACAACCAAACTTTGATTCTCTTCCTCGAACCCGTTTTTGTCGTACAACACGATGAAAGCTATACCACAGAACTCTACTTTACACCCATGACCGCTGTTATCACATCACGTTGCGATTTGACACACTCCCATGACTAATAAGAAAGCGGTTCACATCTCACAGATGAGTTGAGCGGTACAGTAACTTCTGATCCGCAATCGCGTGAGCAAAGTCTAACTGAAATGACTCTCCTTTTCCGTGGGAATGCATACCCAGCACACAGAGTGAGGTCTGCCGCTTGTGCCTGACGCTCTGGGTTTAATGCTACTACAGGCTCGTTAAGAAGCCACACAAAGGCAACGTAAGCGTATCTGCACGTACAAAGGCAACGTATCTGCGCGAAACTCCCTTTTATAGACGAGCTGTGTAAACAAAGCAATGGCGCCGTATGGTCAAGTATTATGCGCGGCCCTGTGTGGTGCATATCACTTCACTTGTCCACAGGATAGCGTGGACTCGTGATCTTTCTTTGTTAATGAAGACATTTAGTAGCTAAGTTCATGCTAGTACGATCAGCGCTGGAGACCCCGATAATTAAAAACCTTTGGGAACTTTGAACCCATAGCGCCGTAAAACCGGGACCTGAAGGTTTTTCTTTCTTATATCAAGTTTACTCGACGACATGCATTGAGGTCATAGGGGTCACATTCGCAATGCATAACTTCTGCACCAGTTCTAAACGGGGCACCCGTCGCCTTACAGTCTCCATTGTCAACTTTTGAAGATTTGACTTCCAGAGGTCATGTAGCAAGGTCAAATCATTGACGTCATATACGTAATCAGCCGTGTATAAATATATGTTTTGACTTTTAGGTCTAATCTGCAGAATTATCACAATTTGACCGTAAAGGATACCGTTGGATCTTGGACGTATTCGGACCCCTGTGCTTTACCATCATCATTTCCTAATCGGCGACAAATTTATTCATGTCGACAACGACGACACGGGATTAGCAACGTTTTTTTATGAGAGTAGCGTATCTTTCGCCGACAACATGTCCTGTGATGGTCATCTCAGATGTGAGTTGTCAGAAGTACACAGTTCAAACTGTGCGGAAATAAGCGGCCGCGGAGGCATCAGAAGCTGCCAGCTGGCGGTCACCGACCCCACGTGTTAAAGCATTTACCAAACCTACGTCAACAGTGTTTGTTGCACGGAGGTGTCCTGCCAGTGCCAGTTCGGAATTGACGCCGGTGGAGCACAGAGATGATGACGTGGTGGAGCACAGAGATGATAACGTGGTGGAGCACAGAGATGTTATGAAACCAGTTCGGAATTGACGCCGGTGGAGCACAGAGATGATGACGTGGTGGAGCACGGAGATGTTGACGTGGTGGAGCACAGAGATGTTGACGCCGGTGGAGCACAGAGATGTTATGAAACCGTCCGCGGAACGACCATAACCTCTGAGGGGTCCAACTGTAGTACTTAGGCATAGTTGACCTGAAAGGCATGCGCCGTTATAAGACGCCTTTCACGCTGATCAACCGTGTCCAAGTGTCGGTCGATTGCGGATATGACAGTACTGATTTGACCTTGACATAGGACCTCTGGAGCCAGACCTTAAAAAATGCGCAATATGGACTGCAAGGCGACAGGCGTACCATTTTGACATTTTCAGTGCATAGGTGTAGAAGTTATGTGTGATCGCAAATGTCACCTCTATAACCCCGAGATATTTCGTCAAATGTATGCGCGGCGTTCCAGTTTCTTCTTTGATTTGGATATCTAAAGGCAAACTGGATTTTTATGTGAATGCAAAAAAGCACAAACTAGGTAAGACCAACTCTTCGGCCAATCCAAAGCGCGCATGACGCAGCATGCTGATGCATGCTACCGGAAACTTGCTATTGGTTTCTACGTCACCCAGATCGTCCTCGATGGTCCAATTATCCACGTGAGCTTTTGCGACCGAGGGATCTCAACCAAGTCTGTCTGACATCGCCGCCGGCATTGGCGTTCTGGTGGACGGAACGTAGTAAAAACATGAAGTTCACTATAGCACGGGAAGAAGGTACAGCAAAACCAGACTTGATCCCGAGCTGCCCAGGTGAAGGACATATGACTGGCGCGCTAGACCACGGCGACTAAAGAGCGGTGATACGCCTCAACTGAAGAAGTGGGATACTGTGCGCCCGGATTAGATACTAGTTTTCCAGCTAAATTCCCATTGCCCACCAGCCCGCACAACACACGGGCGACGTGCCCGGCGGTAGGCCGTGCGGGCGGCCTACCGTCTGCTGCACGCTCCGCAGCAGACACAGACGAGACAGTCGACGAGCTCGACGACCGTGAGCAGCGAGCCGCCGATCACGAGGCCCAGGCTGCCGCCCACGTCCGAGAGGAACTGGTTAAGGCGGTAGGCCACCACCCGCTCGGCCTTCGTTATAGCGCCAGTTCGGTGATGACACCGCTGGCCGGCCACCTGCGCGGCGTTTCCCCCCCCCCCCCCCCCCCCCCCCCCGGTGCGCGCGTCTCGTCCATGCTGACACAGTACAGCGTGCTGCTGACGCACTCCTTCCACCGGCTGGCAGCCGCAGGAGGCGGTGACCACTGCCATCAGTGACTCCTTGAATGAGCTGAGCTCGTCCAGACCAGAGGCGTTCTTGAACTGCTGGTGGGTGGCGCAGGGGGCTGGTTGGCAGACGCCGATATCCATGCGAGAAGGACAGTCGATGCCGGCCTTGCTGAGCACAAACCGCTCCAGGCAGGAGTGCGCCACGTGACTCGGCTGTGCGCTGCATGCGTTCCCGTCGGGGAGCTGGCTGAAGGCGTTTGTCATGAGCTGAGCGGTGATAGAGCTGCTGACGTACAGCTTGATGTGCGTCACGACGGGGAGCTGGCTGAAGGCGTTTGCCATCAGCTTCACGGCGATAGGTCTGTTGACGTACAGCTTGCTGTGCGTCAGACGGGGAGCTGGCTGAAGGCGTTTGTCATCAGCTTTACGATGATAGAGCTGTTGACGTACAGCTTCACGGTGATAGAGCTGCTGACGCACAGCTTGATGTGCGTCACGACGCCGGCGAATAGCGCAAAGACATCCAACTGGACGCTGCGCTCGTGCACAAACAGAACCCAGCCATCATGCTCGTTATCTGCGAAGCTACCTGCCTCACTGAGCACCAGGTTCCGCTGGCCGGAGAGCATACCCCTGTCGACGATGGTGCTGGTGCGCAGCGTGGCGCAGGCGCCCAGCAGCGGCGTGTGCGCCAGCCGGATGGTTCCCAAGTCTGAACAGTTGACATTGCCGATGGTGCACTTGGTCACCATGTCCTCCCACTTGTAGTTAGCGGCGGCGAAAAACTCTTCCAGACTGTACTCGTCCCAGTGCAGCAGCGAGACAACAGACGTGTCGCCCTCCAGCCAGTCCAGCAGGCTCACTACGCGAAGGCTCATCTTCTCCGCCGCCTCCTTGAACTTGTTGTTGTGACAAACGGTGAAGGCGGGCACCCTGACCCTGTCCAACATCTAGCGAGAAAACTGCCAGCTGGTGCCGCCGCGCACAAGCCTCCTCAGCGGGCTGCAGAGCTGCGCGGCCAGCGCAGCCAACAGCGCCACCAGCGCCAGCAGCCAGAGCAAGCGGCGCGGCCAGCAGGCCAGCGGGCTCAGCACGATCGAGACGCCGCTGGTGCTGAGCTGGTCGGACGGCAGACAGCGCGGCTCTGGGCCCAGCGCCGCTGTCGCCGCCGCCGCCGCCGCCGCCGCCTGCTAGCAGCTGTCCGGCACGGAGCCGGCCGCCGAGCCCACCCAATGCTTCTGCGGAGCCGACATCGGCGGCGAAATGGCAGCCCAGAGGGTTCAGTGCGCACCTCCAGCGGCCCGACTGACAACTCACGGCACAAGCTGCCTTTACTGGGAAACGGCGCAGCACAGGCTGATCTCTCGCAGACCTCAGAGTGACACTCCCGTTTTTTCTTCGGGGCTGAACAACGCCTGTTTTCACATTGGGTACCTTCACGAGTTCCGGGCGGCAGGCAGCCGTGGTGACGATTTTCACGTTGACGGTTCCGGGCCCGATAAGCTCCATCCGTGTTTGCACTGCACCGCTGGCCTGCGCTGTTTAGGCCCTGGTCGCCTCAATACTAACACAACAGAACAGAATACAACAACTGCGTGGCGTGACGGTGCACATAATGTCTCAGAATACGGCGGGCTTGGTCATAACGACGGGGAATAGTGCGAGCCCTGGGGCAAAGTCGGGCCAGTGGAGTGGACATCGATAGCTTTTGCGACGCCCTTTCTTACAAACACAAAGGAAATACTCCTCGACGAATCGAGACGCATAGAGCTCCTCTCCAAGGCATGAACTGCTCAGTAGACATCGAACGAACGCAGCCGTGTTCTCGCCGTCTATAGCTCACTGCAGTCCTGATGCGGTCAATAGAAATTACCTGAACCCATCGTGATCCCTATTCATTCATCATTGGTATTTTGATGTCACTAAAAGTAATAAAAACTGTGCATGTCAAATGTGCATTAGTTATCGGAGTTCATGCCACAATTCAGATGCGCCAACACTAAAATCGAACACCGTGTAGCAGGGCAAGGGCGCGCTCTCCCGTATGTGACTTACGATTGGCAGACAGGCACCCGCACCCGCTCGCAGGCGACGCCGTCGCTGGATGGCCGTCCGTCGCCGTACGGGCCGCGCCAGGAGGGCCGGCCGCGGCCGTCGGCACCGGGCTGTCGGGACGGCGCAGGTCCATGGCTGCGGGCCGTCGGCACCGGGCTGCGGGACGGCACAGGTCCATGGCTGCGGGCCGTCGGCACCGGGCTGTCGGGACGGCGCAGGTCCGTGGCTGCGGGCCGTCGGCACTGGGCTGCGGGACGGCGCAGGTCCATGGCTGCAGGCCGTCGGCACCAGGCTGTCGGGGCGGCGCAGGTCCGTGGCTGCGGGCCGTCGGCACCGGGCCGTCGGGACGGCGCAGGTCCATGGCTGCAGGGCTCGTCACTGGTACAGGCAGTGATCTGCGGATTATCTTGTGACAAGTCGCGCCATCTCCTGACTGATACGATGCCTGTCATCCGATTTTCAGGTGAAGTCAGTTGGATCCATTCGGGGTGAGGGTGGGGGGGGGGGGGGGGTGGACCAAATGTAATGGATGTCATAATCAGACAAGTGTGGTGTACCTATACCGGCGCTACTGCATGCACACAGCCATACTCTGCGACACTCCGATATGTTTCCGGTGCTTCTGTTTTTCTGGACGTCACTGTACAGCAAAACTAGCAACAGCTAGCGATTTTCCGGCGGGGGGTGATTTGAGCGAAGAAGGTCACGTCCGCCAATGAACGATTTCGTTACTGGCCGAAAGTGCTTGCACAGTGACACCAAGCCAACACGGTCACACTCTGACGCACGCGCACGACTAAAAGTATTTAAAATCGGACACCGTAACTTGGCAAAGCGCCTCTACGGCCTTCCGGCAGGCACGGGTTGATACACTGTCGGGAGGTCGATCGAACAAAACTTGTGCCCTAATCGGACATGTGTGCCCTAATCGGACATGTGTGTCCTAATCGGACATGTGCGTCGTGCTGGCAGCTCGGATAGCCGTATAACAGCGCTAACAAATGTGCTCAGTAACACTCCTAGCGCGCGGTTTTAAGTTTATTTTGTGTTGCGTACCGCCGCTTGTCGGCAATCACGGTCCCGTCGGGGTCAGCAACAGTCAGGAATGACATGGGTTAAAAAGCACAGAAGACATGGTCGGCTTGACCCCCTGACACCTCAAAGCCGGGAAAGGCTGAAGACACCAAATTAAATTGTTTTATTACCAAAAAGACTATCTCAAGGATGCATTGCTTGGCCTAACACCCCTTTGTCGCATCAGATTAAATGGCTCTCTTCAAACTGCCTTCTCTGACAACCACGGTTTACCTTTCAGATCCTGTTATAGGCCGGTGGCCTTGCATGGTACATCTAATTTTAATATCGAAAGATCCGCTATTCAATAGCCCACAGTGATGCAAAGTTTGGCGCGGCTACACCTCCAGCTTCGGATGAACGTCAAAGGACGTCCAAAGCCTGTGCCTATGCTGCGGATGCGGCCCGACCCAATATGGGCATGTCCGCCTGGTGATGGGTAGTATATTTACAACGGGCGACACGGGAAAATCCAACTCTTTGAAACGACACGCAGCTTGTTCAGTTAGCAGAACCATCTGTTCTACTCGCGTTACACCCGAGTAAACTACGTACGCGCGTCAACCCAATACGCATGCTGCCCTCACTTGAACTCACATCACACATTCCGTGAAGACCCGAGTTACGCTACCCCATCCATTACGCCAGCAGTTTACGCAGAAAGCGTCGACCGAATGTCAACTGAAAATGCAAAGTTTCGCACAAAATCAACACAAATGTCCAATACCGACGTGAATATGTACCAAGCACTACCACCGAACCGCAAGCCATGCGTATGCACACACCGGAGCGCACCACCGAACCGCAAACCGTGCGTATGCACACACCGGAGCGCACCACCGAACCGCAAGCCACGCGTATGCACACACCGGAGCGCACCACCGAACCGCAAGCCACGCGTATGCACACACCGGAGCGCACCACCGAACCGCAAGCCATGCGTATGCACACACCGGAGCGCACCACCGAACCGCAAGCCATGCGTATGCACACACCGGAGCGCACCACCGAGCCGCAAGCCATGCGTATGCACACACCGGAGCGCACCACCGAACCGCAAGCCATGCGTATGCACACACCGGAGCGCACCACCGAACCGCAAGCCATGCGTATGCACACACCGGAGCGCACCACCGAACCGCAAACCGTGCGTATGCACACACCGGAGCGCACCACCAAACCACAAACCATGCGTATGCACACACCGGAGCGCACCACCGAACCGTAAACCATGCGTATGCACACACCGGAGCGCACCCGGCAGGCTGCCACCGGTCTCACACGGAGTCTTGACAATGGCCTATCGGCTACAGCTCATCGTCCGTGGAGGGCGGCGTGTCCTCAGCCGACGAGGACGACTCGATGGGGTCACAGCCGTAGCACTTCTGCCCGATATCCTCCCAGCACTCGTGGCAGTAGCAGAAGTTGCAGTGCGGGTTCGGACAGTCGACGAATAGGCCGTGTTCCGGGTCCTTGCAGACGAGGCAGTCCCGCCTGGCGCCACCGCACACGCGCAGCCAGCCGCAGAGCGCCGGGCACTCGAGCCGCAGAGCCGCCAGCAGGCTCAGCTGCTGCGACAGCCGGTTCTTGCGCGCCTCACGTCTCGTGCGCTTGCGCATGAAGCGCATGTAGCCACGCCGTCGGCGCAGCGTCTCGTTGTACAAGTAGAGCACGCGCCGCTTCTCGCGCTTGGGGTAGAAGAAGCCGCAGATGGCCCGCCGACTGCGCTGCAGCAGGCTCTCGTACACGGTGAGGCCGACGATAGCCGCGTACAGCGCGTAGGCACGCAGGTACGTGGTGGTCGGCAAGAAGGTGGGGTTGGGCAGGCACTCGCGGTTGTCCACCGACTGCTGTATCGTGAACTCCTTGTTCAGGTGCTTCTTCAGCAGGTTGGCGATCATCTTGAGGAATCCTTCGCCGCGGTAGATCATCCTGAAGTCGTGGTGTCCGGACTGGTAGACGGTCACGTAGCCGTGGCGCTTCAGCAAGTCCAAGAACGAGGCGAACATCCAGTCGATGACGAAGACCATGGTGACGGAAAGCAGCTCAGCGACCAAGATCGCTGACGTTCGCAGCAGAATCTGTTTCTCCGTACGGGTGAAGCCGATGTAGAAAACGTCCACCAGCTCATTCCGCTCCAGTCTCTTCAGGGGCATCAGTGTCTTGCGTCCTTTCTTGCGACGGCGCGCGTCTATCTTTCTAAAATACATCGTAACATACTTGTTGTCGTACTGGATGTTTTCTAGGTATTTGTAGTGGTATCGAAATGCGGTGACGAAAACATAGACGAAGAAGAACGCCGCAACACGCTTGATAATGTCAACGATTTCATTGAAGAGCGTTTTCTTCCGAGCTATCTCATGTCGGATGTTCACCGAGGCGTCCTGGATGTCGTCTACCACCTTCCTGCCCGGTATCTTTTTCCCCACAGCATACGCTGTTTTGAAGGGGGATGCAAATGCGTTGGACGCTTGCTTGGTGCCAAGATATACGTCGCCGAAGCCTGCCTGTTGCCCCGAGCCCTCCAAGTCACACTTGGATGCCGGGTCAACCACCTTGGCCATTGAGCAGAGGAACTCCAACTTGAACATCAAGCAAAAGGCCCAGGATATGAAGGGGCTGGTTGTTTCCCAGCAGTCGTCGTACTTTTGCCGCATCGTCTTCCGACAAGTCAGTATACCAGCTGTGAACACGTCATTGCACATGACCTCGAGCTTGTGGTCAAACTCTCGCTCCACTTTCTCCTTGGGCGTCTCGTTCTTCGGTTCCCTGTACTTTTCAGCAAGCTGGTCCACGCGCGGGTAGGCGTTGACGGTGGAGTCGGCGTATGCGGTGTCCTCCTCCAGCTCCGGAATCATGCCGACGTCCTCTAAGGAGCTCGTGAGTGGCTGCATCGACTTCGGTACCAACTGCGAGATGCGCTTCAGCTTGTTCATGCCGTACGACAGATCGGTCATGATGGACGTGATGGGCATGGCAAAGAGTTTCAAGTAGCCGACCATCACCTCTTGGATCATGTCCATGATACACTTGAGGCAGCGCACCACCTCGTCCACGTTGTGCGACATATTCTGCAGCGGACCGGACAGCATCAGCGTGAAGACAAAAGCGCGCAGCACAGTGCGGCCCGAGTTGCCGCAAAACTCTGGCACGCAGAGCGAGGCCATACAGCGGAACTGCGTCGACGCCGTGAAACCCACCCCGCACACCAGCGTGAAGGTGGAGCCCATCAGGAGGCGCGCAAACTCCTCGAAGTGGTTGTCGAAGGCGGCGAAGTAGACCCCAACTCCCAGAGCACACCCGAAGAAGAAGCTGAACGTTTTCTTAACCACAACGTACTCATCAGGTCCACTATACAGAACGGCGTAGAAACAGGGGCAGAAAATGTTGCAGCAGAAGTTAAATTTCGGCAGCACGAAATCAACGACCCGTGCAACTACACCCATTTCCAGTATTCGTTTCACGCGAATTTGGCTTCGCAGCCGCCACCGACAGCTGATATCTCGAGTCTTTCCATTTCTTAAATCCGCTTCCGTTATGCCCAGGCGAGCCTTGACAGGGCAGGCGGTTCTACGCCACACTATGGAAACAATAGTTTCAGGTTCCCATACGAACCAGCGTAAACAAATATTTACCAGCTTTCGCGTTTTTCCGTTTCGCGTGAACGTGCGGTTTTGAGCGTCAGCATCTCTATTTGTGCAACCTTGCGTGCATCCTACGTAACATGGCCGGCGAAAGCTTCCTTAACTAGTACTCCCGTAAAAGCGTCCGGAGATCAAACAATCAATGCAACGCGCCGTATCTTTCTGACCGCAGCCGTGCGCAGAGCTAAAAACAACATTGACACATGATGTGTATTTACACAATAGCAATGCGAAACACCATAAAGTAAATCGGCTACGTAAAAGGCCGCCGGCGGCCTTGGTACCGCCGATTTCATCACACCAACACACCACCAGCGAGAGGGCCACGCGCCATCGTCACTAACGGGCGCTAGCCACAATCAACAGACACATACGTACACACGTGCGCACACAGGCGCAGGCGCCGCCGCCAGCACACGGCGCACCTGGTCGGCGGCGGCCGCGTCAGCTCGCGGGGCGTCACTGCTCCTCGCCGTCGAGCTCGCGGTAGCGCGCGAACATGGTCTTCTTGACGCAGTCCTTGTACGTGTCGCCAGCCGTGGCGCCGTACGAGCTGCCGGCCATGCCGAGGCCGGCCGTGGCGGCGCGCCGCTCCGCCTGTTGACACAGCCAGGTGGGGTTCGGTGCTGTGCGCAGCGGGGCCGTTCAGTGGCGACACTGGTCGCCGTCCGCCGGCGGCACTCCGAACCACCCCCTCACAGCCGGCCACGCGGCACACAGGGACCGGGGCGGACGCGGCGCGGCGCGCTCACCCCGGCGCCAGGCAGAGCACGGTCCCGGTCCCCTCTCAGCGCGAGGGCGGCCTTACCTGCACCAGGCTGGTCCGGCCCTGGTTGCTCTTGCCCAGGCCCTGGCCGTCCTTCCAGCCCATGGCCTGCATCATCTTGTTGCCGATGCCTCCCACGGGCCGGGCGGGCGCCGAAGAGGAGGCGGCCGCGGCCGGCGGCGCCGGCGGCGGGTTGGGCCGGCGTGGCTGGTTGGGCTCGCCGTACTTGCTGCGCCGCTCGGCGGCGCGGTCACGGTACTGCAGCCCCGCGATGGCGCCACCACCGCCGCCACCGCCACCGCCACCGCCGCCGCCGCCGCCGCCGCCCTGGCTGCCCATGTACTCCTCGAGGTTCTTGCGGTGCAGGTCGGACTTCTCGAGGTGTTTGTTGAGCTGCTCGCGGCTGGCGAAGGCGCGCTTGCAGAGCAGGCAGGCCAGTTTGTTGAGGTCCACCAGCGCCGGGTTCAGCTCCTGAGCGGTCGTCGCGTCGTCCTCGTCGCCACTCTCGCCGCCATACGCCGCCACCAGGCTCGACTGTGCCACACAAACACACAGCGGTGACGTGGTGAGCCACAAGTAGTCACAACTCCCGCACCAGCAGCGACACCAGCACCGGCCTGAACCAGCCAGCAAAGGGAGGCGGGCGGGCGGGGGGGGGGGGGGAGGGGCGGTAGCGTGCGATGTCAAGTGATACCAACCCTGAAGACAACGGAAGCCTCCGAATTGACCAGCACGCGCCGCCTATTCTGCGCGGGGAGGGGCACAGGCCCTTGTTGGCTGCTTGTGGGGTGCTGTAGCACCGGAGAACCAGCAGTACAGGAACAACATACAGCATGCGTCGCCCAAACAAAGAGTTGCAAGTAATCGTGTGGCATTGCGGCGTTCGTAAGTAGCAAATGACACATTTCAACCCCGAAAACCAAATTTTCAACTTAAGATTCAAGTTACAGGAAGACACACTTGAACCCCGCGCCCAAAGCAGCAGTGGATGCATGTCACAGCCCGTGCCCATCCAGACGCCAGCCAGTCAGCCGGACGGTGCCCACTCACGGCGGCGGCCGCGTCGGCCGGGTCGGCGCCGACGGAGCCGGGCGGTGGCGCGCTCTCGCCCGCACGCTTCTCGAACATGGCGTAGCCGATGTCGGCGGCGCGTGACGCCCGCTCCTGAGCGCTGCCGCCCACCGGGATGATGGGCGAGGCCGTAGCGCGCGCCTCCTTCCGCTTCATCGACTTGGCCCACCGTTCCATGTCCTGCCGGGCAGTGGCAGGGACGTCACGCACGCGCCGGAGGGCGGTCGGCCAGCGCCGCTCAGTGGGTGGGTCTGGAGGGCTTGGCCCTACAGCCCGTCCTTCGACGTAAGCCTCGCTCTACATGTGCTGTGCATGGCAAGTGAACTGCTTCATATGGAACTATGTCACAAGGCGAGACGCATAAACTGTCGGTTGCCTGCGGGCGCCAGCAGTCATCAAGAAACGGTACCGGCTAAGCCAAATCGGCGAAGCATGTGATGCAAGTGCTGAAATGTCCGTAAGCACGGTCTTCCCACTCTTCTCATGCATGACCATACCACATTTCACAAAAGTAGACACGCCGCGGGCTTCACATGCGCAGTTCGAACGGCACGTGGTTCGGCCCCCACCTTGGCAATTTTCTTTGCCACCTTGACCTTCTCATGCTTGTCCTCTTTCTTCTTCTTGTCGTGGCCCTGCTCGCCCTCGGCGGGTGTGGCGCTGTACTTGGAGCGTGCCGCGTCCCAGTACAGATAGTGCTGCGTTGCCGCATTGTAAAAGTACTGGCTGGTGGCGTCGTAGTAGAGCGAGGTGGACGGGTCGTAGTAGTAGCCGGACGTCTCGTCGTACTGGAAGGTCGAGGAGTCCGGCGGTGCTGCAGAAACGGAACGGGGCCGGGTCACCGGTCGCTGCTTACGCGGCTGACGTCGCTGACACTGACCTGGCGCTGCGCAGGGCGACACCCGACCCCAGGCCGCGGCGCCCCCGCCGTCAAACCCGCCCGCACTTATCATGTGTACGTGCGACATACGACAACGGAACGCCATGCCCCTGGCCTCATCGGTTCCACCAGCCCCGCCGCCGCCCTGACCGCACGCCACCAGCCAGCGCCGCCCGCCGCTCACGGTAGGTGGCGTCCTCATCGAAGGGCTGCGCTGTCGCGGTGGGCGCCGCCGCGGCGGCCGCGGTGGCGGTGGCCTGCGGCGGCGACTGCGGCTGTTGTGCGGCCGTCGCCTCCCGGCTGCCCGGCACCTTCTTCTGGACACGCTGCAGCGCCGTCTGCGCCACGGCCGCCGCCGCGTTGGCCGAGTCCGACTGGCTATGCTCGCCGGCCGCCGCCTGCGTGCCCTGCCCGCGCGCGGAAACGTCAGCCAGGTCACGTCACAAAGGGTCACGTCAGGGTCAAAGCCCGCGCTGGTGTCGAGGCTGCGCCACGGCCAGGAGTCACATCGCGATAGGGGATGGCGTCAATGTCAGAGATGACACCAATGTCCAGGATGACATCAATGCCAGATGTCACGACCCCGTCAGGGATCGCGTCGGACTCCAGGATCCCAGTTATGTGGCACCTGCTGTCTGTTGGTGGCAACGGAACCAGTACAATCGGCGATTCGCAGCATGCCGTGCTACAGCAAACCACGACCGAACCCTGGCATAGCGTCACATGGCGAGTGTAGCTGCCAATCTGTAGAACAAAGGTCGGCATTTGTGGCGGCTAACGTAAGTTTGGCTCAAATGGCGCAATGGTAACCCGAAGCCATTAGCGCAACACCAGATGCCGGCATCGGCCATATGTTTGCCAATGGAAACTTCTAGCCACCACAGGTAACCACAACAAATCTATAGTAAAAATAGCGCTTTACGACTACTTCTTAAGCAGCTATTTTCGTGGCACGGGTATCATGACAAGTGAGGGCGAAGCAAGTAACAACACTAAAGTAAGCCACGGTATTTGCATTCATAATAGCCGCTTCAGCCCATGCTTTGAGTCACCAGCAGCCGACACCGTGCTCCCGATTACCTCGCGCCGCCCACTCACGTGCGTTTTGTAGTAGTCCTCGTAGTACTGGCGGTACGTCTCATACTCCTCGGGCGTCTTGGCGTACAGCTTGGCCGAGTACTCGGCCAGTTCGAGGATGCTCATGCGGCTGGTGTCGACGGGCAGCTCGCTGGCCGCCTGCTCGGCAAGCCGACAGTAGGTGACCACGGCCGTGCGACCCTCCACCACCAGCGGCTCCGCCTGCAGCTGATTGCTCAGGTGCATGGCGTCGACGACCGAGGCCAGCTCCAGGTAGCAGATGCCGCGCGACGTGCCCGTCAGCGGGTCGCGACCTAGCCGCACGCTGCGGATCGGCAGTTGTGTGCACGTCTGCAGCACACTCAGCACCGTCTCCTCGGTGCTGAGCACGTCGAGGCCGCGCAGCAGCAGCGTGTTGGTCGGGTGCGAGGAGACCTCGTCGCTGCCCTCAGCCGCCAGCTCCGACTCGGCCCGGTCCGAGGCGCACTTGTAGCACTGGTCGCGCCGCTTGAAGTTGTGCGCGCCGCACTGGCGGGCGCCAGCAACGGGTTGGAGTGGCGGCCGTGCACAGAACACATGACCGCGATCACCCGACGACAAACGTCCGTCACACACAGGCCGGACCCTGGAGGACTGGTGGAGAGAAGGGCCCGTCGTGCACCGCCCGAGAACATGGTCCCCAAGCGGCCAGTACGTGCGATGCAAAACGGCCGTGTCATAGAGCAACGCCGTGCCAACGAACGCCCCACATTCCACCGCGGACCGCGGCCTGAGCGCCAACTCAGGCCGAAACCGAGCCCGTGCCCTCACCCCGCCGCGGCTGGCCGGCTCACCTTGATGCAGAACCAGTCCTGCAGCGGCCGGCTCTGGGCGGCCAGGCCATCCTTGGGCAGGCTGTACTGCATGACGGCGCGGTACTGGTCCTGCACCACCAGCAGACCCTGCCGAGGCGGCGCGCGGCCGGTCAGCGCGCGCGCGGCCGTGGCGCTCGGCGGCACCCAGCTCTCGACAGGCGCGGAGACAGGCGGTGACTCGCGGGAGTCGGCCGCACGCGCATGCAGTACGTTACTCTGGCGGCGCGCGGCGCCGGGCGGCCACGCGCACAACACGGCTGCCAGCGGCGGTGGCTGTGTCCGAAGGCCGGCCGGGTCCGGCAGCACACGCGTCCAGAGACGGCGACGGGGCGCCGGACGACTGCGGGAGGAGGCGGACAGACGGAAGGGGCAGGCAAAAAGGCGGGGCAGCAGCGATGTCACGGGAGACGTGACACCAGATAGAGAGGTGCAAGATCAGAGCGAGGGGAAGGATAAACGGGGACAAGGAGGCGCAGGGATGGCGGATGCAAAAAATAAAAATAAAGGTGATAGGAATAGATGCTGCGGCCGAGCAAGAGGAAACGAGGAAGACAGTGAAAATCGGGGCCCGATGGACGGAAGAACAGGATATAAAACAGAGAGAGGGAGCGTGAGAGAAAGAGAGCTAGTGAGAGAAAGATACAGACAGGCGATGACCGGGCTAGCCCCGGCCCAGCTCAGCACTCTGCCCCTGACTGTGGGTCTCTCTGTGTCTGTGGATCTGTGGGTCTGTGTGTCTGTGTGTCTCATGGAGAGCACTGCAGCCACTGCGGGGCGGGCCGGCCCACAGCCGGGCGCGTCGAGGCCGTGCGGCCTACTGTCCCGACCGTATAGACATACTGACGGATTGGTCGGTGCGACGACGGAGGCCGTCGGGCCCTCGAGGGCCGGCGGATACCTGTTTGAGCTCCATCCAGCGAGCCGCTTCCTGCACAGTGCTAAACTCGACGAAAGCAAAACCCCGCGATGCACCTGAGTAGTGGCCAACAGGAGCACGTGTTAACATGGGCGTGGCAAGGCGACGAACACTGACGGCCCGGACAGCACGCGAGGGGCCGGCGGGCCGGCGCGGCCCCGCCGCCGCCTCCGAGCGCGGCTCCTCGCAAGGCCAGGGCGGCACGCCGCCGCCAGAAGACGATACAGGGGGCGCGGCGGGCGGCCGCGAGCAGCCGCACGGCGCGGCGCGGCAGACGGCGGGGCTCGGCCCGGCACTGCCATCGGCCGCCGCCGCCGCCACTATCGCAGCGGCCGGCCGCTCGCCACCGCCCGCACCGCGCTTCAGAGGGGCGCACGCAACCCCCGGCTGGCAGAACCACAAGCAGTGCACTGCAGACCGTGATGGGGCAGCATCGCTTGTCCGAAACTGAGATTCACATCGAGGAGAGGGGTCGGGTGAGGGAGGGTTTGGCCAACGCACTGGGAACAGTCGTCCCAATGCCAAGACATACGTTTTGCTGCACATTTGAGCGGTACAAAGTGGGCACCCGTGGCCGAGCCCGACACACACGGATGAGAGGCCGAGCTTCACCAGGACGAGGCTTCAGAACAACCGCTGGTGCGGCGGACAGCGCGCTCCGCAGTGGCAGCCCAGCCTGGTGGCATGCTTCTCTACAGTCGGCAGATGGACACGGACGGAGAGAGGGTGGGCAGGGCGAGCCTTACCGGTGGGCCGCTGCCTCCTGGAACAGAGAGGGGTTAGCGCGCGTGCCGGGGCTCGCCGGCCTCGACCTCAGCCCCCCGAGCCGGACCGCGGCGCGGGCCAACCGGTCGGCGACACCCACCTGAGTCCTTCTTGCGGATCAGACGGATGTCCTTGGGCGTGAGGTTGCAGTTGAGGATCTCCTGACGAATCTGCGGGGCAGAGCACCTTCTGCTCAGGGCACCACGCGCCCCGTACGGCAAAATAACACACAAATGCACGCTCACACACGCACACAAAGCACACTAGTCCTCGACTCCAGGACGTACCGGCCGAGAGCACTCCGGCAACGCCAGCACTGACCACACCAGTCTATTTTTTCGGCGCCATCAGCAGACGGCCTCCGTACGGCCCCGCCGCCGTCGGCCGAGAGCGCGGCCGGCACCAGCCGCCGGCCGCCACTCACATCGTTCTCCGTGACGTGCTGCGCCAGGCCGCGGATCATGACTGTGTTGTTGGGCTGCTGGCTGCGGAAGAGCAGCTCAGGCGCGGCCGCCTCGTGCTGCAGCGCCGCCGCCGCCGCCAGGTTCATGTTGATCAGCGTGGCCGTGTCCAGCGGTGACGGGCCGGCCAGCATCGGCGCCAGGAACGGCTGCGGCATCAGGGCGCTGGCGCACGCGCCGCGCCGCGCCGCCGTCAGTGTCGGCAGGCGCCGCCGACGGTGCACACTCAGCTGGGCATCACCGCACAGAACGGTCGCACGCGAGCGCCGACGGCGCCGGGCCCCGCACGCTGCTGCCAGTCCCGCCCCACAGACGGGCGCACCCTGCCGGTGACGCGGTACGCGGCCCGTCCAGCTTGGCAGCTGGACGGGCCGCGGCGCCACCCAGCGCCGGCAGCAGACCTGACACACGCACACGCACACACACGCACACGCGTACACACACGCGCGCTAATACAAACACACACACACACACACACACACACACACACACACACACACACACACGCACGCACGCACGCACGCACGCACGCACGCACGCACGCACGCACGCACGCACGCACACACACACACACACACACACACACACACACACACACACACACACACACACACACACACACACACACACACACACACAATTGTTCCTGGCGCGTCATGCAAAGCAAGCCAGAACCCTCCTGATTTTCACTAAGCGACATCACTACCGGCGGTGCAACCCAACCGGGCCCAGTCCGGCCGGCCTACGGCCGGCACGACTTGACTCCGCCGCCCCCCACTCACTTGGGCAGGAAGGTGATCTGGGGCTGGGCGTTGCTGACAGCCACGGCGTGCGCGGCCGCCGCTGCCGCCGCCGCGTGGTGCAACTGCATCTGGCGCTCGTGCTCGACCTCGCGCGGGTCCGGCTCCAGGTCCCAGACGCGCGGCGGCCGCTCCTCGGTCGCCGCCCAGCCGGGCGAGCGTTCGCGCGATTGGCGCGGCTCGCGCTCGCGCTCGCGGCTGCGCGGCCGCCGCGACACCGTGCGCCGCTCGCTGCCGGTCACGACCGCGGCCGCGTCACCGGCCGCTCGCCACACATCCCCGACGACCGCCAAGCGCATCACGCTCGCACATCCTTTCGCTTCAACATATTGAACGAATGTGGCGTGTGCTCTGCCTGTTCAAGTACGGCGGCATTCAGACATGAGACCTCAACACAGCCCACAGCGCGTTACACATTCAAGGCCGCTACGTAACGCCGTGTCCCAGCTGGCGTTACACGGGCCGTAACCCAGTGTAAGGCACGCTGTCTCGAAACACGGTCCACGGGTGGCACCGAAGAGGGCCCCTGGTTCAGGCCAGGCACGTACCTGTACTCGTATCCGTCCAGGTCATCGCGGTCGCGGTCACGATCGCGCCGCTCGCGGTGGTCGCGCCGCTCCCGGTGCTCGCGGCGCTCGCTGTGACGACCGTGGCGCCGCTCACTGTCGCACACACACCGTACGGCGTTACATGGCACTCCGCGTCACACGGCAGGTCACACGACACTGCGTTACACGGCCAGTCCCAAGGCACCCCGCGTCGCACGGCACTCCACGTCACACGACAGGTCACACGACACTGCGTCACACGGCCGGTCACACAGCACTCCGCATCACACGGCCGGTCGCACGGCACCCCGCGTCACACGGCACCCCGCGTCACACGGCACTCCGCGTCACACGGCAGGTCACACGACACTCTGCGTCACACGGCCAGTCCCAAGACACCCCGCGTCGCACGGCACTCCACGTCACACGACAGGTCACACGACACTGCGTCACACGGCCGGTCACACAGCAATCCGCATCACACGGCCGGTCGCACGGCACCCCGCGTCACACGGCACTCCACGTCACACGGCAGGTCACACGACACTGCGTCACACGGCCGGTCGCACGGCACCCTGCGTCACACGGCAGGTCACACGACACTCCGCGTCACACGACCGGTCACAGAGAACCCCGCATCACACGACCGATGACACGGCACCACGCGTCACACGGCAGGTCACACGACACTCCGCGTCACACGACCGGTCACAGAGAACCCCGCATCACACGACCGGTCACACGGCACCCTGCGTCACACGGCAGGTCACACGACACTCCGCGTCACACGACCGGTCACAGAGAACCCCGCATCACACGACCGATGACACGGCACCACGCGTCACACGGCAGGTCACACGACACTCCGCGTCACACGACCGGTCACAGAGAACCCCGCATCACACGACCGATGACACGGCACCACGCGTCACACGGCACTCCACGTCACACGACAGGTCACACGGCCGGTCACACGACACTCCGCGTCACAATGCCGGTCACACGGCACCCCGCGTCACACGACCGGTCCCACGGCACCCCGCGTCACACCGCCGGTCAAAAGACACCTGTGTCACACGGCCGTGGCGGCGGTGAGACGTCACCGCACACCGCTGCCGCAGCAGGACGCCGTCCAGCGCCGCGCCCTTCACCTGGGTCTGCTACCGCAAAGGAAGCATCTGACCGTAACCCAGACAGCATTCGGGTATAGTGTCTGCCATAGCTCTGCCATGGCAGACACAACGGCGGTTCTTGCGGAAAGGCCGAGCTAAACATTTGCCCATCTCACAATTTTTAGACGACTTGGAAAGGCGCTCACACGGAACATCAGCGGGAGAGGGGAGGTGGCTGTCGATGGACCAGGCTTCAGCAGGCGTGGCGATGGTCATCTGCGCGGACGCCCCGCCCCGGCAGCGAAGCACACTCACTAGTCGCGTTCCTCCTGGCCCCGGTAGCTCTGGTCGTGCTGCACGTAATGCGGCAGCCTCATCCCCATGCCAAAGATGGGGATCATAATACACTCGGACGGGTTATCAGGGTTGGGAACGACCTGCAACAAAACGAAAAGCCGTCAGGCCCGGAAGGTCCTCGCCTTCTGTCTTCGCAAGGCCAGAAGATGTTCATCGACGATTTCAAAAGGCCGCCAACAGCGGAGAGCGGCCAGGGCCAGGGCAGGACACTGGCAACCAGAGTACGGAGTGGCCAAACCGGACAGCGTTCAGCCGCGACCGCTGGCATTACGTCAAAGCAAGCTATGCACCAGGCATATCCGAAGCACAGTTGACTAGGCCCACATCAGCAACGTGCTAAGCTCACCACGGCTGAGTCCAATGGTGCCCCTGTATGTTGCCATGCTGAGTGGTGTACCGCGACGGCCCCACCAACACACAGTGGCCAGTCAGTGTGTGGCACCTCCCAGTACATCACAGGGGAGAAATCATTTCTTCTTAGCACCCAGCCCAGCTGTCAGCTGTTATGCATTGCCTCACTTAGGCAACTCAGTGTGCTGGGTTTGATGAGTGTCATCTACCTCATCAGAGATGAATTGCTCCCACAGCACAAAAACTATGCACAATGACATCACTCATGTTCCATTTTCGAACTATTGAGTTATGGTCAGTATACAGGTACAAGTTAGATGAGCTGCCTTGGGTGGTACCTGAACGCCTTGTTGGGTTGGTACGGAATCCAATGGATTCACAGCCCCAATCGGAAGTGGGTCCACATAACCTCTGAAAGAAGACAATTGGACATTATGCTTTCATCATCCCTTTGCATAATGACCAGCTTCATCCCTTCTTCACCAGGCAGCACATTCCACCATGCCATGCCATGCTTGTGTGTTGCTTAACTGGTTACCAGATCTGAATGCATATGCCTTCATAATCCCCACAGCTCCCATTCAACCACACAACCATTCAGCCACCGGAGACTTACACGACAGGCCCATTGACATCTGCTTGTCCATGCTGTCAACTAAATGCAGAAGTCACAGATATGAAAGCACTTTCTGCTGGCACGCAACATAAAAAGGACAGGAAAGAAAAGAATAAATAATGTAGAAAATGTCATGCTGAATGTGTTAAGCATTACAAAAACCAAAGTAAATCAAAGAACAACTGACAAGTCAAACTTCACACCAAATGACCTTAAGACATAGTCCTTGATGAAAGAGAACATTTGTCCAACAAAGCACTCAGATTCTGAGAAATCAGGGAGTGAATGCTGTATTTCTGGGTACAGCCCAAGTGATCATGGACTGCTGGTGGGGAGGGGAGTAGGGCTGAGGGATGGGGAACTGCAGCAGTTTTCAACTTTGTGGAATGCTACATTATGCCTGCATGAGTATGCCTTTGATGGGGAGAAATAACTTCCACTCATATTTCAGTCAACCTTCAACCCAGTCACAGTCATGTCATGCCAATGCTCATAGAACACAATACAGACAGAATACATAACAGTGGCATGAGAAAGTAACAAAATAAAAGACAACAAATTGGTTGCCATCCAGCACCATATCTATATTATTTGTATGTGACCAGTCACACCAGAGTTCACCCAAGCCCAAACTTCAAACATAATTACAATGATGGCCTTCACAACACAATCAAGAATGAGGACACATACCTTAGAAACATATTTAACACACAATACCAATTGAACTCATTAACAGATTCGAATTTGAGACTGGTGGGTACCTGTCCAACTGAAACTTAAGTTTGCTAGCACATCATAATTATACCAGAAACACAAAGGAAACATGTCAATCTAGTTGCACCAATAACAACATTTCCATTCAAACAACTTATGTCAGTGATAATAACTACTGGATCTCCTCAATCATTGCAAACCACAGCTACATTCTTTCAAAAGATAAAATTGCAGTGCGTGCTTTTGAAACATGCCGTGTACGCGGACTGGATAGCACAATGTTGACTGCAATATATAGCAGCCTTGATAACTGAGTTTACTTGTTTAAGTGATTCATAACTTCAATGAGGGTGTGAAAACTTTCTATTAATCATGAGCATATATAATACTTTGGAATTAAACTTTATGTATCCTTGAAATGCTGTTCATTAAAGGAAAAGTTTCACCTTTGAAGATATTGAAGCAAGAATCAGACATGATGAAGTAAGATCACTTATAACAATTGTAATGCTTAATATTATTGCTATACTCTTGATTTGCCCTAAGAAGGAAAGACCGCCCTGACAACACAATTTCTTCATTTAGTAAATATGGTCCCCACTACCTCATTGTTTGATTGCATCATCATACCTTGTCCAAAAAACATTGTTTGAGTTAATCAACAGCTGTTATTTCTCGAAATCATGCTCACAGACACCAGATATGAAGGACTCAACAATTATCTTCTTGTCAGCATTGATTGCTGCATGACAAATGGAATGATGCAATTTGAATGCTTTATGGTATCATATGGTGTCATGGGTGCCTCAGTCACCCCAGTCTGCACATCTTTGTAGGAATGTAGATCAGCAACTACAGGACTTTGGGTCTTAAGAAGGGTGGGTCTGTGCACTGCAACAAATTATCTTCAAAATGGCTTTTTCATTCAAAACCCCATCCAAATGTGGAAGACTCCATTAAAATTAAAAACATATGGTTCCTTAGTTCCAGTTTGAAGAAAACTGCACCCTTTGAATAGCCCCAGTTTGTAAAAATGCACAGGATATTGCAAGCTGTCATTTTGAAAAAGGGAAAATGCTTTAAATTAATATAAATCCATTTCATGCATACCTTTCTAATTGTCTCAGCCTAAAAAAGCTTGCCCCAAACGATTCTGGATGGCAATGCTAGAACCACTATCATCAACATTCTTAAAATTTGGGGACTGAGAGTCCTCCAAAATTTACTTGTGAATTGTGTGAGTTGAAAAAAAGAAGTAATTGAGTGTTGCCCACATATCAGCCACTCGGGCCCAGATATCTGAGATTACATTTCAGGCAAAAAATAATTCCTCTCTGGGCCCTTTCATTGTCAGAAACACTCTGCAATCTGCAAATAAGTCTACTGATTCTTTCCTGGCCTCCTTGCTTCTCAGTTCTTCCAATTTGCTTGAAGCTGTTGCTAGGGTGAAAACGAATATAAGCAGTGCACAATGTACCTAAGGAGGCAAATACCACGCAATATTGTAGACTGCATTATATTGACACCTTATGATTATATCATTGCTTTACAACATGGACTAGTCTGCTCTGGAGACCCCCAACCAACACTAGACATGCAAAGCAAATTAGAAAACAAGTGTCTTGGCCAGGAAAGTCATGCTATGATTGTGCATAGTGCTAACATCAGACTAAATCAAAATATGAACTCAAGTAAACCAGTAATTCTGGCCCACTTAGGTACCTAGTCATAAACGTAAAAAAACAACCCATGGGCAATAGGCTTCGCAACTGTGTGTGAAACTTGGGTGTTTCATGGAGTTTTTAAGCCCTATTTGGTTCAAAACTATGCATGTTGTTCAGTGCATTAGTGCGGAACATTATTTACATAGATATGACAGTAGTATAAGCCTTATGCCTAACAGAAAACCCAGGAAAATGAAGAGATAATTGGGTTGATATTTTGGCAACATGCCTGTACCAAAACAATAGCAGAAGTGAATTCAGAATTGCCTGCCGATGGTCCTACAATATTTTTCAGTTTTCTTTTTTAAAACAAGCCACAGTTTCAGCAGGACACCAACATTCAGGCAATTAAGCAAAGAGCGATCACCAGCCATTACCACAATACAGTGCCTACCTCAGAATTAAAATGTGCAAACATATGTGTACATGCAAACAAATTCAAGCAAACAGGCAACATGCATCATGCTTCATTCAAGCATGCAAGTCAGTTGAAGTAAACAGGCATCACACATAACACCTCAATTATACATGCAAATGATTTCAGTTGAAAAGGCATGCCGCATCACACGTCAGGTATCACTTACACATGTAAACGGTTCTATGCTAGCGTGCACCACACATAAAGGCACATATGACGTTCGCATAATCGGCCACGATGAGCCATGTATGTTGAGATTTGGCCGCCGACTTTTTGTAAAAGATTCACTTATTTTCCTGTCTGGGTGGTCCTGTGCTCTGTAGATGACTTTAAGCTCTGAAAGGGGCATAGGGTCCATACTTCCCTCGATTTCAGCCTGAGCGAGTCTTTTGGGAAAAAATGGTCACTTAAAGGGGTCTTCCCTGTTTTGTTGGTATTATCTCACAGGTGTTCATTATATCTTAAACAAATAGGGTGCATGGGCTCCCCGACACAGACTGAGCAGGCATATTTTTTCTTCTCACATAAAAGAAAAAATGTCCGTCGTTGTTTTGTTTTTCACGCGGTTTACACTCGATTTCGTAAACCAAGTTTTTTGCATGCAAACCCCTTGAAACCCAGAACTGCATAAATGACATCTGTTGCCACCTAGGCTTCGAGATGAAATATTTCACCAGACGTTTTAATCTCACTGTCGCTTTTCCAAGCTATGCATACACAGATTTGTTTTGTTCCTGAATGATGTGTTTGATTTTCTACAGCAAATGTTCACCTATGTAAGGAACCGTTAAGAATCCATCTTTCCATGGAACGTGCCCCCGCCTCCTATCACCCGCTCTCCCCACGCACTCTTGACTTTTTACTTCTTCCAACATTTTACCTAAAAACTCCGCACAAAATACGTCGCCCGACAGCACGGCACAACTTTTGTTTATGCTCTTTCTTTCCTTCTCACTATTTGACGAGTTGTTTAGAGCCCCATGGAACATGTCGCGAAGTATGCTGTGCTTAGTGGATGGTGGATGCGCAGATTCACGTTGCAGAATGATACAGGACGGTAGAATGCTGGAAGGAGTAAAAAAAGTCGAGAGCGCGAGAGGGGTGGTTGGTGGGAGAGAGAAACACGTTTTACCGGAAGACGGATTCTGAACACTACCTTACATAGATGAACATTTGCTTTGGAAAATCAAACACATTGTTAAAAAACCAAGGCTGTACATATGCATAGCCTGGAAAAGCGACGATAGGCGTCAAGTGAAAAAACCTCTGGTCAAATTTTCCATTTGAACCCTATGTGCTCAGATGGCAACAAATGTCATTTATGCAATTCTAGGCTTCGAGGGGTTTGGACGCAAAAAAACGTGGTTTACGAAATCACGTGTTAACTGTAAAAAAACATGCGAGGGACATAGTCTATGTCGGGAAGTCCATGCACCCTATTCGTTTGAGATATAATGAACACCTGCGAGATGCTAAAAACAAAACAGGGAAAAATACCCTTTCGATGACAATCTTTTTGCAAAACACGCTCAAGCAGAAATCGAGGAGAGTATGGACCCCATGCCCTTTTAGAGGTTTAAGTCATCTACAGAGCACAGGGCCACCCAGACAGGGAAATAGGTAAATCTATTCTCATAAAAAGTCGGCGACCAAATCTTAATATACAGGGCTCATTATGGCCGACTATGCGAACGTGATATTTGCCTTTATGTGGGATGCGTGCTAGCTTACAATCGTTTGCACGTATGATACCTGACGCGTGATGTGCGATGCCTTTTTAACTGACATCATTTGCATGTGTAATTGAGGCGCTGCGTGATGCCTGTTTATTTCAACTCGCTTGCATGTTTGAATGAAGCGTGATGCATCATACCTACTTGCTTGAATTCGTTTAATGTACACGTATTTTCGCGCATTGTAATTCTCAGCTAGGTACTTAATTGTGGTAACGGATGGCAATCGCTCTTTGTTCAATCCCCTGAATGTTGGTGTCCTGTAGAAACTGTGGATTGCTCTAAAAAAAACCCTGAAAAATCTAGTAGGATCATCAGCAGAAATTTTGAATTCACTTCCGCTATTGTTTTAATAAACGCATACTGCCGAAATATCAACCCAACTACATCTCCATTCTCCTGGCTTTTCTCTGAGGAACAAGGCTAATACTACTGTCTTATTTATGTGTTTTAGCCCCAAGACAGTTTGCTCTCAAGAATAAACACTGGAAAGAATATAACAAATGTTCTCTGTAACATGAGATGAAGGCAAGCTGTTTCTGAAACTTTGACAGCAGGGTTTCAGCCGGTATCTTTCTACCATGTCGCACATCTTTCCTTTCAACGCACTCAGTGCTCAGGTCCGTTGACGCTCATTAGCACATGTTTGACCCACCTACCGTTCACCAACGACAACGACGCGCTCAGACGCCGGGCCCCGATCCCGCACTAAAAAAACCACGACAGCGTCCATAAATGGGCCAGGGAGAAGCAAGAGAACAAAGAACATCTTGTATATGTCGCGATTCAATGTTTCTGGATCGCACGCGGAAAACGAAATGTGACAATAAAAATTTATATGAAAGTGCATGATGTCACACTAACATATACCCCAAAATATGGGGTAAAATGATCATATATTGGTGAAAAATATTATTAATCCTTATCAAATCCTTATTAAATTTCCATTTGAAGCTATCAAAAATGGAGATTGTATAGAAGGTATGATGGTGACGTCAAACACCATCCCAAACACTTGCTTGGGCACACAGAAATCCATGGCTACATAAGCTTTCAGCTCTTGGGGAGGATTTAGCATTGGAGAGAAGATCTATAATCCACCACGAATTCCAAGCTGAATGCACTCTGCAAATGCATAAAAGGGGCAATAAATAAAAACATGGAATTTCTATCAATCTACAGTGTGTAGTCACAGAATTATGATGAGTCAAAAGTTAAAGCGGGGTTTTTTGTTCTCTGTTCAGCAGCACTTCTGGTTTGGTTTTCAGAGGACAAATTTTCTATAGTGGAGTACAAAATTATCCTAGTGCTGCAGGTCATTACAGCTTTATTTAGATTATCTTTGAGAGATAACAGCACATTAGGTGGTACTCAACAAAAGTGCTACTTTTCATGCACAGCAATTCATGTAAAAGCACTTAAAATGAGAGGAAATGTCAGGATCAAGAATGGTAAGCCGAAACAACAGTGTCATACTCTGTACTATGAAACAGTTGCATATACATGGCTTTGGAAGTTATCAAAAGGCTCTGTGCATGCACCCTCCAAAACGGAGGGTAATCACGCATCAGGCTTATACACTCTCCAAAATGACTGGTGGCTACACACCGGGCTTATACACCCTCCAAAATGGAGGGTAGGTATGATACGCACAGCCAGAGAAAAATGGTACAAAAAATGTAACTGAACATGCCACAGACAGCCGCCTACTCATGCTCCACCACGATCCCGCTACTCACGCTTCATCACGGTCACGCTTCTCATGCTCCACCAGCTAACTGGTTTTAAAAACAGCTTAACATTTATATCCTCCACCTTCCAACTCCCCGTCAACACGCGAGACCCTGCACGCCCCACCCAAACAATAGACAGGCAGCACTCTTAACTGATTTACCGAGCCAGCGCAAGTACAATGTCTGACAGACCCGTGAAGGCCGGCCAAAAGGGATTGAAGTCAGTCACTCCGCTGACTCCGGCGGATAATGCAAGGTTTTAATGGATCTTGATGGGCTTTAACCAACATCATTGTGAATATGATAATTTATGTTGCAATTCAGTGATGTTTTTGTCCTAATAAACTCTTCTCCTTAATTTGCCAGGCCAAAGTCATGGGTCCATGTTACTCTGGTGTCCTGGTGTTTTTGCCAGAGTGAGATGGCTGTCTCCAAACAGTTTTGTGGCTATTTATAGCAACGTTTTTTTGACTTGAAAGGGTACTTTTGTAACGCCTGAATTACCAGCTTTAGTTCCACACCCTCCAGTGACAAATCTGACTTGGTTTCAATCCACAGCTGCCACAAAATTGTACACCGGATACCATGAAGTAGCCAAAAGTCCAACCACATGGCAGTTCTGGAGTACAAGTAAGTCCTTCATAATTGTGATGCCCATCTCTATGCAGCTTCTCTCCAAACATTTATAAATCTGCTCAAGGCATGAGCGCCAGCAGAATATTTACGTTCTCAACAGATCAGTCACCAGGAGGCGAATAAGTAACACAAATTGGAGTTTTGCTATGTTTAACCTCCAAACTGAGCTGGGAGGCAGGCGCAAGCCACTGAATAGCTGAGACGCTTCCCACGCTGAATTGCGAGTGATTCTCTTAGTTGCACTGTCATGACACAGTGGTGGCACATGAGTAAGTGGCCATCTGTGGTAGGTGATTGGGCGTGCAGGTTTCTATGACTGTCTGTAGCATCCTTGGCAACTAATGCGGTTTGTTGTCAATGGTAGGTTAAGTCATGTTTAAGTTTGAGTTGGTCTGCATAGGGAGTAGGAAGTAAGAGCCTTGCTAGTCTACAGACCAGTGTGATTCTGGTGTTCGTTTCCCATTTCCCGATATTGTGCAAAGGCGATTCCATTCAACATTCACACACTTCATTTTTCACATTTCCATACATGGTTTATCATATACCTAGGTGGCAACACAGGCTGCTTGCTATTGGACATCTTAGTTTGGTGTGTGCAATATTTGTGCTCTTGCAGATATCAATACATGGCTCCTGATGCAACCAGCAAGTCTCAAGCTGTTGCACCTTCTGCTATTATTTTGTCCTGACACAAAGATGCAAAATGAGTTTTTCCAAAAGCTGTTTTTGATGCATCATGATGAATCAAGCATTCCAACACTGCAGGGGCTCTGTTGTCAAAGACTGCTTTCCCTGTGTGCCAGTTAGGTAGCCTTCCGAAGGTTTTTTGGAGGAGACCCATGTGCAGTCGTGGTGGGCAGTGAGAGCACAACTGGTTGAAAGTATAGACAAAAGCAATATACAAATTCAGCTCAGTGCCAAACACTGAGAAAATCATTGTACCAGACTCAATGCCAGTGAGCAGACATGGTGGTGTTAACTTTGTATGGATGGCTTGCCTTATGTGGAGGAAACAATTTCTTCACCCCTGCTGTATTGACCTCCAAGCCCAGACCCCACAAGAGCCTGATGTCCCAGATGGTGCAGGTTTTGTACATAACTTGGTCAGCAGATGCACAGAGAAATCTTTCATCTCAAATAGAAGGTGCAAACCATGTTCTCCCATATTTTGACCATGTTTCTTCTCAAAGTTGGGGGAGGGGCTAGCAGTAGCATCCCATCCAACTGAAAAGAAAACTACACCCCTTGTCCAAAATCAAGCACATCTAGATTAGATCAGTAAAAGCCAAAAGCAGGCATGACATTACCCCATAATCTTTCCTTTATGTGAGAAAGGTTGTAAACTGGATATAACATAGCTGCACTAACTTCTATGCCCCAAATGCTCTTATTTACATTATTATGGCTTGCATGACATTTCAATAATAAATTTGTCATGATGTGCTCTGGGGAATTGTTCTACAGGTGCAGGACATTTTAAGCATTGCTTTCTATCAGCCTTTTCTGTGACTCACACCTTATATTTTATATTTTATTTCAGACACTGATTCACAATCAACTGAAACCTAGTAGACTGCTATCTTGTCAGGGACTGAAATCTGATCATCTAACATATGGCCCATTATTAAGTTAGAGGTGCAAAATAATATTGGGCATGTTGCTAGCTATGAGGCTTTTACACAAGGCTTGCACCCAAACTGCAATATAGTGAGCATGCCGGTACATAACCACAACAAGTAACATAATTGCAAGGCTCATTAAATTATAGCAGGTATCCTTAACTCTACATAGCACACAGCCTGGTGCAGGAAGATGGACATCTGGAGTAGCTTCGACCCACTTGGGGTGCAATCATTCATTAAAATCATATATGAAACAATGATATCTCACCTGGCGATTGGATATGACATTCAAAGCCAGTCGCTGCCGACCGACAAACCGTTATCCCAGACGTTAGATGCCAAGTCCTCCCACAACGCTAACAAAAAATCGAAACTCAAATCTTAAGTGGAAAGCATATAGCATTCATACCACTATGCTGGACGCCAAAGATGTTTAGCATTACTACCGCCTCATCTGACGCAAGCAGAGTCAAACGATCGGCACATTCAGCAAATACACCAGCGCAGTATCGTCCACCGGCAGACCAACGCGGCTAGTTCTACAGGAAACAACATGGCGGACGAAAATCGGGGTAACATTACCAGATGCGAGATGCCAGATCCTTTGGCTAAAGTCTTGGCTTCACAGCCGCGTTCGATCTGTAGTCGGCACACTTGTCAGCTGGAATGCGTGACATCCGCGTACTGACGGAGTGTCCAATATGTGGGCTGACGAGAAAGTTTTTAACTTTACTTTCTTCGAGTCCTTTACCTTTTACTTCAGGCTACACACACTTCTGGCTTACCGCTAGCCATGGCACACTGCCTATAAAGCGGAGTTTGGAACTGTGGCTTCTGTTCTGGTACTGTTATCATCAGTCTTATCCGTACGTTGAGTGCTTCTTCCCAGTTCCAATTCTTTTCAATTTCTTCTCTCAGTGTTTATTGCAACGCTATTAATTTACTGGGAACGCAGCCACACACCAAACGCATCACTGTCACTCACCTTTTTATGGCTCCTCTTGGCATTTCAATTCCCTCCTCATCTAGCTTACGTCGCATTCCAACCAAAATAGAAGGACGCGTGTAAATCGACTCAGCAGTGCATCTACACAGAACAGTTCCTCTGCTTAAATCCACTACGATGTTGATTTACACAGAATGCCACTCCTGTGTAAGTCGACTCAGATCTGAGTTGATCTACACATAAACGCACTGTTGTGTAAATCCACTTGCGAGTAGATCTACACAAGTGTGGCTTCACGAGTAAATCGACTCAGATCTGAGTGGATTTACACAGGAGCGTCATTCTGTGTATATACACTCCGGAGTGGATTTAAGCAGTGAAGGTGTTCTGTGTAGATCCACCCATGACGTGATATACACAGAAGGGCCATTCTGTGTAATTCCACTCGCGAGTGGATTTAAGCAGAGAAGGTGTTCTGTGTAGATGCACTCATGATGGATACACACACCTGTGAATTACATCGTGATGTGATCTGCACAGGAAACAGGGTGTATTCAACGCAGCAAACTGGCGAACTGATCTATGACTTGCCGAATAAGGAAAAGGTGTGATTTCAGCAATCAAACACGCGTACAAAAGCTGAAAATATGCATTTGCCCATGCATAGCTCATTTTTGCATCACTGAAGCCACACATCTGTGTACTTATTCAGAACATGCTGTCCAGAGATACGAATACATGCATGCATACATTTATATATATATATATATATATATATATATATATATATATATATATATATAGTATGCGTGCGTTTGTGCATGTGCGTGTGTATGTACCAGGAAAGGCAGACGCCGAGCTTGTCATATTGCTTACAAGGCACGCCATGCAGCATCGCATGCTTGTCACACGGTGGTTTGCGGTGTGCGGCTTTTATCCAGTCTTGGTAACGGGTGAGGGGTGCGGAGGGCTCCCAAAGAGGCTCCTTGATGGTGAAACGCCCCCACCCCCCTCTCATACACACAAATTCGTCAGCTTTGGCCGATGGATTTCCGCCGGCATGATTTTGTGCGTGTTTTACGTATTTCTAACTTTCTTCACTGGGGCAAGAGGCCATAAAAGGTACTGGAAAGCAATTTGCTGTCTGTATTTTATTGCAGGCAATAATTGAAAGAAGGGAGGTGATGTTAGATGGCATACAAAATAACACACCGGTGAGATTCCTTTTAAAGTGTTGAACTGGTTCTATCCAAAGGGATAGACCTCAGAGCTTTCCCAAGTTTTTGTTCTGAGCTCTGCAAAAGTGCTCATGACCCCGTGCGTGTTGAGTGTGGATGGAAATGGGGTCATCAATTTTTTTTCACCTTGGCTAATCCATGTTCCTCTGGGGATGTTGAACGTTCTGTCAGAATTTATTAGTGATGCAACTTATGTAACAGTGTTCAGGATACGCACTTCAAGTCTTAGAAGCCTAATCCAATGCTGTGACTACATCTCCTCATGCAGTAATGCATCCTCACCCAAAGTTTCTATGTGGCAAGTGTATCCTCGATTTCAGAGGCCAAGGCAGGTCACTTCCGGTGAACCTAGGGTCTTGTAATTAGCATCTGTAATAGTACCGAACATTCAAAACGCGATGGTAAGAAATGCCCGAACCTATCCCTTATATGTTCGAATGAGGCTATTTGAAGTCATCTTTGGAAAAAACAGACTTAATTTAGGTAGCGTTCCCCTGAGCTGGAAAATCGCAATGATTGAGCGTTGAGTAACGCGGTAGGTAAAATAAAGAAACGCATGAAAGACTTTGTTAAGTTCTCACGCAAAACACACAAAAATGGAACCGAAACTGGCAAACCCAAACTTGGGTTGTACCTACGTTCATGTCTATGCAACCTACATCCTGAATACAATTCGGTACCTTAACTGAACCTAGTACTGTGAAGCAACCCAACTGAAGCTACCCGACTGATTCACACGCGGTGCCAATGTGGGTGTGTCTGACACCCAGACCAGTCTTTCGTCTGTAAATTTGAAGTCGCTCAACTTGGGGCTAACTTAAAACCATTGCTTTGTTTTGTGTTAAAGGTGCTGTAGAAGGGAAGTGCAAAGTGCAGCATCAAATTGTTGATGTTAATTATTTTTTATGCTCATTACACTGTCATGAAATTACGATGCCTTAATGCATTCTTTTTCACTGTAATGGTCTAAGATGTTAAAAAACAGAACAGTTTTGCCAGGGTTCTGATATTACGTCCGTGCCAACCTGATATAGATGTCTTTGTTCGCTGAAGCATCGGTCACGGGGTCATAAATCCATCTTTTGTGAATTGATTTTTTCACTCCAGCACGGTATTTTTCCTACGGAATTTTTCACTCCCACCCAAGTTCAAAAGCGATTCTAGCTCCCTGATCTCCTGTGATTGCAGGACCATCTCCCGTGATTGGAGGACACTTCTCCCGGGCGAGGACAGCTACCGTCGGGCGTGTTCCTTTTGCAGGTCCATTTACCAGTGGCGCTCGTCAGCTGACTCGGCTAGGTGTAGCTGACTCAGCTGACTCGGCTCGGCTAGGTGTAGGGGCTCCTCTTCACCACCTTGTGATGCCTTCACGAATAACAAAAAACCGCGGTCGCCCTAAAGGCAGCGTCGCCACAGTCATATAATGAACAAATAAATAAGGTGAGTTTACTTATTGAGAATAATTGCAACCTTGTCAGTGACAATTGTTAGTGCAACCAGATCTAGAGCATTGGGGGTTGCCAAATGTGACAGGCTCATATGCGGTACGTTTCCAGTCAGGATCAACGCTGACCTATCAATAGCACATGGGACGGCGTAAAACTGGTTCATAACGTTTCTGCCTAGTCCGCACAACGCCTCGCTGTATTTTTTTATTCACTCGTGTTTTTTCTTCAGAGAACTGAACAGCAGTGGTGGATGGTGTAAGCGCTGGGTCACACCATCCCCGTACTCGGCTTTAAACCCGTCATCATCATGCACTGCGTGATCACGGCATTCCATCAATTGGACATAACTTCACGCACCGGAGATGCCTTGGCTTTTCCCGGACACCTATGGAGCTCTTAAACTTGTGCTATTGTAGAGAACATGCTCGATATCTATATCTCTTTGCATGTCATGGCGTGAACAACTGGTTTGCCGAGACACACCTTCATGTACATATATGATTATTGCAAGCCCATCCGGATACTCGAAAAGACTGAAAGTGTTTGCGTTGATTGGTTCCAAACTGAATAAGCGTTGTAAAATATCACCGCTCACCAAGCAATCGTTGCTTACGTCCAACTTGTTACATCCCTAGATGTACTTGCACTATCTCCTCACTAGTCCAGAAAACGTTTAGCGATCTTACATCTATCGTGTGCCTCAACTAAGTACCTGAACTGAACTAAGAAGCCTCGTCAAATGCCTTTTGTGCGTTCTTCGTCGACACTTCTACATATGTGAGAACTGACTGGGTAGTTTTTTTATTTGCCCCATGCGAAGAAGACGCAGACAAATGTATGTACAATCATGTTCGTTGCTAGTTTAACCAGTGACCCCTGAGGCGAATGTGGTTTCAGAAATACCAACTTAAGAGCATTGCTTCGGCTACTTATTCAACATGGTGTGCCGCTGTTATATAGCTGCTCAGTGCGGTAAGCATCCTTTTCAGCCATTGGTCATGTTTGTCTTTTGACACTGGTTGTGCTTGCAAACTTTGATTCTAGTCAAGAAAATTGTCGATGGTTGGTAGATTTCGAGGCATCTCAGCACTCAGGGTGTGCCTTTGTTAGTGTGCGGGATTTGTTGGCATGTGGGAAAGTCTTCCTGACAAACCGAGGCACGTCTGGCCAATTGGAGGGCTCCAATACTGTAGGAGATCTGCACAATTGTGACATGTTTGCCACCTCTCATGACATGGATCTGGGATAAGCTCGTACGGCTGCCTGCCCAAAACTGCATGTCGTGTACCTTTTAAGGCTGTGATTACTCCAGAGGTCATTAACCTCAATACTTTAATACCGTGGTGTATTGCGTTACAAGTGCGCGCGCCTGGGCGCGCCTCTGCGGCCGACCGGCCGCCGCGGTCACCGGTCACCGGGACGCCTGTCGACTGGCGCCGGTGAGAGCGCGCGTGTGTCACGCGGGTGGCAGCGAGTGGGAGCGTGACAAATGCCAAGTCCAGGGAGAAATTGGCGTGGGGTGATGGGGAAGAACTGGAAGACTTCTTGCGACGGTTGGATGCCTGTAGGCTGGCGGTGGGGCGACGAGAAGAAAGCGCTGGGAAGGCGCTTCTTGGCCTCGGTTCGCGGATTGCGGTGATGGATGCACTGTCAGAAGAGGACACAAGGGATGTTCGGAGCCTGAAGTCGGCGATGCGTCGGGAGTTCGGTCCGTCCCAGGGCTGGCATCAGGACCGGCTCAGTCAGCGACGCAAGCAGCCCTCTGAGACGCACGTCTACATCTGTCATGGGTATTTCTCATTTGAACGGAAGGACCTACGCTCTTGCCGGGGCCGCATGCGTTAACTCGCCCGGGCACACCCGAATATCCGGGGGTCCTCCACATTGTCTTGGGTACTTCCTATCTGAATGGAGGGGCCCTACGCACTTGTCGGGCACCGCATCTATTCGCCTCTTCGACCACAGGGGATTGTTCGGGGGTCCTATATATTGGGTCTTGATGCGTGAATTTAGGGGCCTACACTCCCATTGCTGTCTGGGCCATCTGATAATATGCTCGGGTATGTTCCGTCTTTCGGGGGCCTTCCGCACTGCGTTTTGGGTACTTCCTATTTGAATGGAGGGCCTTACGCTCTTGTCGGGCCCCTTCTGATAAGCTGCTCGGGCACATTCCGTCTTTCTGTAGCCATTTACATAACGTATTCGGTGCTTCCCATTCGAACGAGGAATCTACGCTTTTGTTGGGAGCCATATTTGTTAGCCTGCTCGGGCACACTCGATCATTCAAGGGGCCCTCTTCATTGGGTCTTAGGTACTTCCTATTTGAATGAAGGGCCCTACGCCGTTGATAAGGCGCAAAATGTTAACCCGCTCCGGCGCACTCGATCGTTCAGAACTCCACACCTTGCGTCGTGAGTATTTCATATGTGAATGGACAGCCCTATGTTCTTGGCGGGCCGCATCTTTTAAGCTGTGTAAGCTGCTCGGGCCGGTGGCGGATGCACAGGGCGGGGGGAGGGGAGGCACGGGACCATGTCCCCATGGACCATGCCGAGGGGACCAAAAGGCTCCGAAGGGGCCCATAACCGGTCGGACGGACGTAGTTTTCTTACAACAAAAACGCAACAAAATTGGAAGCCTTCGTGCATAAAAACGACCGAAAACAATTGTTAGCAAAAGTGAAGAGTCCGTAAGCAGACGAAGTTCATTCTTTGCTGATTGAGAAGGTGTTGCCTGGGGAAAATTTGGGGCTCATTATGCTGTCTAGAGGCATTGCGCTGTTGGTTGTCTGGCCCTATATGTCCACTTGCCGGGTCAATCAGATCGCTAAGGATCTTGCCACGTTGCTCTTGATCTTTTTGCATTCTCTCGTAGAGCCAAATGTGCTGTTCGAACGCTCTTTGCTTCCATGCCTGAGCACTGTTGTTCGATCAGGTTTTCCTCTGCGGATTCTTCCCATCCGCCCGAAAGGCTCCGTACGCTTTTTCCGGAGCCCATATGCCGGGGTATAATCAGGTGCTCAGGGGTCGTTCGTCTTAGTCTCGGGTTCTTTCCACTTGCTTGTGGGGCCTTGTGCTGTTGCCAGGACTTTTGTAAGGCAAGACACGTAGTCGCTCGATGCTCAGGGGCCCTCTACTTTGATCGATGGTTTTCTGCCTTTGGTCTCATTTGCGGAGGACTCCTCACTACTATCGAGCTTCGTGCTGTTAACCTGCCCGCGCACTCTTGATCGCACAGGAGTATTAAGCCATGGTCTTGGATAATTCCTCTACGAGAAAATGCAAAAAGATCAAGAGCAACGTGGCAAGATCCTTAGCGATCTGATTGACCCGGCAAGTGGACATATAGGGCCAGACAGCCAACAGCGCAATGCCTCTAGACAGCATAATGAGCCCCAAATTTTCCCCAGGCAACACCTTCTCAATCAGCAAAGAATGAACTTCGTCTGCTTACGGACTCTTCACTTTTGCTAACAATTGTTTTCGGTCGTTTTTATGCACGAAGGCTTCCAATTTTGTTGCGTTTTTGTTGTAAGAAAACTACGTCCGTCCGACCGGTTATGGGCCCCTTCGGAGCCTTTTGGTCCCCTCGGCATGGTCCATGGGGACATGGTCCCGTGCCTCCCCTCCCCCCGCCCTGTGCATCCGCCACCGGCCCGAGCAGCTTACACAGCTTAAAAGATGCGGCCCGCCAAGAACATAGGGCTGTCCATTCACATATGAAATACTCACGACGCAAGGTGTGGAGTTCTGAACGATCGAGTGCGCCGGAGCGGGTTAACATTTTGCGCCTTATCAACGGCGTAGGGCCCTTCATTCAAATAGGAAGTACCTAAGACCCAATGAAGAGGGCCCCTTGAATGATCGAGTGTGCCCGAGCAGGCTAACAAATATGGCTCCCAACAAAAGCGTAGATTCCTCGTTCGAATGGGAAGCACCGAATACGTTATGTAAATGGCTACAGAAAGACGGAATGTGCCCGAGCAGCTTATCAGAAGGGGCCCGACAAGAGCGTAAGGCCCTCCATTCAAATAGGAAGTACCCAAAACGCAGTGCGGAAGGCCCCCGAAAGACGGAACATACCCGAGCATATTATCAGATGGCCCAGACAGCAATGGGAGTGTAGGCCCCTAAATTCACGCATCAAGACCCAATATATAGGACCCCCGAACAATCCCCTGTGGTCGAAGAGGCGAATAGATGCGGTGCCCGACAAGTGCGTAGGGCCCCTCCATTCAGATAGGAAGTACCCAAGACAATGTGGAGGACCCCCGGATATTCGGGTGTGCCCGGGCGAGTTAACGCATGCGGCCCCGGCAAGAGCGTAGGTCCTTCCGTTCAAATGAGAAATACCCATGACAGATGTAGATGGCCCGAATAATCGAGTGCGCCAGTGTAGGTGAACAGACAGGGCCCCGAAAAGGGCGTTGAGTCTTCCATTCAAAAAGGAGGTACCCAAAACCAGATGTAGAGGTCCCCACGATCGAATGGGATCGAGCATCTTATCAGAAGGGGCCCCGAATGAGCGTAAGGCCCTCCATTCAAATAAAAAGTACCCAAGACCCGATGCGCAGTGTCCCCGAAAGATGGAGTGCACCCGAACTGGTTATCAGATGACCCGATAGGAGCGGAGGGCCCTAAATTCAAACACCAAGAACCAAGGTACAGAGCCCCCCGAACGATCCAGTGTGGCCGAGGAGGTGAACAAAGGGGGCCCCGACAAGTGTGTAGGGCCTTTTTCAAATAGGACGTGCCCAAGGTCCAATGTCGAGGGCCCCCGAACGACTAAATGTGCCCGAGCAGGTTATAAGATAGCTCCTCCCAAGGCGTCGGTCCCCACTCAGAAAAGTAGTTCCCAAGACCCAGTGTGAAGGGTCCGCGACAAGAGTGTAGGGCCCTAAGCAAGTGACAGAGAATTGGAAGCGCCCTAGACCAATGAAGAGGGCCCATAAGCATACCGCAAGTGTTTCGGTAGGTTGACCAGGACGCACGTTAAGGGAACCATGAGCAACCGAGAATACCTCGGCAGATTAAGATATTCCCCGGTCGTGCCTCTCGGACGAGGTCCTGACAGTCGTGGCCAACTTCGACATCCCTGCTTCCCAGCGATCGGACCTCTCCGTCGTCCTCTCGCACCTGGACGGCTACGCCCGCGGCCAGGTCAACGAGGTCATTCAGAGACGCACATTTAATATGTGCACTCAGCAGGAGGGCGAGTCATTCAATGACTTCTCCACCCGCCTCCGTGACCCCACCCGTGAGCGCGGATTTTGCGACGCCTGCCGTGACAGCCTGATCAGGGACCGTATAGTCGTGGGCCTGCGCGACCCGGCGACAATCAAATGATTGTGCGCCGTCCCACTCCTGTCATTGCAGCAGGCGGTCCAGATCTGCCGCTCCGAGGAGGCCGCGACGCGTCCGTCAGACGTGACCGTCACGGAGATCGTCGGCGGCGACACCGACGCCGTCTCAGCGTGCCGCGCCCCGGTCGGCCGGCGCGCCGGCTGCCCTTCGGACCCCAGGACTCTGCGCGGCGTCAGATTCTAGTCGCGGAGCCTCACCCCTCCCTGCCAAGCGTCAGGTGGGGGCGCCTCCGAACGAGAAATGGACTCCGCGCGCCCGGTCTGCAGAAACTACGGCACCCGTCATGCACGATCTGACCGCTGCATGGCTGCGGATCGGGCGTCCTACAACTGCGGCAAAACGGGTCACATCTCCAGGATGTGCCGCAGCGCGCGCCAGTCGCATGAGACATCTGCCTCTGCGGTTACGCTCGCGGCCGCATCAACGGGATCCGCACCAACTGTCAGGGTGTCTGTGTCAGGTCGTAAGACGGCCAAGACGACGGCGCTTCCGGATACCGGAGCCGACGTGTCAGTCGCTGGGTTAGACTTTGCCGAACTCTTTGACGAGATGAACGACAACCTTCAGCCGCCGTCGACCCATCCCCGCGCTGTGGACGGATACGTGGCGCGCTCGCGCGGGAGTCTGCCCGTCCGAATCATCCTGGGTGACGTAACGGTGTCTGACACGGTGCATACCATCTCAGGAGTGCCACAACTCCTCCTCTCGTGGTGCACTGCCGTCCGTCTTCGTATTGTACCGGAAAATTTCCCACGCCAGATAAATGCAGTCAGTCGGGGTGCCGGGGACCTCCCGACGCAGCCGCTAGTCAGCTGCCGCCGCCCAACCCAGCCGCGGCTGAGACGCGCGCGCCGCGCCGCAGCCAGCCCTCCCCTACCGAAACCGGAGACAAGACGGGACACCGCGAGCGCCCGACCGCGGGAGTGACCGTCGGACGGCCGACCTTCGACGACGGAGACGGCGGAGACGGGCCGGCCCGCCCGTCCTCAGCGGACCACACCGCCCGATCGGTGCTGCCCTCTACAGTCCCCGTGCAGCACGCAGCGCCCCCAAGCGCCTCAGAGCTGACTCACGATCACATGTCTTCCGACGTGACCGAGAATGCAGCGCCACTTCACGAGTTTTCCGACGTGTTGGACGGCAAAGTACGAACCATGCCAGGAGAAGAATACCAAATCCATCCGCGACAAGACGCCACCCCTTTCGCCGTGCGCTCGCCACGCAGGGTGCCGATAGCTCTGAGAGAGCCCCTGCGCCACGAGCTCGAAAAACTCGAGCGTGACGGCATCATCGAGCCCGTCACGGAGCCAACTGGGTGGTGCACGCCCATCGTAGTGGCCCCTAAGAAGGACGGCATGGGCATTCGACTGTATGTAGACCTTTCAAAGCTGAATAGGGGGAGTGAGGAGGGAGCTGTACCAATCTAACACGCCCGCTGAGTATGTCACATCCATCACAGCGTTGTACGCTAAATGGTTCAGCGTGTTCGACGCCACCAAAGGACACCACCAGTGCCCTGTAGACGAAGACGGCCGAAACCTGGCGACGTTCATTACACCATTCGGGCGATACCGCTATCTGCGCGCCCCTATGGCGTCTCATCAATTAGCGAGCATTACAATCTGCGCATGGACGAGTGCTTCGGGGACGTGGACGGCGTCCAACGTGTCGTGGACGACGTCATCATCTTCGGCACGACGCAAGAAGAACACGTCGCCAGAGTCCGGAAGTTTTTGACGAGGTGCCGTGCCCGCGCGGTCTCCCTGAACCCCCCCCCCCCCAAGACGCAGCACATGAAGACCAGCGTCAAATTCGCCGGCTTCATCGTGTCCCGAGACGGCTACGTGCCCGACACGTCCCTGACGAACGCCATAGCGGCGTTCCTGGCACCGAAATCGCTTGCTGACCTCCAGGAGCTTTTTCGGCCTCGTCAACCAAGTGGCGCCATTCAACGAAGAGACAACTAAGCTGCTGGAACCGCTGCGCTACCTACTGAGCGCGAAGAGAACCTTCATCCGGGACGCCCGTCACGAGGTGACGTTCCAGGCGGCGAGAGAGGCGCTGTCGTTAGTCTGCACTGTAGCGTACTTCGACCCGATAAGGCCGACGAGGCTGTCTACAGACGCCAGCCGTCTCCAGGGACTCGGGTTTCTGCTGCAACCAAAACAGCCGGACGGTACCTGAAAAGTAGTGCGGGCCGGGTCGCGCTTCCTCACCGACACCGAATCTCGGTACGCTACAATGGAACTAGAACTGCTGGCAGTCGTCTGGGCGGTGAAAAGGTGCCGACTTTTCGTCTCTGGCCTTCCACACCTGGACCTCGTCGTTGATCACCGCCCTCTCGTGCCCATCATCAACAACAAAAACCTCGACGAAATCGAGCACCCGCGACTGCAAAGACTGCGCGAAAAAATATCCGACGTCAGTATGGCTGCGTCGTGGTGTCGAGGCAAGAGCCCCCTGGCGGCCGACGCGCTCAGCAGGTCACCAGTCGACCCGCCCACCGATGACGACGAGCTGGCCGAAGACGACACCGCTCCTACCGTCGCCACCGTCGCTACGCGGACGATCGACGCGTCGCACCTCGACCTCCGACTACGGGACGTGCTGGAGGCGGCAGATGGCGACGAGGAAGCCCAGCTCCTACTCGAGGCAGTCACGAACGGCTTCCCTCATCAAAAGCCGACCTCCCGTACCAAATTCGCCCCTACTGGTCAGCGCACGACAAACTGACAGTTGAAGACGATCTGGTGCTTCACGGGTGCCGCCTCGTGATCCCTCGGCCAATGCGACCCGCCGTGCTCCGGGAGCTCCACGCCGGACACATGGGCAAAGAAAAGACAAAAAGTCGGGCCCGCCAGCTGTTGTTTTGGCCTGGGATGTCCAACGATATCAACAACATAACCAAGGCATGTCAGCTACGCCAACGAGAGCTGCCGGTCCAACAAAGAGAAAAGATACGGCATCACTAACCAGCCAGCTGGCCGTTCCAGCACCTCTGCACAGACTTCTGCGAATATGCCGGACGCCACTTCCTGGTCGCGGTCGACCCATTCTCTGGCTGGCTGATTGTTAGCCCGCTCGGCCGCCACGCCACCGCCGCCGACCTCATCAGAGAGTTCCGTGCCATCTTTTGCACGGCTGGGGTGCCGGGGCTCCTGTGGTCGGACGGCGGCCCTCAATTCACATCAAAGGCGTTCAAAGCATTTCTCTCCAAATGGGCAGTGACCCATAAGATGTCTTCGCCACACTACCCACGGTCAAATGGCCGCACCAAAGCAGCCGTAAAATACGCTGCCAAACTCATCCTCTGGTGCTGGCGACACAATCATGTGGACGACGACGCCTGGGTGCGAGGCATGTTGCAACACCGCAACACACCCGGCCCGGACGGCCAATCACCGGCTGAGATCCTCTTCCACGCCCCCGGGCGGGACATGGTGCCGGCTCACCGGCGGGCGTTCGCGCCGCGCTGGCAGCACGAAGCTGATGACGCCGAGCGCGCCGCGGCCGCGACCGCGCGACAAAAAGACATCGGCGCGCGATACCACTTCCACGCGCGGGATCTGCCAATCTTCCGGACGGAGACTCCAGTCGCCCTCCAAAATCCAGCCACTGGCCGCTGGGACCAGTACGGGATCATCGCAGAGATCGGCCCCTCACCGCCGTTACTTCATTCGCCTGCCCAGCGGCCGGGTGTTGACACGGAACCCGCGTCTCATCCGCCAGCGGTACGCCCCCAGCCGGCCAGACGTGGCCGAGCTCTCGCAGCCAACAGTGGCTGCGCCCCCGGTGCCGGTCTCCGCGGAGGATTTGGGACGTCTGAGTGAGCCGACCCCAGGTCCAACCCCGGCTGGAGAGGCGACGCCCGACGTCTTCCCGGCGCCGCCCCGACAGTCTGCACGGGTTATCCGACGTCGCGAACGTCTAATTGAGACCATGCGAGTGAGTGGCCAGGCACACCGTGTGCGGTAGATTTAGTATTTTCTACGCATTTAATATTCGACCCCGTATTTTCGCACTGAAGCCTGCGCGCTCCGCCGCCGTCTTTCTACCGGCCCGCAATCGCGTCTCCCGCCATACTTGTCGTGTTCAACTATCTAGTGTACACTCTCATCCATCGCGTATAAAAAAATTGTGTTCGTCATTCGATCGCGTCCCCCGGGCTGAATGACTGGTGGGGGGGGGGAGGGGGGGGGGGGGCGAGTACCGAGTACAGCGCGCGAGTAGTAGTAGTATCTAGACCGAACGATAGATGGCAGGGCGTCTCGCGGAGTACAGAAATGCGGTCTAATTTCGACCGCCGATTCGTGTGCACGTTCGCGGTGACAGACTCGAACACTCAGGAACAACATGGGGCCACCAGATAGTGCGACGAGGCCTACAATTTCTAGTTAACAACTTTCCAATAATTGAATATTTTTTGACTTCTCATAGGCCCTCCACTTTCGCTTACAACTGTTTTTGGTCGCCTGGAAGTCCAGAGATGTCCAGCTTTGTTGCATTTTGTGTTAAAAAAACTACACCTGTTTGGTCGGCTATGGCCCCTTCGAAGCCAATTGCCACTTTGGGGCCCAAGGAGGGGGGTCATGGCCCCGTGCCCCCCCCCCCCCTTTGAATCCGCCCCTGCACGTCACGTTCGCATGCCGCCGTGTTGGGTCATGATGAGCTCTGTATGTTACGATTCGGTCACCAACCTTTAATCAGAATAGATTCACTTATTTTCCTGTCTGAGTGGTCCTGTGCTCTGTAGATGACTTTAAGCTCTAAAAGAGGCATAGGGTCTATACCTCCCTCGATTTCAGCCTGAGCGTGTTTTGACAAAAAAATAGTCAACGAAGGGGTATTCCATTTTTTTGCGTCTCACAGGTGTTCATTATATCTCAAACGAATAGGGCGCATGGACTCCCTCTGGACATGCTCTGGTATCATTCCGCACTGTGAATCTGCGCACCCAACATCTACTAACCACAACATAATCCGTGACATGCTCCATAGGGCTCCAAACAACTCACCAAGTCGTGAAAAGGAAAGAAAGAGCACACACAAAATATGGGCTTTGCTGTTGGGTAACAGATATTCTCCGCAACTCTTAGGTAGAATGTTGGAAGAAGTGAAAACTTTTAGAACGCGTGGGGATGGATGGTAGGAGGCGGGAACACGTCCTATCGGAAGACGGATTCTTAACGGTACCTTACGTAGATGAAATTTTGTTTTGGAAAATCAAACACAGTGTTAAGAAATCAAAACTGCGCGTACGCATGGCTTGAAAAAACGACAATGGGCCTAAAAAGTCTCTGGTGAAATCTTCCATCTCGAAGCCTAAGTGCCCGGATGGCAACAGATGTCATTTATGCAGTCCTGGGTTTCAAGGGGTTTGCACGCAAAAACGTTGCTTACGAAATCAAGTATAAACTGCGTGAAAAACATCGGAGGGACATAGTTTATGACGGGGACCCCATGCGCTCCGTGCGTTTGAGGTATAATGAACACTTGCGAGGCGCAAAAAAATAAAACACGGAATACTTCTTTCGGTGACCATTTTTTTTTAACGAAGTACGCTCAGGCTGAAAACGAGGAAAGTACGGACCCTATGCCCCTTTTAGAGTTTAAAGTCATCTACAGAGCACAGAACCACCCATACAGGAAAATAAGTGAATCTATTCTTACAAAAAGTCGGCAACCAAATCTTCACATACAGGGTTCATCATGGCTGATTATGCGAACGTGATATGTGCCTTTATGTGTAAGGTGTGCTAGCTTAAAATTGTTTACATGTGTAAATGATACGTGACGCGTGATGTGCGATGCCTTTTCAACTGAAATCATTTGCATGTATGATTGAGGCGCTATGTGTGTGATGTCTGCTTACTTCAACTCGCTTGCATGCTTGAATGAAGCGTGATGCATGATGATTATTTGCTTCAATTCGTTGGCATGTACGCGTATGTTTGCGCATTCTAATTCTTAGGTAAGCACTGTATCGTGGTAATGGCTGGCAATCGCTCTTTGTTTAATCCCCTGAATGTTTGCGTTCTGTATCAACGGTAGCTTGCTTTGCAAAAAACAAAAACTGAAAAATTGAGTAGGATCATCGCCAGGCAATTTTGATTTCACTTCTGCTATTGTTTCGATAAAGGCATGTTGCCGAAATATCAATCCAGCTATATTTCCTTTCTCCTGGTTTTTCGCCGAGGAATAATGATTATGCTACTGTTTTTATCTGATGTGGAATAATTTGTCGTTTAATACTGATGTGATTTTGTGAGTTCGTACCGTTTACCACGTTTACCGCTAGGTGGCAGCTTCACCACAGTGGAAATACAGTGCTCTCCAAGCCGTCGATGAGCGCGGAGGGGAGGGGGTAGTTCATGACGAGGCTGGGACTCGAGCATAGCGCAGCCGGCAGGGTCATCCGGTGATCCGGCCTCAGTGCGACTGCCGAGTGACACTGAGGTGATAGTGCGCCTCGATGCGGGCCAAACCGACAGCGCAGTGTCCGCCGCGATGATGCGTGATGCCAAGCCCCAGCGGCTGGAGCTGGCCAACGACCGCGGCTCCTCGTACCGTTTGTGGCGACAGCGCTGGGACGATTATGCCATGCTGCCAGGACTGACAAGTAAGCCCCTGTCCCTGGAGGTGACAAGTCTGCGTACGTGCCCCTCGGACGAGGCGATGGCTGTTATGAATAACTCCGACATCCCAGAGGACCGACAATCCCAGAGGACCGACGACTTGACCTCGCGGCCGCACTCCACTTCCTGGAGACCTATTCCCGGGGCCAGGCGAACGACGTGCTTCCACGCCGGGCCTTTAACATGTGTGAGCAGCTGGAGAGCGAGTCGCGTGACGACTTTGCCGCCCGGTTGACAAACCTCAGCCGTGAGTGTCGATCTTGTGCGTCGCGCCGCGACTCGCTGTGACTGTTCGCCATCCTCAGTCTGTCGCTGCAGCAGGCCACCCAGATCTGCCGGTCGGGGGAAGCCGCCGCTCGTCACGTCACGACCGTAGTCGGCGGCGGCGCGGACGCCGTGTCCGCCTGCACCGCGCCACCCGATCGCGGCGGCGCCCGCCGCCAGGCCCCGAGAAACCGCGGAGTCAGGCTTCAGCCACGCAGCCCTACGCCACCCCGTCGCCTGTTTGGCGCCGGTGCCAATGAGCCGGAGCAGCCTGTCTGCCGGCACTGCGGTGACCGCCATGGCCGTTCGGTCCGGTGTGCTGCCGCCGGCCACGCCTGCTATAACTGCAGCCGGCTTGGTCACCGGCCCAGGATATGTCGCAGCCCGCGCCGTCCCTATGGGTCGTCGACCTCCATTGTCCCCTGGCAACGGCCTCTCGTGGGTTGGCACCGACCGTTCGAGTACTCGTGGCCGGTCTCAAGACAGCGGAGATGGTAGCGCTGTCTGACGCAGGAGCCGACGTGTCCGTCGCTGGCCCGGACTTTGCTCACAGCATCGGAGAACTAAACGACAACCTCCAGCCGCCGCCGACCCATCCTTGCGCTGTTGATGGCCACCTGACCCGTTCTCGTGGTGGACTGTCAGTTCGCCTGCATTTAGGCGCCATCACGATCTCCGACACGGTGCACATTATTCCAGGGGTGTCCAGTCTCCTGCTGTCATGGAAGTCGACTCGGGCCCTCCGCTTGGTCCCGGCCGACTACCCCCAGCAGATCAACGCAGCATCCCAGAGACCAACCCTAGACGCCCCTCCGCCGCACCAGCCGCCACCGTGAGGTCTCCGTGGTCGGCCGACGCTCGATCTCCGGGCGGATAATTCGATACGCAGCGAATCGGCACGCACCGCCGCCGCCGGCGCCTTAACGCACTCCGCCACCTCCGCGCCCGGCCGCTGGAAAGGAAACGCTGCGTACTCACCAGGTGGCGAGCCGTCCCCTCCAGCACCTCTGCGCCGACTTCTGTCAACACGCTGGTCGCTATTTTCTGGTGGTGGTCGACCCTCTCTCCGGCTGGCTCATCGTTAGACCGGTCGGCCAACATGCCTCTGCCGCCGTTCTCACCAGGGAACTCCGCAGCTTTTTCTGTGTAACCGGAGCCCTGCAGGCGCTCTGGTCTGATAATGGCCTCCAGTTCACCCCGGCAGCATGTCAGGCATTCCTGGCGCGAGGGGCTGTGCTCCACCGCACGTCGTCTCCGCACTACGCTCAGTCCAACGACCGGGCTGAGGCTGTCGTCAAATACGCCGCCAGACTCCACCGCCGCTGCTGACGCGACGGCCACACGAACGCCGCCTGGGCGCGGGGCGTACTGCAGCACCGCAGCACCGCTGGCCCTGGCGGCCGGTCACCCGCCCAAATACTCTTCAATGCACCGGTGCGGGACATGCTACCAGCTCACCGGCGCTCGCTCGCCCCCTGCTGGCAGCGGGCTGCAGAGGACGTCGAGCGCGCTCAAGCCGCGCGCCGGGACCGTGCCGAGTCGACCTACAATTGCCACGCTCACGACCTGCCTCCCCTCCAGGTCGGGTCACAAGTCGTCATGCAAAACCCGGCCACTAGCACCTGGGACCGGTGTGGTGTAATTACCGATGTCGGTCCATACAGGTACTTTATCTTCCGGCCATGTGGCCGCGTCTTCACCCGCAACAGGCGCCACTTCCGTCAACGTCACGCTAACACCCAGCCGGACCCTGCAGGCGCCGCGCCGACGACCGAGCCGTCCCCCGACGCCACGGCGGCCGAGCCCGCCGCCCCACTGCCGCCGTCGCCCAAGTCATTGCCGCCGCCGCCGCCGTCACCGCCGCCGGACCACTCGGGCCTTCCCGGCGTTCCGGGCGCACCCAGCACCAGCCCGAACGAGTCATCGAGTCCATTTAAATGTCTCCCTCGCTCTGTGCGGCTCGTCCATCCCCTCACAGCGGGATTATGCTCTGTGTCCCTGCCTAGACGCGCGTTCTTCCCGTTCCCGCACTGTCAGTGCTCCGTGTAGTGTTTCGCCCTGTGGCCGCGACTAGTGTCTTCGCTCCGTCGCATTCCCCTTGCGTCGATACGTCATCCGCGCACTTCATGTGTCGAATGGCCCGTGGGGTGTGTGTGAGTTCGTACCGTTTACCACGTTTACCGCTAGGTGGCAGCTTTACTGCTGTGGAACTACACGGGGGGGGGGGGGGGGGTCCAAAGTCTAGTATAAAATATGGCAGCGACTGCTCACATTTCACGACTGGCCACAGGATTCCCTTGTTAAAATGCTCTTCTTCAGGCCCACGGCTTTCTTATTCTTGGACTTGTATATGCAAAAAAGTGCATTAAAAGAAAGCTTGAACAGTTCCCTTTCGATTTCCGGGATCAACAGTGTGCGCCGTAGCACTCATTTTCGAGCGAACAGGCAAAGCGTAGACCCATGCACGCCCCGCGATGTCCAGGCGAGGGATCGAATTCCGCTGCCACCAACTCTTCTCAGCAGAGTTGGGATGGAAGATGGAGTGAATACGTTCACTGACTGGCGATAAAACTAATGAGTGCAACAATCTTGTAATGCTATATATATATATATATATATATATATATATATATATATATATATATATGTATATATATATATATATGTGTGTATATATATATATATATATATATATATATATATATATATATATATATATATATATATATACTGTATAACCTTACCATTCAGCTGCTGTGCTGTGAAACGTGCTGCAAGTTATTACGAGAAATACACATGAGATCATCCTATATCTATAAAACATACTTGGCAGGTGTTATGCAGCTGTCGGGCTACACGCAACAGCCTATGGCTAGGGTGCATACCATTGCTGTGCCTGACGCATGGAACCTATCGAGACGGTAGCGGTCCGAAGCTGGCCGTCCCCAACCCGGCCAGAGGCAGAACCAGGCACTGTGTTAGGTGCTTAAGTTGTGATGCTGACGGCCACTGCTGTGCAGAGCCGGCAATGCTGTCTCAGAACCAGTGCCGCAACGATGGCACAGCAACATTGCAAGCACCTCTGATTGGGAAGCAGCTGTGCTTAAAAGCAAGATAGTAAACATCATTGTGATATACGGGCGCTCTCACCGGTATCAGTCGACAGGCGTCCCGGTGACCGCTGACCGGTCAGTCGCCGCCTTCGGCGGTCGGCCGAGAGTCGAGTGCGCGCCCAGCCGCGCGCACTCGTAACGCAATACACCACACTGTCCCCTCTCCAGCTTGCGAGTCCGCCGGTATTCACCTCCCCCTCCCCCACACACCGTGCAGACTACACGGTCCATTCGCCGTATCGCTATAGTCAAGACGGAGAATCTGTTTTCGCTATGCATAGCTATGACCGTTGGCTGTGGATGGCGCATGGGTGACTAATCTGGGGGGTAATTTCCGGACCCAAGGCTATCTAACGTCCGGACCAGCCCAGTAAAATTGGAGAATCTCCGCTGATGATTATCGGATAGATAATTATTCGGTGAATAAATTTCCCTTGGCCAAACGCGCCCTTAATCGCTACAAACAAAACATGCCGCTGGCAGAGCACTGCCAACTTTTGGTATAGCACGCCAAATCTTATGTTAATCCCGATTCTGTATACTTATAGCATGTGTCCATGCCTGCTAGTCAAAATTTTGGAGTACCTAGTGTTCTATTGCCCTGGGAAATACAGTCTTCTTCTAGCCGTTGACGAGTGTGAGACGGGTAGTTCGTGACGAGACTGAGACTCGAGCAATGATGGAATTGGGCCTCTATTTGATGATATCATTATTGGCGTGCCTAGGTGTCTAGTGAACCAGCAATTCGAATGCCTGCTCCATTTCATTCGCTGAGCATTCATGCTTTGTTCATATCTGTTGGGGTTCAGCAAAGCACTGAAAGTGTTCTAATGAGCGTGGGTGGAGATTGGTAAAATGCTACTTTCGTACCTGCCCCGCCAACACATCCTCGAGAATATCTAGTACGTATCCTTGCTAAGAGCGTAAACGGTGTTTAGTACCGATGAGTGCTAAAAGTGGCGGAGTTTAATGCGTATAGATACTAAACGGAGCAGCCCGGTAACCCAAACTGGCCAGAGAAAATGAGTCTGTGTGGAGGCGGACGTCGTGAATTTCTTTGCTTTCGATGGGAGAAGAAAACCTTCACCATTTTGGGATCTCATTTCCAATTTGAATGCGAGTTGCTCCTAGTGCGCGGCGAGGTCGGTCGGTTGGTGGTCTGTGGGGGGATGGTGGAAGTGATTGAGAAGCGTGCCTGGAGAAACTCTCGCGCGTAATCTACAGAATAGCGTTATCTACCAGCTGAATATGATAATGTTATATCCTGGACTACAGGGCATTGGAAAAGATATTGCCATCCGGGTAGTGCAAGGAATGGGATACTAGTCTCGAGATGTGGTTAGCAACAGACTTGGGTTTGACTCGAATGTCTTGAACCAGCTCCGGACTGGCTCACGGATTGTGGAATCTGACTCAGCTCGTGACTCAGCTGTTCCATTTTTCATTTGACTAATTTCAGACCATATTTACATTGGAGCATTTGACGCATAACTCATGCAGATTGCAAAATCAAATATCAAGTTCTGGCTCATTTATATGCACATGTATGTGTTGCATATATATATATATATATATATATATATATATATATATATATATATATATATATATATATCTACCCCCTGGTTTCTGGCTGCGATTTGGCAAACTTCAGGATGAACAACATGGGCTTTTCTGTTTAGGAATTGTGATAATAATTCTGTGCTGATGCTGCAAACGAGTTATAGCTTATGCAGCACAGCATTAATTTTGACATCGAAATAAGATGTGGGGAGGCGGACGCCATCCGACGACCAGTGTCGCGACGCTGCACTTTGAAAGGGGACCTCGACGGAATATAGTTTCCTTTTCACGCCCGTTCTCTGATGGACGTTGGTGAGAAGAAGAACGCTACTCACAAGAACGGAGCGTTACAGGCTGGGTCATGTTAATGCACATTGTTGACCACTCGATCTGCAATCAACTTTCCATCTTCAAATTTGGATCAACAAATTGATCTATAATCTCCCTTCGCGATGTCCTCAATGTCCTAAGAACCCAGATCAAAGTTTTTGCAAAGCTTCTGAATTCTACGGTTTAGAGCCAACTAACCGTTGTAAATTAAGAGCGCCGGTGATCTACTGCATGCAGTCGTTCAACGCCTGATTTATGCAGCTTTTTTACCTCAAAATACAAACAGAATTGAGCTCACAGTAGCTCCTGGTTTCTGTTCTGGTTACGATGTAAAGATAGCAGCAAAGCGAAGAAAAGGGTCCGTATCATATTGTCCAAGGTACAGAATGTCCAAAGGTACAGAAAGTCCAAAGTACAGATTGTCCAAGATACAGAATGTCCAGAGTTCATAATGTCCAAAGTACAGGATGTCCAAAATGAGAAATAACTTCCAAAATAACTTGGTGTGGAGGTGCTATGTTGTCCAAGGTGCAGATTGTCCAAGGTACACAATGTCCAAAGTACACAATGTCCAATGTACGGAATGTCCAAAGTTCATAACGTCCAAAGAACACAATGTCCAAAGTACGCATTGTCCAAGGTACGAAACGTCCAAAGCACACAACGTCCAAGGTACGCAATGTCCAACGTACACAATGTCCAAAATATAAAACATCCAAAGTACGTAATGTCCAAGGTACACAATGTCCAAGGTACACAATGTCCAAGGTACGGAATACCCAATTTAGTTTCCAGGAAGACCGTCAGGATGCGAGCCCTCGCCCTTATTGACAGGCAAGAGCATCCTAGGCTACGTCGGTTGCGCATATAAAGTCAACGCCATTACCGCCACTCTGCGTGTAATCGGCCGTCTGCCGCCGGCCGGTGACGTGCGCGGTAGGCAAGATGACGTAGAAAGGTATTTATCCAATGAGGGGTTGGCTCATGACGGGTGGCACACCGTGAGCTGCTGCAAGCGGGCGGCGCCGTATCGCTACCGACGCCTGCAGGACCGCTGATCGACACAACGCCGCAGCCCTGGCGTCAAGAGCAGAACCGCCCTTAGTGAGCGCCTGGGTGGTGCCCAAGCCCGTCGTATCCATCGCCGTCCATGGTGCATCGTGTTCTCCTCCGCCCCTCCCTACGCAACAACTGCTCGGCTTTTGCTGCCTGGTTATGATCAGCGCCATCTACCGAAGGGCATGGAACTGCAAGTGCACAGAAAGCCCGGCATGCTGTCCGGCTGTTCATTCCCAGGGTAACAGATACCGTTCACTTCCTTTTCGACTCTGCGTCACTGCCATTATGTGGGGAGGCCTGCGGCGTGCCGGCCCGCGCTTTCTGCATTCTCGTCGCGCCTATGTGAAGGCAGTCGTGGATCGGTGGCCGGAAAGGGCATAGCGTCGATCCACGCACGCGCTGTGTGGGTATCCACCTTCATCCAATTGTGTCGTATCTACGTGCAGGGTCAAAACGTCAATACATGTGCAGTAAGGATATCTGGTTAAACGAAGAAAGACGCAGTGTCCCATAGCGACACAAGGCCGGATGTTCAGTTAGCAACGTAATTGTTTCCCCTGTCGGGGCCTCTTGACTGAGCTGGACCACCGCATTTTCTTACTGCTGGCCATAACTCCATGTTGTCTGATCAGGCCAGGGAGGGGACACGCACGTCCTTTCCCTGGCGTCGCTCGGTCATGAACTACCCCGATCCCTTCCGACCGGTGGCGGGACCTCGGCGTGGCCTCCACCATCCGGGAACCAGCCACCAGTCGGAAGGGACCGGAAAGGACAGGCCAACAGAGGTAAACTAAGTAAAGCATAACTTAAAGGAGACACACGACAGGGGACTGGTTTACAAAAAAGGCAAACCAAGTAAATTCAAATTTGTCCGGAACACGCCGGCTGCTGAATCACGCTGTAGAAGTGCGAATCTTTACATGGAGCTAATACGAAAGCAGTTGATCAGTGTCGCAGCGATGATGGATGCTCCGCTTCGGAGGATCGTTCGCCAAGCCTGGCCAGTTTTGAGCAGGCCGCTCCGCAGTCAACAACCCAGGCCCATCGCGGGTAATGCATCCGATGCATCAGTGAGTCAAGCCGCAGCACAGCCGGCAGCGGCGGCCACACCTGTGGAGGCCATACCGACATCCACTGCAGGAGCCGAGATCATCATCAGCTGTGCGCAGTGCTGCAGACAACCAACATTGTGTTACGGGCAGAAATTGCTGATCTCATGGTGCCGATAAAAAATTCTGTCCGCGGATTTTGCAACTTCATTTATCCGCAATGGTCACGGGCGTCAATATGCATTCTTGAGTGAGTCACTTGCCTCCCCAGCGTCCAATCTGGCCTCTCCCCAGGCTTCTAGCGATAGAAAGAAACAGGACATTAAAAATTGCACCCCAAATTATGCCAAATTTCAATAAGGCTTGTGCTAATTGTTTCCAGCTAAAATGAACATACCAAATTGTGATTGATATGTTATGTTCAGTTTTGTGCAGCTAGCCGGGACTGTCACACTTTAAGAGCTCCACTCCTGCTCTCGGCTGCGGCTGGCGGTCGTTTCTGGCTAGCAAGCAACCGCTCCAGCATGAAGGTCAGCCGCTCCTCCGTTGCGCTGCCTGCTCGGACTACTGCATCATCAGCGCCGCCGAGCGTTCGACCTGCTTGCCGTCACTGATCAGCTCGAGCCCACGGGATGGGCTTGGATGGACTTCGGTTGGCTTGGCCCGGCTTAGCCTGGTCTGCCTTACCTTGGTTGGGCCGGGCCGGCGCCCGAAACATAACCGGAACTGTCACAGTAACCGTACGTCTGGACCGAGAGCGGACTGCAGCAGGGCCGCGGGAAGGCCCAGACCACGTCAGATCGGATCGGATCGGTTCGGATCGGGTCGTATCGGATCAGGTAGAGTTGGATAAAATTGGGTCGGATCGGATCGGATCGGATCGGATCGGGTCGGATTGGATTGGGTCGGGTCGGGGTAGGGCGGGCGAGGTAGGGCGGGGCGGGCCGGGCCGGGCTGGGTGAGGGCCGGGGCCGGTGCCAGGGCCAGGATTAGGATCGCGACCGCGACGACGACCGGGACCTGGGCAGGGTCAGGTTCGGTCCAGAGCCGGGGCGGGGACGGCGACTAGGGCCGGGGCTGTGTTGGACATGTATGATGTGATTTGATCTGTGGTCAGACCACTTCGTGTTCGATGCCCCAACCAGCCTTGGTCATATCCCCTGTCAACCCGGTTCTGCCTGGTTCTGCAGATCACAGACCATATCACATCCTAACTTGATCTGATCTGACCTGACCTGTCCAGCCTACCCTGCTCCAGCCCAGTGTAGTCCAGCCCCAAGTTCAGGCCATCCCCCATCCAGCCCAGCCTCAGGGCAGGCCAACTCCCTGTCCAGTTCAGCACCCAATCCGGTCCGGGCCCCCAGTCCAATTTAGCCCCCAGACCAGTCCAGCCCCCGGCCCAGTCCAGCCCTCAGTTCAGTACATCCCAACCCTGAGATGTCTTGCATGCAATATGGCATCATCATGTTTGACTGATGCCATTCAGGGAAGGAAGACCCCGAGATTAGCAATTGCCCCTCCGTTGCAAGAGCGCCGCTGTTACGCGCTGGCTGCTGTTGCCGTCCAGAGTAGAACCCGGCAAAGGGCGCTAGTTGGCAGCCTTCCCCTGCCGGCGGGCGGTTGTCACCAAGCACAGGGGCGCCGTCGCTGGACATCGCCCAATGCAGAAGTGATGCCGTTGAACGCCGGCGGGTCGCCGTCCTTCAACAAAGGGGCTGGCAAATCAAGCTGACAATGTGAACGCGACTTTGACCAGATGGCAGAGCTAACTCCGTGGGACTCCGATCTGGCATGGCATGGTCGTTGTAGTTAGGATGCTCGGTAAGCCGGATTGATACGTGATAATACAGACCGCCATAGTTCGGGGACGACTTGTGCCAAAGGTTACGTGCTCTGTATGATACCCAATTAGCCTTAATTGTGTATTTTGTGCCCGGGCTTGCCAGCAAAGCGGTCTTCATTCATAGGGCGATCCTGGGGGGGGGGGGGGGGGGCACGGGACCATGGCCCCCCAAAAACTCTGAGAGCATGTTTTGCCCCCCCCCCCGAAACGTTCCCAGAACTTCATAAAAGTGTCTTCTACTTACCGTCTCTTTAGCTTTGATAGTGCGGTATCAAACATTTTTTTCCGTTCGTGAAAAAGCTTGATGAAGAAAAGTTGGCAGCGATTTGGATTGCAAACAAAACGCATGTTGACGCGGCTTGGCCATACCCGACGCAAACATCGTGTTTGATAAGTGCGCTGCACCTCGGATCCCACACCAGCCAGCTGGCGACAAACGGTTGCCCCCCCCGCCCAAAAAAAACAACTCCAGTCTAGATCCGCCCCTGTCTTCATTGACGTTTGGTAATTGTTGTATGCGAGGGCGTTTTGCGTTATATTTTGTGCTGGACAAGAAAGATTCGGATATGTAACTGGCATGCATTGTTTTAACGAACGCGCTGTGAATGAGTTTCATAAAAGTTACGGCGGGAATATGGACTGTGAAGCTGTATATCTTGTGGCAGCTTCAATCTTAACCCATTTTCGTCAGTTTCCCACGTCCTTCTTCCGATTGGAGCATAGAGACAACTGGTCGTTGTGAATTATTATAAAAGCAATTCGGTGTCTTGGGTTAATGCTGGCTTCAGACAGGCGCATAGCGCGTCGAGCCGGCGCATGAGCCATATTTACATAGCAAGTCTGGTACCTCCCGGCATTTGCAACGGAACACATACGTTTGTCATCCGGAAAATGTCACCTGTGTCGTTTGCCTCAGGGTATATACACCTTGGTATATATGGAACATCTTCAGATTGAATATACGTATACATACATATATATATATATATATATATATATATATATATATATATGTACGTGTCCTTGCGACTTTATTGCCATGTAAGTCAAAGAAATACCAATAGAAAATTGCTGGGAGACACGTATAACATGATTCAGAAACATTCATGCTTCACGCCACGCCAAAAACGCGCTTGCGATGTGCTAATTCAGATTCCCATGAAATGTTTCAGTTGTGGTCACCCGTCCCTATGGCATCCTGCATGCTCCCCACCCTTGATCTGTGTCCTGCCAACAGTGTACGGAATCATTTATTGTATCATGAATAATGAAAATATATCATACTACATGCATACGTAAAGTCACTTTCGGCTTAAGGCGGTTGCGTACCCCGGGATCTTTCACCCAGGTGGGGCAATTGGGTCGCAGGGGGCCTGTGCAACCACGGGAACCACCATCACAGCTACAGCGGTCCTGCTTTGTTCCTTCAGAGACCTTCTCTGTTTTGGATGCTGCTTTGATGTCTCGGAAACATCTGAGCCTTTGCGTCTGTGCAAAAACCCACATCCGCTAGCCGGTCTGCCGCCACATGGCCTGCAAATTCACATGTTTCTGCCGCGAATGTCCTGCGCACGGAGGATATTCACGGCAGGAGTTGACCGTGTGACGGCTTATTGGGCAGCCGTAGGTCGCGATTTCTCGGAACTGAAACCATTCACATGAGGCTGGAGCAAAGACGTGGGAACGTTTCCAAAAATGTGGAGGGGGGGAGGGCAGGTTCGGGGTATACTGAAGAAACTTTTACTGGGAAGCAAGCCCCGACGACCAGTGGGGGGGGGGGGGGGGGAGGAGAGCTTGAGAATCTTACATGCTCTTGATTCATGTAACACTGTCGTGGTTGCTATGCTAGATTTGCACCCATCTCTCTTTCCGACTTGTGCACAATTTTACCTTTTTTACTCTCACACCATTCAGCAAAGCGTACAAAGCGTACTCAACTTCCTAAAATATATTCGTCCATTTCGACAGTACCCTGGGTAGGCGAAATTCTACAAGCAGTCAAGCATTTTGGGTCACTGGGGAGGCATTTACCTCTACGGCTTAGATACTAAAGTACGCTCTTTGCCCGGCTACTCACAGTTTGCAGTGTCCATAGTGCGCAAAAGTTTCTATGTAACAGAATTTCACCGACTTCTTTGCAAGCTCCACTTAAAGGAAAGGTTTCACTTTTGAGGATATTGAAGCAAGCATCAGATATGATGAAATAGGCTCACGTATAGCTATTGTTGTACTTTGAAGTGGAAGAGACTGCTCTAAAGAACAACAAATCAACTACTTAACGTGCTCGCAATTACGTCAGTGGTTTATTGCGTCTCCGTACCTGCACAACATTGATAGAGGGCCAAATGACGGCCTTTGCATTTAGAAATTGTGCTCACGAACACCAAAAATGAACGACTCGACACCTAAATGTCGTTTTTAAAATCTTGGTTGTCGCATGGTCAATGAAATGAGAGGATTTCAATGAAGTTATTATAGCGTCATGGATGCCTCTGTTATCTTAGAATAGTCTGTACCAAACAGTCTGCTCGACTTTGCTGGCGCGTAGCTCAGAAACTAGAGAGGTTCATGTAGTACGAAGGACAATACTGTGAACTGCACCGAATTATCTTCGAGATGGCTATTTCAATTCAAAACCTCAGACAAATATGGAGCATCCCTGTTAAGCTGGATAAGTTTTTGTTGCAGCGTTGCAGGCAGGGCAAATTCGTAGGTGTTGTGAAGGCAGACATGTCCACATGTCGTCATAAAGTTGTAGATGTTTCTCGTTGTATGGTATTTTAGGGAGAAGCTGGCGTTTCCTACAAGACTGGCTTTCCATGCTAGTTACGTCAAATGCACACAATTACAGCAACTGACGTGAATCTATGAAGCACCCTAAATCGAGGCCTGACGGAATTACAACTATGAATACCATTTTCAGCGACCGAGAACCACATGGTGGTTAAAAGGGAAATTTCCAAACTCATCTTATATTAGCATGTCTGCCGAAATATAGTGAACTTTGTGACCTATTTATGGCATTGCCTGAAGTTCGAGACCGCAATCAGTAATGTGCGGTATAATATTAGTAAAGAATACCAGCCACAAAGATGGTGTTCTATGAACACATAAGAATAAAGACTGTGGATTTTACTGTGCGCAGCCGGATCTGAATTGCCACCTAATTTTTGAGTTATATTTGATGATCAATATTCAGTGATGATGACACTCATCACTTTCAGTGATATTTCGCCGCATAGGACAGAACGAAATGCACTCTCTCCTCAGGCTTCGACCAATGGTCGCTCATTGAAGCATATATTGTCAACACATTCGTATTCGTATTGGTTCCCCCAGTCGTGTCCGAGTGGGCCAGACTCCCCACTCAAACATGTGGTAGGCACCTGTGGTTGGGTTTCTGAAGCACGTGTTTGACCTGACAGATGCCAGTGAACGGGAGGCAAAATAGTCTCCACGATTACACGGTATGGCTGTGCCAATGCATTTCATAACACATAACGTGCTCCCCTTGACGGTCGAGGCAGCATTTTCAGACGAAATGCGCGAAGTGGTAGTCAGACGCAGTTGTATCTCGAAGCCGTTCTGACTTAACTAAGAAAGGCTAATGTATTTGTGAATAATGTTGCCATTAATTGCGTGGCTCAACACAAGAAGCATTCAGTTATGGAAAGCGACAGCTTTCTGCTTTAAAACCTTGCTGGTGTGAGACCGATAAATTTCACCGTTTGCCACAATCTCCTCACTGGCGAATGGCGCCGAATCTCGACATTTAGACAAGCGCATTGCACCATCTTTATGGCATTCATGGTGCATGGTGCTGCACTGTTTTGCCCCTGTCCGGCGAACGCACCTGGCGAACTCTTGTCCCTGAAACCAGTACCGCCCAGAAATGTCTCCCACAAACTCGTGGCTTTCTGATCGTCGACGTTAGCACCAGCGGACACCGGCACATATTCGAACATGCCGATCACCTACTGAATACTTACTATAAACACCTTGTGCATTTGAAGCGGTTCACCACCACATGGCTGATGGATAAAAAGTTGCGTAGTTCATATGTCCTATTTGGCAAAAGCACAAGCAACAACACCGACTCGGAAACCAACTCTTAATACTGAATCTACACTCAGTGTAGTGAGACCTGTACTAAAACGCTCTATGTTCTTGTAACGTCTTATGAAATGCCTCAAAATGTTGCATCGATCAGGCAAATAGCGTAAGTATTGCCTTCGGAAAACGCTCACGAACTTCTGGCCTTTCAACAGAAGTAATAAATTTTCAGCCAGACAACGAAACAGAAGTAATTTCTGCAACAATTTATGGAACACCGGCATTGCAAAAACCGTTGCTTTTGCCTCGCATGCTGGATTACACCAACCGTCGATGACATGTTCATCTTGCTCCATGAACCTATACTGACGGGCCTGTAAACAGGTAGCTCTGAGGAACTAAGGATATATAAAAGACGGAATGGTCCTTTCGTACAGCGGGAGTCTACGTTTTGAACCGCAGAATATTTCCATTCGCCGGGCATGATAGGATGAAGCAGTTGCGTCCAATCCGGTTTGAGCAAGATTGTAAAGTAAGTCCGCTAATGGTATGTAAGAAGCCGGGGATCGGTTTACATTGCCGGCCCTACCCTAATAAGTGAGAGGCCTCGGCCCCGTTGCCCTTGCTCGCTCCTCAAACCTCCATGAACTTAAGAATGCGAGCGTACCGGCACACATGTGCATACTTATGTTCAGCTAGCCACGTATCACGTGTGCAGATATATTACGCACTATCGAGCGTAATACATGGATTGGTCAATCATCTCGCATGCCATGTGCTGTCAATAACAGTTTAGGACCGAATTATAAGAACACTTAAGAATGGCATGTTTGGTAAACGATAGGATGTAATATATGATTGCGGTAGCTACCGAATGTAATCCGTCAATATCGTCATGAGAAATGTTCCATTCACCAAGCGCAAATAAATGTTTGAATCAGAACCTGCATCCCATCATTTCTAACAAAGTAACATCATGAACCTGGCAGAGTCCAATGGCAGCCTGGGGCATTTCCTTAGCTGTACCACCTTTGGGTTTAAAAAAAGTGAAGACTCTTGGGCGCCGTTGATAGCCGAAGTCAGTCTTGCAAGTAAGTTGTTCAGTTCAAATTATCACTCGCCGTCACTGAAGCAGAGTGCGATGGAGACATTACTACTAGCACATCCGAAAGACGTAATTCACGTCGACCAGTATCCAACCAAGCCATTGGCGTGTTTCACCACACTTAGTTTCAATAGCTCGAAACGTGAACCGCTGTAAAGTTGCGTAATCCTTCGGTGCAAAAAGCCACGCGCGTTCTTTGGTTTGCCGCCGGCTATGATCTACTTATACAAACGCGTGCTCCTGCGAAGGTCCCCCGTCTGGTGGATAGGCAGGCGTGTGAATGAGCATTCGGCACCCTGTGACCGAAGACTCACGGGACAAAAGCGATTCGAGTGAGACTGGAGGAAAGCTTTGGACTGGAGCATGTAGCCGTACTGATAAACTGCCTTCCGTGTGCAAGTGACGCACAATTCGCGCACAAATCACCAATCATCTTATAAGTCGTGTGGTGCCAGTAACGGTGAGCCGGAAAAGGCAGTTTTGCTACACGAGAATGGAAGTCTAGGGAGAGGCATTAGCAAACGTGGTCACGACAAATTTGCGGCGCAAAAGTCACTTAACGTGTGAATATGGCCATGAGTGTAACGTGCGCAACGTCATTAACCCGGAAGCACGTGAAGTATTTCTTAGACGCGACGCTTAGAGGTTCAAAGATGTTCCTACCTTTGAAAAGTCATAGGGTAGTGGAAAGTCGTGTTCATGATCATCAATGAACCGTTAAGTGTAAATCGAACTCAAAACCAAAATAGAATCGAAATCGAAAGCTTGGAGTGAAATTTTGAGATGTTTAGTGGGGTTTCTAGAACACTGTTGTTACTCATCAAATATTACAATGATCTAACAATAAGTGCAAGCACGAAAAGGTGGGGTACCCTTTCAAGCTCGGGCGATGTCTGAGAGCAGGATAGGCCTGCTGAGAGAGCAGGACAGGCCTTCCGAGTACTGCGTTGCCCTGCACCCTTGTGGTGCCAGATGCAATGCAAACTCCCCTCTCTCGGTCCGTGAGTGACGACTCAGAACACCTCATGCGCCTCTCGGAGACAGAGCCAACAGAGCCGTGCATCATAAACATATGCTCCAAGCACATGCCAGATGCTATATATATATATATATATATATATATATATATATATATATATATATATGCATATGTATAAATAAACTAATATATATACATATATGATCATGTAAAGAGTACATAAGACACGCGTTTTTGGAAATCGCACGCTGCTAACGTGCGTCATGACGTACATATGGACATGCCAAGCTGGAAAAGATCGGTTGTCAGGAGAAATTTACATTTGGCCTGGCCTAATGGGGTGAAATATTAGCCTTAGAGGCATGAAACTGGCTAAGACTAGCGAGACCTGGCTTAGACCTGGCGTCCCCGGACTTCATGCTTTTTTGTTGTGACGGCAGTGGTTCACATCTACTGCACCCCCATCACCAAGAAAACCGGCGAAGCAGGGCAAAGGTTCACAGTCGCTCTACGAAGGGCACCCGGATGTTCTCTTTGGCTTTCAAAGATCAAAGCACGCAAACACGTTAGTTAGCCCGTAACAACTGATTGCACGGCTAAATCGTAAGCAAGGACATGATGAAACAGCCATTTGCAGCTTGAAGCGCTCGTCTCAAGCTTATGACATTGAGAAGACGTAGCGCCCAAAGTAATGCTGTTAGTAGCCGACTAGCCAATTGTACGATCGTACCACCAGAGCCACCGGAGACCGGAGCTTCCATCTGACCGGAGCTTCCGCGCAGAGGTTCAAGGGGTGAAACACTTCTGAGCCTCTAGTGCGAAGCCCTCCCTTCCGACCGCCGAGATCGCAGCGGTCGACCGGTCAGCGGGACCTCCGCAATTACTAGGGAAGCTCCAAATGCGACCAGTGATCAACCAACCATTGGAAGGTGAGCAGAAAGCTCACCCCCGTGCCCGTAGGGTATAAACTCCCGTAAGGGAACGCAGTGCCTGAAGTTGCCAGGACCGCTAATCGCAAGACCCAAGATCGTACGGCCGGATCCTGGCGGAGATCGGTCGCCGCCTGCCGGCGCCAGTCCGGTTCATGTCCGACTGGGAGCGGGCGCTGCAGGCGGCGGCCGCAGCAGTGTGGCCCAACAGCTCCATCAACGGCTGCTGGTTCCACTACGCCCAAGCCGTCCTCCGCCAGGTGCGATTGCCATAGTGAAAGAGCGGCACACTCACACGTCATGGGCACGTGGATGAAACATTTATCACACGTATTTGTACTTCGATGATGCATAAGGTGATGCGGGATGTACTTGCTCCGAGCTTGCGTTACATTGCACATAGGCTGTTCACACCACACCAATGGGACTATTCTCAGACCCTGGTCAAATGAAATGGTCGCAAGACAGGTACTACGTGACTAAAAACACTACGCCACCCTCTCCCATATATCTTCGCTTGTGTCGCACCGCACGGGGGCTCTGGACGTTAACTGAAGAAAATAAAGGGCATCTTCTGCCACATTTTCTCTTTCGTCGCCGAATACAGTGACGTGCGCGACAACGCGACTAAAAACACTAGGCCACCCTCTCCGATATATCCGTTCATATCTTCGTCAACCTGAGATGACCCTGGCAGCCAAGTTGAAGACTTTCCCCAGTTACCTTATGTTCCAACGACTTTCACCACTATACACGTTAACACAACATCAGTTGTAATGCGTGATGACACATTGCAACTTGGTATTGGTTGCGAACCCATCACGCGACCATTGAAATGCCTTGCATGCTTATCACCTTGACAGGAAACATCAAAGATTGCTAGCTTTACTTCACCGAGAATATCATCACTCGTTCAGGTGTTCTCATATGAGGTTTTGTTCGCTAAGTAGAGAACGTTTCCACGGATGGTGCAGGGGTACAAAAGTTGTTGTTCAAAACATTGAGAACGGGTGCTTTTTTGCGCTCAACGTACAGGAAACGTTTCCGCCTTGGCTAGTGAGAAAATGCTATAGGGACCAAACATCCGGAGTTCCTACGAATGCCGTGCGATGGCTGAGTGACTAGGCGTACGCGCGACCTTAGAAACAGTCGTCATCCGAACGTTCTGACCCTATCTTGTCAATGGCATATCAGGCGACATGGCCTGCTCGCCATCTACGAGAGGCCTCACTGGGAGTGCCCCTTTGCCAGTTGGGCTCGGAAGCTCCTGGTGCTGCCCCTGGTGCCCGCTCGCCACCTCCACGCGGCTTGGGAGCTTCTTCTGGACCCCAACGTGCCTGAGGTGACGGGAGTTGCGAAGTTGCGCCCTTTCACGTGGTCACTGCATTCTTGACCATTATGAGTTCTGACAACGATCCCACAGTCCGACAGCTCGCTTTACATAAATGTTTGATAATAATGAATATCTTTTCTATAATTACGATTCAGTTTGTATCACGTACACGTACGGGATTGGTTCATCATATAAAAGCAAATTCTCAGCACGTGCATACCTGTTTGTTACCAATAGTGTAGCTGCTTGAGCGTCATTGAAGCCATACAGTCCTGCTGAAGTTGGGGAAGAGCTGCCTGAAGCCGACCGCCTGTCAGTCCATGGCCTGGAACGGCGTACGAACAACGACGCAGAGTCGTTTTTTGCTAGGCTAGGTGCCAACATCCCCGCAGCCCACCCCAGCTTCTGGCAGTTCGTAGCCAAGGCCAACGACGTGAGTACTTCATGTTATGTCATGCCTGGATCTACGACTGTTTGTTAGAAATGATTATCGCATGTGATGAAAAGCTTAGAAATGTTGTACCTTAACACACTCGCTTGAAATGGCTGAATATCTCGGCCGAAATTCCTTATGCTTGGCATTTCACCCGTGCACTGATGAGGGCATATATCTTCTAACAACGCTTGCTATTATATCTTCAGAATGATTGTAGCTGTACAGATATCTACAATTTCTTTCTAAACACCATCTTGAAATGTGCCGTTACATTTATGGACACGGCTCATGGCCGTTAAACGGCCTTGATAGGTTTTTAATACATACGTTTGACCAAAAATGTCTTAAGAATCATGTTCGTCGGTAATGTGCTGTGGTATGGTTTCATTTTTCATATATATATATATATATATATATATATATATATATATATATATATGTATATATATATATATATGTATATATATATATATATATATATATATATATATATATATATATATATATATGTATATCTATCTATCTATCTATCTATATATACATTCCTACCCGGCGTTGCCACTACCTGAGCTGTATATTGTTCTCTGCTGGCATCAAATGCCACCGACCTTGTTGACCTGTACCCAGGTTTCAGTGCTATATCTCTCTAGTTACCGAATGTATGGATGGCATTCACTTATAAATTTGGTAACGTCCGGTTTTCAGCGGCAACGCCACTTTCTCCGAAAGTTCACCATTGGTCATTGTCCATTTGACCTTTATTTTGAAATGGTATCACAGGCGCCTAACTGGCATGAAGTGTTTGCTTTCATTCGTATTTGGACTTCAGCGGTTCCCTCATCTGCATGTGACTTGCGATAAAAGATCATCATGGACTGCCGTCCAACGTCGGCGTTGATAATCGGATTACCTGACAACTGGCTGGCCCGTGTCAAGCGCCGGCAGTCCGTGGTTATGGTGTGAACCAATATCGCAGCTTACCTAGTTAATCAGCTGTTGCATTGTGAACATAGTGACAATTCCCGCGTTATTGTATGCAGCTTAAAATAACCTGATAGCATCATGAGTTCGAACTCGGCTGAAACACGGCGTTCTAAAATTTGTTCAAAATTGTATTGACCACCTAAAACGTCCCATAGGTCTGTCCGATTCAGATATGCTCTGAAATGGTCTGGTCGACAGGTATGCTCATCTATCCCTGGTTTTAAGTTTGTGTGCAGTCCGTCAGTGCGTGGTTTGACCCTTATTCCTGATGCGTTTACAATGACAGGCCATCGCCAGCGCGAACAGGAACGCCAGGGCTGCAGAGCTCGGCGTCCTCCAGCCCCACGTTCGCGCGAGGCGGGAGCTGCGCGCTACGAACATCCGCCTGCGGATGCCGGCGGCGCAAGTAGACGCCGGCACCCGGACGGCAGCCAGCTATCTTGAGGCGGCGAAACATCTGTTCCGGCATCGCACAGCAGTGTTGCGAAATATCGAACTGCTTGGTGGCGACGAGCAAGTAAGTGTTACCAAGGCGTCCTCAATGCATTGCCTAACTAGGAGGCCAGCATTCTGCGATGAGTGATAGAGAGGTACCGTTGGCTTTGGGATTGTGGGACCTGCAGCCCTAGTAGTGTTATCACATGATCATTCCAGGAGCATGTCTTGGCGGCTTCATCCAGGTTACATTATAGTTTTTTTGCGCGCTCTTTTAGCTCATCTAACTATAGACCATTTTCAGACATTTGGTTGAATTCTAAAAGCGCTTAAACAACTTAGAGCCAAAGACACCAATTTACAGCGCGAGTTGGACCTCATGGGGACCCAATTGTGTCATCTTTTGAGGTAGCTATGTCCATGGCCTTAAATTCAAACAAGAACAAACAAGGCCAAACTAGATATTGATGGCAAAATATCCAGACGTCCTCAGACAACAAGCTTTAACCTAGATACGTTTTGAAACAAGAAATGACTTAAGGTCATGTGGGGTCACTGACACCTTGTTGTCGTCAGAAAGTCATTATGACAAAGAAATGGCATTGGCTGTGAAATGATGTTGTGAAAATTGTATTCTTGTGATTTGAATCCAGAATCGTATCACATTGTCCCAAACGGCGTGTTCGTCGAAGCAATATGATAATTTACATCAGTGGTCTCTCCTCAGCTTGATGACATAAAAACAAAGCATCCACGTGATCAAGGAAGTCACTGAGCGTCACAAATTTATGCATCCGGGTGAATCTTCCAACCAAAAAGTCGTTCGGTTTTAACTTAGCCTGGCCATTTATGCATGGACCAGTGGCACCCTACCTTAAACGGCATCCCTGTATATGTGAATTGAAGACAAAGGTTCGAATAATGCCACGCAGCACATTCCACGCGCCATCGATCGATTTGAAACCGGGACCAGGCTTCCAACCGAGCCGCCTCACCAGATGCCGCCACTTTTCTCACGATTTGTCGGCGCATTCCGGCGTGGCGGGCAAAGCATACTTTTAGCTTCTCGATTTTGAATTAACACGATCCAACGGGATGCGCGTGACGTATCACCCAACTGGTGTCATGGAAAATGAAGACCAGCAACCACAACTTTAAACAATTGAGGACCCGTTATTTTGCATACAACTTTGGCTAATACCATGACATTATTTGTAGCAATCTTTCGTATTCTCACAGGTGCTGTCATGAATATTATGGCAACATGGTGCCGTTACAGGTAGGCCAACCAGGAACGGAAGCGTACGTATTTCTCAGCCCCAACTTAAAGGCCTAGCCTTTTAAACTTACATCAGTGTCAACCAACCATTCAATGGCCTGCCGTCCATATCGTCGTCCCACTCGTTATTGCAATGAGCACATCAGTAGGGCTCCAGTTCATGCACGTACCGATGCGTGGATGTGCTGCCACGCATGCAGCGTAGTTGTCCATCGTGTATAGTTTCTCTTAAAAACACGGAATCATTTTCAGGCAGATGGTGAAGGCGCTCCGGACCTGCCCCCGGGAAGACAGGAGGTCGAGGAGGAGCCCTGGCCGTTGCCTGTAAGTCTGATCTCGCGAAGGAATGTTATCCTCAAACGTGCTTGACGTCACATCGAATACAAAACAAACCAGCCTGTTTCGACTTCAGCACGATTTGGTGAAGGAAAGACATATCATGGATGCCGCTGTGCCATGTCTCTTTGTTTTGAGCGTTGGCCCCAGGTCGCTGAGGGTAGGGTTCCTTAACAATGTAGTTTGGGTCTAAGTTCACAACCCGTGCCAATCGATGCTTGTTCCACCGGCCCCGACCTCAACAACCCATGTTGGTACGCGGGCTCGATTAACAATGTTTTCGTACCTCGGACTGAAAACGAAGTGCCACGGACGAGTCCTAGCATGCTGTCCAATGCCGCCACACTTTTGCCTTGTAACCAACCTGGCTTGCAAGTCGGTCGCGGAGCAATATTCTTATAGAACACAAGTGGGTGTTGATTTTAATATATGAGTCTAACGCGGCGAGATATTCTATACCGTGAGTGCAGTCAGCAGAAGCCCGTCCGCGCCGACTAGACAATTCGAGAAACTGTTTATTGCAATAACGGCACGTGGAGAACTGTTGCATGTTGAGTCGGTTTTCATTGTAGAAGGCGCACCATCTCTTTTTACTTCCGCACCTCAGAATGCAACCTGAATCAAATGATAAGGTCATGAAAAGATGTGACCTGCATATGCTTGAAATAGATTTGACTTGAAGACATCCAAGTCACGGAAGCATGGACCCAAGGACTAGAAATTTGGGGAACAGAGATATTTCAAAACAATACGTTAAAATGTGCCGCATTTAACTTTTGTGACAGTGCCAAACGTACACGCTCGGCGCTCAAGTTTGTCTGTTAGTCGCTTTTTGGAGCTTGGTGGTGGCATAATTATAGGTCACGGTTTCGGCTTCCATCTATACCTGCCTCACTTGATGCATGAAATACATTATTCAGTATGCGCTTTGTCCTTTGCATACCAAAATGAAGTCATACCACGTTTGAATCGTTTAACCGTCACGCTATGGGAGTTTGCTCACCTTTACCCTGGGAAGGGGAGGGGAAGCTCAGTTTGCTCACCTTCGCCCTGGGAAGGAGGGAGGGGGAAGCTCATAGGCCGTCCTTAGTATTTCAAAAACTAAGCAACGTACAGCGACAGAAACAGAACATTGGAGGACTTCACCAAATTTAATCATGTATGTGTGACCTGACAATAGCAAATGTGACCTTTCACAAGTTTCATCAGGTGACCTGCATCGAATTATTGCTTCTTATATATATATATATATATATATATAGAGAGAGAGAGAGAGAGAGAGAGAGAGAGAGAGAGAGAGAGAGAGAGAGAGAGAGAGAGAGAGAGAGAGAGAGAGAGAGAGAGAGAGAGAGAGAGATGGATAGATGGATAGATGGATAGATGGATAGATGGATAGATGTATGTATATATATATATATATATATATATATATATATATATATATATATATATATATATATATATATATATATATATATATATATACATATACATACATCTATCCATCTATCCATCTATCCATCTATATATATATATATATATATATATATATATATATATATATATCTCTCTCTCTCTCTCTCTCTCTCTCTCTCTCTCTCTCTCTCTCTCTCTCTCTCTCTCTCTCTCTCTCTCTCTCTCTCTCTATCTATCTATCTATCTATCTATCTATCCATCTATCTATCTATCTATCTATATCTATATCTATATCTATATAAATAAATATATATATATATATATATATATATATATATATATATCTGCATAGATTCTCGGCATTTGGCTGAGATCAAAGTGTAGTACTGCCGCCCCTCCCCTTGTCCTAGTGTTTTATTTTATCCGTGTATTTGTGTATTCACCGTATCACGAGATGTCCCCCTCCCCCCCCCCTTAAAGTTGTATGCCCACTGTGTGGGTGCAATTGATCCATATTTGTTCCGTGTATTGGTGCAATCGAATGACAGTCAAAACGAGATGCTGCCCCATTGCCTAAATTATGTTCCACTTATTCTCATCTATTCCGTGTGTTGGTGTATTCACGTGACAATGATCAAGACATTCGCACCTCCCTCCATTTTCTGCTAGCGGCGCGTGTGCACGTGCTGTACTGATTATTATTTGATCTGTGCATTAGTGTAATCATATGGAATCAACACGAGATGCTTCCCGTGACCCCGGACTGTGTAGCACTCCGGCGTGTAGCCCCCGCCCGTTCCCTGGGCTGGCCGGCCGGCTGTGGGTTTGCCACTTCCCTGCAATGTCCGTAGGTGTTGGGCAACTGCGGCCTTCTCGTGTAGTCGCAGTTTTGCCACCGGCTTTCCTCGTCTGGCGTCACGCCACGAGGCGACGCAATCTTGTGTCCTCGCCGCGGATTTGCCTTCTGGCTGCGGTGAGGTCGCCGACGGCCTAAGGCCTGCAATCCAGGGAGCATTGACGCGGCGGATGCGGCTCCCGCCGACAGCCTTCCCCCCGCCCCCCGCTCATGCCCACCATGGGCAGCGGGGTGAGCCACCGCTTCACTCCATTGGCGGCACGCTACACCGTACCGTGGCATTATGGAAGTATGGTTTTATTTATAAAACACTGTCGCGTGTAAATGCGCTGCAGACCTTGAGTGCATCCGTTTGTCTTTTTACCATTTCCTATAATGAAACATGACCTTTTATGAACACAAATCTGTTCTGATCAGCATCATATCTGATACGTCCCCTACATGGGGACCAAAATATTGAACACATTTTTGAACATTGGAGGGGTTTCTGGAGCTTACTTTCGCCCTGCCGTGGATGGCCGGGTTGGCCGGCCGACGTCATGTTACCAAAAGGGCGTGCCGTCAGGCTGGCAACATGAAACGCCAACGCATCCTATGGTTGTACAAGCCAACGCCATACAGGCCAAACACCTGACAATGACCAAGGACACCGGCTGTGCATATCAGTGTTGCACGTCCTGCGGCCAGATGTCGCTTTCGGGAGCGTGGCATTGACACATCGCCTTCGGGTCGTCCAATTGTAGGCTGTGTTCCCTGCACGGACACCGCAGCCGGAGGCCGCGCGGCCTTGCCGGCCTGGCGCCATTCCTCAGCTGCGCCAACACTGGGCACCTATTGATAGTGACGGTGTGCTGTCACGTGACCGATGTCTGGTCACGTCATCCGTGATCGCCAGTCGGGTGACGTGACGAACAACGCACTGGCGTCGTCGGCGCCGGCGACCGCTCCATGGGCGCAAACCGTCGGCGACCTCCGGTCACGTGCGAGTGCGCCGACGCAACCGCTGCGCGTCTCGACCAACGGAGATTGGGCGGACGACTCAAGTTGCAACAAGATGCGCTGAAGACATTGAGCACATCCGTTTGTCTTTTTACCATTTCCTACATTGAAACATAACCTTTGATGAATACAAATATGTTCTGATCAGCATCATATCTGATACGTCCCCTACATGGAGACCAGAATATTGAACTCATTTTTGAACATTGGCGGGGTTACTGGACTGGCGGGGTTCCCTTGCGATGCGCTGCCGTGGGTCGGTATCGAAACCCCTAATGTTTGTAACCACTAATGTATCGCAACGCGTAATGTATCAAAACCGCTAGTGCTTCATAACGCCAGATGCACGAAGCACCTAATGTGTCATAACCCCTAAGGTATCGTGACTCCTAATGTACCACAACACCTAATGTATCGCATCTCATAATGCATCGTATCTCCCAATGTGTCATAAGGCCTAACGTATTGTAATCCCTAATGCTCGTAGCCTTTAACGTAACACAACTCCTAATATATCATATTCCCTAAGGTATAACAACACCTAGTGTGTCATAACACCTAATGTGTCGTAAGACCCAACGCATCGTAATTCCTAACGATCGTAACCTCTAATGTAACACAACTCCTAATATATCATAACACATAATGTATCGTAAGACCTGGTGCATCAGAACCAGTGGGAACCAGGAAACAATATTAGGAACCAGGCACATGTCTGGTGGGGAGGCGTGACGGCGGCAGCCGGCAGCGCACAAACATTCAGCGGCGGCCCTACAGCAGAGCGGAGCACGTACTCCAACCCAGACTCTCCCCTCCCCCCCCCCCCATACACACATACCGGATCAAAATGTCGGCATTATGTGTCATTTTATCATCTCAGATAAAAATCACCTCAAAATGCCCCATCAGATGCAAAACATCTAAAAAAGGTGCATGATAACGCTTCGGATGCGAACACGCTTCACAGTGCTTTCACAGAAGACATGCAGGCGGCGCCACAAAAGTGGGCAGCGCCACCGTCTGGGTCCTAGGAGTGCGACGACAACGTGAGGTCCTGCGCTGTCGGCTAGATGGCGCTCTCAGTCAGTACCGAGCGCAAATTTGGTACTCAATATGCATCATGTTAATGTCACCAACTTTGCCTTTCGCCATTCTAAAGCTTCTGATTTGCTCATTTGTAAAATCAAATTGGCTGCATCATTACGGCAGTCCCAGCTGTCCAACAGCTTTCTGGTCACATTCAACTTGTTTTTCCTCCAACAGCAAGTGGCCAAGGTTTCCGCCCTTTCCATTTTGAATGTCTTTTTTTTCTTTCCATTTCCAATTTGAGTGTCGTCCGCATACTGCACAACGATAGCACCCTCTCCGATGAGTCCAAGGTTATCATGGTAGTCATCATGGTAGTCATCATGGTAGTCATCAAGGTCACCAAGGTAGTCATCATGAACGCAAAGTGGTATGATTTCTTCATACAACCTTTGTCTCTAAGCGATCGTGGCTTCGGCTATGGTGGCCGCGTTTGCAAGTTCATCCCGAAAAGCTCTAAATTTTGTCCACGATGTAGGACGAGGAACGACCAGGGGTCAAATACCTATTAACTCTTTCTTCATGACATTTTATCCTTTGCAGCATCGTCATTCGTAAGCGACGGACCTGAAACGACCGCCATCAAACAGCCAGTTCCTTGCGGTGCTACGCCTCTGAAGAGCTTTCTGAAGAGCTACGCCATGAGAAGCTTTCCTCTTTTGTGATGGGCATAGGCCAGGGACAAAACGAGCATTAAACGCGTTTCTGCTTGCCCAGCCCCTTTGACCCGTCACTTTGCGGCAATGCCAAGTATGCCAATGCCAAGTAATGCCAATGCCAAGCAATGCCAAGCAATGCCAAGTAGTTTTGACGTTGTTTTGGCGTGGGATCATTTTATTTGGATCCTCTTTACCGGTCTGCGGCAAAATTGTGAGCGTGAAGATATATCAAATAAAACAACTAAGATAATTGTGTTTCATCGCGGCCAGCAGAACGCGCGCCTTACGAGTCCAGAGCCCGATGTACTAAATTATGGCCTTTACAACCTGTACTGGTCGAACTTATACACATGTATCGTCGTTCATTTTTCTCACTTCTTAAAATGCTGGTTGAAGTAACACATTACTTCATAATATGATCATTCAGTTGAATTCGTGGGGTCAAATACCGTTGAATTAATGAGTGAGCAAAACAGCTTAAATTGTCGGTTAAAAAACAGATTTCTAATGCACTTCAACTCCTGCGTTAATGAGGCATGGCGTGTTACATGTGCTGTTGTCTGGAAAGATGCTACTTTTCACATTTCACCACGTGAAAACATGCTTGTAGCCCAGAAACTAGACATGTAAGGAAATCCGACTTTGGTGGCACTGATGGCAAAGTTCGCAGTTCAACAAATGCCGACGTCAATTTCTTTTAAACTGCCAGAAAGCCTCTGCTGCAATTTTGTTGTGGTGTCAGAGTCTGAAGTGACTACAAAACACACCTTGCGAGGCCAATGGGTGTGCTGCTTCACCGTATTAATGAGTTTCGCTGAAAAGTCACTGCAATTCGTCGATGTTCTTAGCATACACGTTGGAAATTGTTATTCACTCGTGGTTTCTCTGCCATTTTTCAAAGCAAGCACTTCGAGTAATGCATTTGATCTCTGCTATGGCTAATTTTTCTTGCCACAACAAACAAATGAATGAATGAAAGAATGAATGAATGAATGAAGGACGGCTGCCGGACGGACGCTGGCAACATACCGTGCCGACGCGTTCCTTCGTTTTATTACTACTTTTGATGATGCTCGCTGTCGACGATTGAGCAATCAACTGATGGCATTTTGGCGAAACGAATATGTGAAATTGCAACACTTTCGGTGCAACTGATCATTCACTGGGCAGGCAGCATAACGACAAACAGGCGGTAAATACTGACAATGAAAATGTGCACGTGGTAAAGTAGATGTCAACACTGTCCCTGCTACAGTTTTGACGATAGCATGTTGTATTCAGCGAAGTTTTTTGAAATGCCGACATTCCTGGCTCGCGCGACGATTTTCGGCGCAGCTGCGTGCCGCACGAACTCGTGTTGAGGCATGGACTGCCGACGGTACGTCTTTTGTTTGACATTTGGAAATTGGATTCGCGCCTCCACCCACTCTGGCTTCTGCGTTATGGTGTAAAACGCAAACAATCGTAACAACAGGCCAGGTCCATCTTGACCGCTTCTGTGCGCATGACATCAGACACGTGCGGCCACATGTCTGACGCCACACGATTTCCCGTTTAACATGCGCCCGGTTGGACGGTTGAATGCCCTTCATTTACATGTAGGGTCAATTTGACCCCCTAATATGTCAAGAATTAAGAGAGCTAGAAACATTAGATTCACAGGGTGTATTGGCTTGCACGTGAACTCACTTAGATTAAAGTTCCTGGGCCGTGAGTTTTTGGACAAATAGTGTCAAACAAGGTTCAACTCTAGGCTGGTCCCCAAACCGCCCCTGAGCCTAGACATCTGTTCTAAGCAAAAGGTCACCTGCTCGGCTACCGTCAGTGGCCTTGTTTGATCTTTTCAAGGTCATGGTGACCAAAATCATACAAAACTGCTTTGGGCTTTCATTTAAATAAGTAGCAAAGATTGCACTACGCAGCCCGTTCCCAACACAAAATGTTGCCCTGGGTTATTTAAGATCAGTGGCCTATTCTGATTTTAAAGAAGTTCATGAAAGATGCAAAATTCGGTTTCTGTCATCAGTAAACTCAAAATGAACACCAGAAACTACCTCATACAGCGAGCCCTAGAGTAATGAAACAGGTTAGCTTTGACCTTGGTCTCACGTTCATACGAAACCCTAGGTCAATGGAGTTTGTTCATTTAATTGCTGCATAGCCAAAGAAAGTATCTCGGAGATATGTGGCTTCGTCTACCACTCCGTTCTTGTATCCGTTCAAGTGACGGCTAAGTTTCTGGCACCAAAGGATCCGCTATTCAATTGTCTACAGCTATGCAAAATTTAGCGCGGCGACGCCGCGCCGTTCGGAAACCATTTCAGAAAACCTACGGGGGACAATTTGACCCCCACCCGAGCGCGTGTCAATTGTCTGCTGGGACGTGTCAATATCTTGTCGCTCCCTGCTTGCCAAGATGTGGCTGCTTGTTGGCTTTCTCGTCGGTCACATTTTTGGATCGCCCATGCAAAACCAACGGGTCCAAAACGGCCTTTCCACCACGTGCCACGCCCCAATCCCGGATGGACTCAAGCGGCCCGCGGTCTAGCCGTGGAAAACCGCCTCAGGCGTTTTTGATGGGCGTGTCGGTGACGCTTGGAGACGCAAATTTGGACACTTAACGTCGTGTCCAAACCTCGCTCGTCAGTGAACCACCGTTCGGTCCCGTGGGCGGCACTGCGCTAAACGGAACAGACAGACAAACACACACCCTAAGCAAATACTATATAGGCAAGTGCTTGCAGACTTATTTCACCAAGTGACGGGGTTCCACGAACGTATTCCACACCTTTCAGGATATTTCCTGGCCGACCCACATTCTGGCTGCCGGGATGCTTAATGGTAACCCAGTTTGATGTGCTGACTACCAAGGACTTAGGTCAGTCATGAGAAACCAAGTACATCAGCAAGGCAGTTTTTTTGTGCGACATCATGGGTTGAATCGTTTACAGCCTTGACCGGAGCTGGTGAGTGACAGCCCATTCCTTACTCACCGTTTTTATACGCGTCTGCGTGCTGGGAGGTGGCTATTTCAAATTGCTGAAGAAGTCCTGTAGCATCTGTTTCAAGAGCCAATCATAAGCATATGGGGATATCAATAACTCGAATCCGAGGGAAATGTTGCCATGGCGCTTACTGTTTCCATGCCATTCATAATGCGTCCAAGCTGGTGCAGCACAGCAAAGCAGCACCACGAAGTGATCCGGAGAACCATTGAGGCCCTCTCCTGTAATTGGCACACGCTCTGCTTGCTGTAGCAATGAGCGCGCTGAAAATCCGCTTCATTTATAGGTGCCTCTGATCTCAACCGTTGAAAATTATTCTACACGCGATATGAGTCGCTTGGCATTTCTCAGAGTAAGGATTTGGGTAATGCGTCTCATCGCCGCCATCTCACCTTTCTCGCCGCAACGACTGAGTGTCTGACGGCTGACGACTGGACGTCTGCAATTTGTGGCGGGCGCGAGCTCCGTCGTTTCAATTGAGATTCTTACCGGCGGCGGCCGAGCGATCGACCGATGGCATTTTGACGGCACACGAATGTGGGATTGCGGCTTTTTAGGTGGATCTAATATTTGGATGGGGCGGGGCACAAAATGGCAAACAATTAGGTTGCCAAAACAGGCAATGATTCCATGCATGCGGCGAAGTAAATTTCACCACGATCCCGGTTGTTTCCATTCGCCAGAAAGGCTCTGTGAGCTATAGCCGGGGTCCCATACCTTAACCTGCCGGGCTATTCTCGGTTGCTCATGAGCCCTCTACATTGGTATAGGGCGTTTCCAATTCTCTGTCAATTGCTTGCTTAGGGCCGTACACTTTTATCGGGGGCCATCTAATTGCCTGCTTGGGCACATTCAGACGGTCGGGGAACTTCCACACTGGGTTTTGGGTACATCTCTTCTGAATGGGGGTCTTTTCTGAATGGGGACTATCTGGTAACCTGCTCGGGCACATCCGATTGTTCGTGGGACAGTCCAGTAACAGGATCAGTAAGCACGAGCGATGACATAAAATAACGGTGGTCTCTGACCCAATTTCAAACCGGGGTCCGATTTCAAACCGATTTGTATCCGTTTTGGCTGGGGGACAGAAAGGACTGGTTAGCATCAGTGGGCGTGGGCATGGGCATGGGCATGGGCATGGGTTTTGCCATAAGTCGGGTTTTGACGTGTTTTTTACAGGATGGTGACGTCACTGATGCCGAGACTTCAATGCCGCTCGGCCGCTAGCTGTGGTGTGTACCGCTGCTGGACAGCCGGAAAATCCGAAATTTTCCAACAGATAATGAACAAACTCCTATGGGGGGAGGTGCATGCGATCAGCGAGGCGACTATGCAAAATTGAATGGCCAACATGTAGTATGAAAGCTTATGTCACTAGCCATTAGGTACACTGCAAGGGTATGAGAAGTGTGAACGGACACATGGCAATTATACGAGATAAAACGGCCAGAACGCCGGGCTCTCTTCGTATCAACAGTGAACAAGCTGCCCGCGGCGGGTGTATGTGGCCAGGTAGCCAGTCGCCTTTTTGGACCAGGCAGCCAGTCGCCTATTTGGATTAGGTAGCCAGTCGCGTATTTGGACCAGGGACCCAGTCGCCTATTTGGACCAGTAGCCAGTCGCCTATTTGGACCAGGGAGCCAGTCGCAACTTAACTCCGAATATGATGATGTACTTTGCAAGCTTATGCTTGCAAAGCACATCATTTATTTAACATTACCATAACGTCGGCGTTTAAATTACAAAACCTTACGCGAGACCTGCTGCAGAGATAGTGAGCTGAGATATCGTACTGCCTTTATAACGATAGCGAAGGAACTGCCGAAATTAGGTGCATAATAATGTCAAGCTCCGAATATGCAGAATTTCATGTAGAGCATGATTGTGCGCCAATTGGAAGTGCCCAGCGGTAATAATATAATCAGGGTAAGCGAAAAATATAGCAGAAAATGCTGCAGCAGACGACAGACTTGTCACGGTCCCCACTCACTCGCACCACTGGAGGTGGCACGACCATGGGGACTGAGGCAGTGTAAAATCGCAGAGCGTTGAAACGGCTGGCCGTATGAATGGAGTGCTCCACATTTGTGTAGACTTTTGAACTCAAGCAGCCATCTGGAAGATCATTCGATGAAGTTCACAGCCCTGTCCTTGAGACGTAAGCCGCTCTGGTTTCTGAACTACACGCCCACGAAGATGTACACACTATTTCGGGGAGATTAGTTCAAGGTCATCCAGGTATCCATGATGCTAGCATAGCGTCATTTACGTAGTGCTATTCCACTGGCAGTACGGCAATCAATGCGAGGAAAATAATATTATTGAGTTGTCTACATCTGGCGTTCGTGAGTACGCTTTCCATATATAACGCCCATCAATCGGTTCTCAATCAAAGGTGTGCGAGGTGCAATGACGTAATCAGACATTGACGTATTTAGTAGCATGTTTACTTAACAGAGAAGCTGTGTTGTCTTCAGCGGGTTTTCCACTTAAAAGTATACTAACAGCTCTTGCATGTCACTGGGTCACCTGGACCCCCAAAAACACCAAGGGAATCCAATTTCTAGGGAATCGCTCAATCTGATCGAACAACGTAATGTTAGACGAAGCCATGCATCTCTGAGATGCTTTCTTAGGCAACACAACAAGCGAATGAAGAAATCACACTGACCTTAGGTCAGGTATAAAGATCAGACCAAGTTCAAAACCAACTTGTTTTATTACCTTAGCGCTTGCTGTATGAAGTAGCTCCTGGTGCTCCTTTCGAATTGATTGATAACACGAACTGCATTATACACTTTTCATGGATTTCCTTGAAGCCAGAATAGGTCATTGACCTAGAATGACTCAGTTCAACATTTCGTTTTTAGGAACATATTGCCTAGCGTAATCCTTGTCGTTTATTCAACTGCAAAACTCAGAGCGGTCCTGTACCATTTTGATCACCGTGACGTTCAAAAAGTTCAAACAAGGTCATTGACCTTAGATGAACATGTGACCCTTTGCTTAGAACGGGTTTCTAAGTTCTAGGGGCCCTTTGGAGATTAACCTGCCATTTGACCTTGTTTGACCTTATTTGTCCCGAAGGTCATGTCCTAGGAACCTCAAGCCTCGACCTTAGTGAGTTTACGCACAGGTTAACACACCCTGGGAATTTGGTTTCTCTAGATCACTTAGCTACTGAAATCTCCGGGGGTTAAATTGCCCCCCACACCACCCGAGGAAAGGGTATCCAATCAACCACCCGGGCGCGTGATAAAGTATACGTATATAAAGTATATATATATATATATATATATATATATATATATATATATATATATATATATACATAAGGTATGCTATTAAAGTATATAGTATGGAGTTATAGATGTGAGTTAGCTTATTCCAGAAAACTTAACGTTCGCCTCAATGCCATCAAATGCGAAACTACATTCCGTTTGAGTACATATGAGCTATTCACAGAGGCCCTGTTCTCAAAGGAATGCGGTGAAAACTTTTTAAGAACTTTTAAAAACTTTTCAGCGTTTATCTTCTAACTACACACTTGTCATCAGTGATTTCAGTTGTTTGTTATTGCGATATCAGTAACCATTATGTTGACACATTAATATTATTTCATTAAAATTAGCAGTTTAGCTCACTATACCAATGGTTCGTGTTTTTATGGACAAGCATGTTTCAATATATCTCCGGTGAACGGTCACGACCATCGCTCAGCCGCAGCGCGACACCTGCGCCTGAGTATTGCTGTAGTCTGATCGTCTGCATTGACCGCGTCACGACCGGACTATCCGCGTGGTTTGCGTCGGTGTGCTTTGTTGCCCCGCACGTCGGGGGGTTGCGGGGCGGCGCGGCGCACCCGGTCGCACGTCGGCCGATGCGCAACTGCATGCGGAGTCATGAGCATCGTTAAATGAAACAATTGGCGTAGAAGACAGCTTGTCTAAATCGCGCGAGAAACTAAATACGTTATCAACCCCTCTCATCTTGCCATCACACTGTAATTTCTGGAACACTGTCAGAAACATGATCGGACTTTTTACTGAACATGCATCCCATTTCGAACCATGGTCGTGTCCTGGGCGTTGTCTGGACGCATTATGGTTACTCCTGGCTGCTTGAAGCCACGTAGCAGCCGTCGGCGTGCTGTGCTGGGGCCATGACTGGATCGCGCCTTTCCGGCTTTAAGCGTGACCGTGTACCTTTTGACACAGTCGGTCCGCCCTGCCGTTGAGCTAGGGCCGCTCTTAATGCCATCGAATGAGAACAAAAGACGGCGCGGGCCGTCCGCCGGCTGCCCCTGCGGAGGACGCCATCGGGCTATTAGGTCAGTAGAAGCGGTCATGCAGGTCTGTCACAGGCTGCCTCGTCATATCCGCTAAGCCATTAAGCTCAACTGTTGGCAGCCTGTGAGCCCCGATTATGCCTTGGCCGTACCGGGTGGCGGCGTACGCGGCCTCCCTCCATCAAACCAGCTAGTATGCCTACGTAAGTAGGCTGCCACACCCATGGCTTGTCACCCTGACGCAGTGGCGCGTCTGCCTTAAGGCCCCATCCTGCCAAAGTGCACTGAGGTCCCACGCTGCCAAACTGCGCCTAACACCAAGCATGCCATCAGCTGACCGATTTATGTGCGAAAGGATCGCACTAGGGACTCTTCGCGCGCTTTTGGCGTCACCAGTGTACCGCCAGGCGACATCATCGACCAGTCGTATCGGTGCCGCTCTTCCCAATTTCAGCTGTGAAAAGTGGGACGGCCGGTGGTCTGTGGATCCCTCCAGGCAACCACCGTCCCCAATAACCAGCAGCGACCCCAGCTTGGCCGTGGCGAACTCCAGCAAACTCCGTGAACACTCTGTCACCTGGTTGTAGAGTCATGCCCAGAGAACTGTTGTGTTTTTTGTGCAAGGTGCTGGATTGCATCTGTAGCAAGATTTCATCATTCTCAACGATGTCATCACAGTATGAAGTAGCTCACACTAGCGTAAGTCGCCGCTGGCTGCAATTTAGATATTTTAATTCGGTTGGTATCTGAAACACGCTCATCACGCCTGGGGCTGCTGACAACTTGCTGTTTAGCCGTCATCGTTTTGAGCAGCCATTGGCATAAGACCATGTTTGAAGTGCTGGGATGTTGGAGCTTGAATGATTGGCGATTTCTCTTGCTTTTAGTTAGCAGAATATATATGCATATACATATATATATATATATATATATATATATATATATATATATAATATATATATATATATAATATATATGTGGTGTGTGTGTGTGTGTGTGTGTGTGTGTGTGTGTGTGTGTGTGTGTGTGTGTGTGTGTGTGTTGTGGTGTGTGTGTGTGTGTGTGTGTGTGTGTGTGTGTGTGTGTGTGTGTGTGTGTGTGTGTGTGTGTGTGTGTGGTGTGTGTGTGTGTGTGTGTGTGTGTGTGTGTGTGTGTGTGTGTGTGTGGTGTGTGTGTGTGTGTGTGTGGTGTGTGTGTGTGTGTGTGTGTGTGTGTGGTGTGTGTGTGTGTGTGTGTGTGTGTGTGTGTGTGTGTGTGTGTGTGTGTGTGTGTGTGGTGTGGTGTGTGTGTGTGTGTGTGTGTGTGGTGTGTGTGTGTGTGTGTGTGTGTGTGTGTGTGTGTGTACATATATGATATTCAACTGGAGAATTTCCCGTACTCATTTCCCTTTCTCGCGTCTTAATGTTGACAGAATAGTGAGATACTGCATAATCACGCGGTGTAGATATTGTAGATATTCTACATAGCAGCTGACTGGACGCCATTGCTTGAATTAGGTACGATATGTTTCGCCCTAGATAACTCTAATATTCCATTTGATGTCCATTGTGGACATTGGCCCAGACTATGGAAACCATTGTAAAACACAGATGACATCATTATCAGCGGTATACTGGCACGGTGCTGAGTCATAACGGTACCACGGCGAGCTTTTGCGGCCTAGCTCTCTACCTGACGTGGACGGGACAGGCTGCACGCATATCTAAAAAAGGTGCGTCTATTTGACGTCAGCACTTGCCTGGATACCTGCACGTCAGCACTGCGGTGCCGGAAATGGGTGCTTTCGAGGACTGCAGCGCCGCGGTCGGTGGCAATGGTCGCAACTTGATAGCCACAAAACTGCTGGGGGTGGGCGATACGCTGATAAAACTGGTCGAGAGGGTCGTAGACGGCAATAGGGCTGTCTGGGGAGGCCGTTGCATGACGCGTCACAGCTTACGTTGAAGGCGAACTGGCAGGCTCAACGGGCGTTAATGGCGGATCAGTCGTTACAGCTCGTCGTGGTGAAGATACGCCCGCTGCAGTACTGGTGGCGCAGGCCGGTTGTCACAAGTAGTGACGGAAACCAGTGGTGCACACCGCTGGTGTTGGTGATGGGCACGCTGCCACAGTTAGTGTTGGTGACGGGTCCCTATCACACTTGGTGTAGGTGGTGAGCACGCCGCCACAGTTGGTGTTGATGACGGGCCCGCCGCCACAGTCGGTGCAGGTGACGGGCCCGCTACCACAGTCGGTGCAGGTGACGGGCCCGCTACCACAGTCGGTGCAGGTGACGGGCCCGCTACCACAGCTGGTGTAGGTGACGGACCCGCTACCACAGCTGGTGTAGGTGACCAGCCTGGCATGGTACCGAAAGATCCTGCAAGAACCAAGACCCTGCATAACATTGTGCCAAGAGGTTCAGTAAGAACCAAGAGCTAGACTGGTACATTTTGGAGTTCGGCAAGGACCAAGATAAAGCGGAGGATAAAGCTGAGGTCCATCAAGAATCAACCCGATATGGCCTCAGCAGTCACAAACACAGGTGATCGCAAGCTTCCATGACAGTATCTTAGCAAAAACACCAGAGAGCACGTGCCATAACACGCAACACAACGGTAGAATCTGACCCAACCTGAACTAAACTATTTCGTCAGCTGTTTTGTTTGTATTCCTTCTGGTTAAGGTAAAGTAAGGTAAGGTAAGTTCCGTTACATGTCCGCAGGGGCTGGGCCACCTGAGGTGCTCCATAGGTTCCATTCCATAAGATAGCGTTATAATCTGCTGTATTCATGCGATCTATGATTCAAAATACATTTTACAATACAAAATCCATTTTGATCGCGTTATGCAGCTTAAACGTCAGCTGCAGTTTTTGCTCTGGTCATTACATTTGACATGGACTTATGCTATGAGCTGTGACTCACTCGCGCGCGCGATCTGCACCGTTCACGCCGGCAATTATTCCGATTACCACCACAATGGCTAGCACACATCACGTGCACTGTCATTGTTGACGCAGGCACATCGGTGTACGGTACACGTCACTTGACCGGCCGCCGCCGGCCAATGCGCCGCAGATGGGCTCTGCTGGCGCGCGCTCTACAGCGTTCACGCCAGCAATCGTTTGGGTTTATACCACCATGGACAATGGCATGCACTGCGAACTTATGACATGCACTGTGACTTACGCACGCGCGCGATATGCACCGTTCACACCGGCAATTGTTCCGACTCACACTAAAAGGAATGACGTACATCGTGCGCACTGTCAGTGTTGACGCAAGCACATCAGTCGAGGGTACACGTCACGTGACCGGCCGCCGCCGGCCATTGCCGTCGCAGATGGGCTCCGCTGGCGCGCGAACTGCACCGTTCACACCGGCAATGGCTCGGATTTACACCACAATGAACAATGTCATGCGCTGTGACACACACACGCGCGCGATCTGCACCGTTCACGCCGGCAATCGTTCGGATTTACATGATGAACAATGGCATGTAGTGCGAATTTTTTTACATATACGGTACAACATGAAGTGCACTGCACAGTAAAAGTGCACTAATCAAAGGACGTTGCAGTTTTGAGGGTGGTAACAGGTATCACACTGGGGGGGGGGGGGGGGGGGGGGTGCTGCCACTGCCGCGGTCGCGTTCACTGCCGCAGGACCTCTCGGTAAACCACGTTGCGCGTGACTGGCATTTCGATGCCGGCAAAGCTGCCCGCATGAGACATGAAAACATACAGCTGCCCGTGTGTGAACACGGGGGCGGGCATTGCGGGCATCCTGTTGTCATTGCGAACGCCACGCTCACGTCACGTCACACACAGCGTGCCGATGATCGAGTTGGGTGCGTCGAGATTACGCATGAGGAGGACTGGCGCGCCGGCCTTGAGCCGGATACAATGTGCCGGCGTGCCAGAAAGCTCGATGCCGTTAAGAACCTCGGTGGCCAACGGCACCGCGCCAGGGTCGGACATACTATCTACGCTCGTGTACACGTGCCCCGGCCCCGGCGGACGGTCAATGACGTGGTCATTGATTCTTTTGACGCCGGCATTGAACACGGTGAGGATGGCCCGCTCTTCGAACCACTCTGTGTCGCCAATGTTTTGCGACAGGTCGGGGTAAATCCAGGCTGCCAACTCAGCCAAGGACCGCGCCGAGCTGCGCACCGCCGGTAGCAGCACAACATGGTCCTCTGTGTAGGGGCACAGGGGCAGCTGGCTGGACCCCAGCCGGCAGAGAAAACGGGTGTACTCACCCGCCTCGGCGTCCCCCTGCAGCTGCGCGCGCATATTGGTGCGCAGCGTGAGGCACGTCACGTGCTGCCACAGGGGAGACGACTTGAGACACGCGTCAACAATGTGACACCTGCCACCGCCCCTGACAACCGCTCACGCACGTGGCGCAGCGCCGCGTCGACGGCCTTCACTGCCCGCCGGTGCACCATTGCCGCCTCATCTCACACCAGCAGCACGCAGCGTCTGAAATCGTCGGCGGCCGGTGAGCTGTTGCGCAGGTCGCAGGTGGACGCGTCGTGCAGGTGGAGTGGGATGCTGAAGCGACAGTGGGCAGTCATGCCGCCATCCAGGAGGCTGGCGGCGATGCCGGACGACGCCACGGCGATGGCCTTGCCGCCGGCGCCTGGCGCCGGCGACGCCGTGGTCCTAGGTGGCGGTGGTGGCGGAGGACCCATAGACGGGCCTCTCTGCGAGTCGGAGTGGCCTGAGGGAGCTTCCACACGCTTTCGGGGGGGGGGGGGGACTACCTCCCCCGTGGGAGCAGGTCCGGGGCCCGCACCTCACAGCCGACTGGCTGCCTTCGCCATCTTCTGCTCCTAAAGGCATGTACACTCTGCCTAGCGCGTCCGTCTCTCCGCCTCATGGCGCTTAAGGTTGTCCAGTTTTCGGCCCATCGTGCCACTCAGTGTTGTAGGACGTGATGCTCCTGGGGAGGACGGCTGTGAAGCCGGTGATCTCGTGCTTACCGGCAAAGACCGGGAAGTTCGGCCCCGGCGGACTACGGTCCACTCACTGCTTTCCGCCGGTGTGGGGTGAGGCGGCGAGGTAACAACTGGCGAGCTGGCCTATGTCTCAGAGGGGCCACAGGGTGCCATCGAGAAGGGGGACGATGTTGCCGATGCTGTGGCGTGCACCTGAGACGCCGGTACAATCGACAGCCCGAACGATGTAAGCAGTTTACTGAACTGCGTTCCAGTCATCTGGTCTAAGGAGATCTCAGGTGGGACAGGATCCTTAGTCGCTGTGGCATATGATGTCTTAGGGTGGCTCAGTTCATACAAATCCCTTGCTTCCCGAAATGAAATGTTCTTCCCGGCTTTCAGTGCGATGATCTCCTTGTGTCTGGCTTACGCCGGGCATGCACGATCGAAACTTAAGTGAGGTTTCTGGTTCTTCCTACAGTTCACACACCATCGGTTCGCTGCAGTGCACTGATCACTCGGGTGCTCCGGTGAAGCACACTTACCACATGCTGGCTGGTTGCAGCAGAAGTCCTTTGTATGTCCAAACATTTGGCACTTAAAACATCTCATGGGGTTCGGCATAAAAAGAAGCACCTTCACCTTCACATAGCCTACTTACTTCAGATGGTATGTCAGGACGATTAAAAGCCAGCGCAATGTTGTTCGTGGGGACCAGCTCCGCACCCCTGCGCACCTTGATGCGGCGAGCATATGTCACCCCGAACTCAGCGAGACCGTCGACTATTTCCTCATCACTGACATCTCTCAGGTCAAAACAGTTGATGATACCCTTTGACGAGTTCTTTGTCCTATGGACCTCCACAGACATCGCCACTGACATGTCCTTTTGCCCCTCCGCATCCCGCACACAGTACACAAATATATCCGAGGTCCTGGCCCGTTCCGCCTCCTCTCCGTTCTGGAACTCAACATCGATTCCACCGTCCTCGAGCTTATCGCATCGGAACACTATTCAAGTCTTACGTGTTCTGTCTGCCCAGACCAGACACGAGCGCTGTGAGACGGCAACTGTATTAACCCGCGAGGCGAGCGGGCGGCGCCGACCCCGGCGGGCGGCGCCCCAGGCAGTACTCCGCCAGTCGGGGCAGCGGCGTACCAAGGTGCAGCAGCACTGCCGGCGCGAGCAGGGGCGGCCTCAGGCGCACGCCAGTAACATCATGATACAAGCACCTTTCCAAACTGATCACACCCATTTCGCCTTTGAAAGCTTAAGAAAATCAAGATTCGAGGGGTAGGCGCTGACGCACTACCACCTGTAGCCTCAGTCCGCCCCTCTTTCGGGGTGCAGGTGTTTTTTTTAGATGAAAGTTGTCATGCATGTAACAGTTTAGCGTGCGACACCGAGGCTCCACACCCACCTCGGAGCCCAACTGGGGGACGACCCACTCACCCAGGGGGTGGTGGTGCCGCCAGGGCTACCCCGGCGCTACACGGGGCGAACGATGCCTCCCACACGGCCAGGTGTAACCGGGGAGACCCCTCCCCGTCCTGACCGGGGTTCAGCGCCGCCGCCCCTTAGCGGTAGCGGGCCCGTCCTTGACCCCTTAAGCCGCTGCGCGCGGCCAGGCGCCCCAAGCGGAGACCCGCACAGACCACCCAGCACTCAAGCAAGGAGCACCCAACCGCAACGCGAGCGACAAGTCGCTAGACCCGTGTGGGGCCCCACGGGCCCCCCACGCCCCCGGATATCCTGGCCAAAGTGGAGTGTTGGGACGCACTGTGACTGACCCGCACGACGCGCCCCTCGGCCACCAGAATCCGATCAACCCGGGGACGTGGGCGAGGGGGCACGGGGGCTGGCTTGGAGCGCCGGCCGGCTGCGGCAGGCAGACGTCGGCCAGCATCTGGCCGCTGAGGCGGCGCAGATGACGACCGATGAGGCGCAGGGTCGCGTGGTAGATGAGCCGCATGCCAGGCTCGTGTTCGGTGTATTGGGTGTTCCCGCTACTGCCGTCGGCTTCGTCGATGCCTTCGGTGTCGCCGACGCCGCCGCCGCCGCCCACCCGCGACAGCCGGTGGCGCACGTCCTCGGACATGGCGTGCCGGAAGGTGCGCCACAGCCGCAGCAGATCGCAGCTGGCACGGTCTTCGACGCCAATCACGGTGAGCAGCCGCCGCAGCTGGCGGGGGAGGGCGACGACGGCCGCCTCCTCCATGGCCCGGTGCCAGTGCTGGCCGTTTTCCAGCAAGCCGTGTACCGAGCCTGTACCCATGAAGGTGGCGCTCACCTGGCCATCCACCGTGCGCAGCTCCTCGTAGGAGCGCGGCCCACGCACGTTGTGGAGGAGCAGGCGCAGGAAGAACGCCTCCCCGGCGCGCGGGCTGGCGGTGTAGACGCGGCCGATGGCTTCAGCGGCGAAGATGCCGGCAACGTCCAGCGTGCCTCGGCGGCGCCGACGCCAGCACCGGGCTCCCGTCTGCCACGTGTAGTAGCGCGGCACATTGTGGCAGAGCAGAGTCCGGGCAAACTCGTCCTCCGCGCACCGCTTGAAGAGGCCAGTGGGCTTGGTGTCGGCGCCAGCGTTCTCCGTCACTTGACGCGGGCTGTTGACGCGGGCGCGGAAGCGCAGCGGTTGGTCGTCGCCGCTCAGGTGGACGGAAAGCTGTTGCGCTGGCGGCTGGTGCCTGTGGACAGGGTAGCCGAAATGCCGCCACGCCATCTCCACGGCGTTCAGGTAGCGGCCCTGCTGGTAGGTGGCGATCTCGTCCACCACCTCGTCCCCAGCCGACACCCAGAACATCACCTGGTCTCCGCCCTTGGTGACATACTTGATGACGTACCGTATGCACGTGACGGCGTGGGTGATGATCTCCATGTTGACATGGTTGCAAAACGCGTTTTTCAATATGTCGCTTGTGCTCCAGAATGTCGTGAAATATGATGAACCAACCGGAATCTGTCAGCGCTACTGTTCACGTTGTTTACATTAGTTGCCTAGAAACGCATGTATGAAGATACCTGCCAGAGGTGATAGTGGTGATCCAGCGCGGCCATATATTTACGAAATCTCTACACAGTAGTGTACGCGGGGGCGGCCGGAGGAGAAGGGGGGGGGGGGGGGGGGTAGAGACTGGGGAGTGTGCCCCCCTCCTCACAGACGCATCAAGTCCGAGGGGCCCTATGTACCAGTCGCGACCAGCGATCAATAAACCTATGGAGGGGTCCGAAGGTCTAACCAGGGGTCGTAATGGCTGGGAATAACCGACAAAGGCCCGCAAGATGGGCCCTGAAATGCCAGCTGAAGGGAATCATGCGTCGATCAGGCTCCAGAGAGAGGAGGAATCGGCCCGAGCTCTGAATGCGCCTCTGGGGGTTTCTGGGGTAACCACCAATACTGAACAAAGGACTCCGCGTCGGTCCGGGCGCTCCCCATTGCCTGTTAAATTTCAAGTCACTCTAAGGCAAGGTAAAGCAAGAAAATGTATTTGATCTGCGGCGGGCTAAATTCAGTGGTTATGAGCATGACGTAAAAACTTGACATTTACCCCAATAGCAAATCCGGCATGCGTTCTCGCAGAGCCTTTCAGCACGAATGGTGCATTTGCTTACCGAGAATAAGTCAAAAGTACCGAGAATATGTCAAATAAGTGACCCGTTATGACGCCGACGTCACGTGGATTGAATCCTTCAGACTGAACTTACGTGCTTTAGGCTTTTGATTGCAGAAGCAAATAAGCCTACTCTTTAAATATCCTAAAAAACTGCTTTTCTAGTCAGTGACATGGTGACAAACCATAATATCACTGAAAGCGTGGCAAGAGCCGGCACCAATGGGTTGAAATTCAACCAATGCACAGTGATGACCGCGTATTTTGCAAGTATGCAACCGGTTTTTAAATATTGTAGCGTGGACTGGACGAGGACGGCCAGTTCTCGCACGGCGCGGGGCGATCGAGTGCAGCATAAGTTTCTTATTTGTTTACAATTTACGGGCGAACAGCGCCTCTGTCTTATGTCAGCCTTCTCCATCATTTCAAAATTATGTCACTGGCAGCACGATTTGCTCTTTCTGGGAAACATCTTTCAAAGTAAAGTGGACTCTCCAATCTTGCTCAGCTGTTTCTTCTCCTTGTACCGCCTCGATCGACCCGCAGCCAATCTTTGTTTGCTGTACTTCGCGCTCCTGTGCAGACACCACGGAACGGTCTGTTCGGCAGACTGTGAAGCGTAATGAATACCTTTTTCGATAGCAACACCTGGGCGAATATTTTTCATGACAGCTCTGGTTATTTCTAGAGCTCCAGTCATCAACTATGTTTAACTCTCTGGCAACTTCGCTTAGCTTTAAGACACGTCAGCCATTGTTTCTTTTCATACTACCGTGTAATGTGCATCTGTTGTATTTCAATTAAACGGCTTTGCTTGTTAGGTTAGTGCTGATGGGTTGGCGATAAGAGAAAACACAGAAAGATAGAAAGAAGGAAGTAAAAAGGCGAGTAGGCTCTACGCTCAGCCATATCCTTACGGATGGCAGACGTCAGCTTTACGTGGCAGCTCATGGCCCCTTACGGCAAGAGGCTCATGGCAAGAGGCAGCTCATGCCCATGTTCGGGGGGGGGGGGGGCGGGCGGGCGGAAGCGTCACAACTGAATAGGAAAGTACACGCCTGCATCGAAATTTTTTGTTCCATGTGACCATCATTAGGCTGTACCCTTCGCACTTACGACAGAAGCGAGATTACAGATTATTATTTTTTTTTCAAAATGCTTGTCGTTTTTTTCATGTTGTCATTGGGGTTTTCGTCACTTAAGCATGTTGCCATTTTCCTATGTGGTCATTTATTCAAATAAGAGACTGAAAGGAACCCACATTTGCTACACCATCCCAAATGAGGAGTGGTATAGTGTAGCAAAGGCAGCCAATGAGGAGGGGGAACACGTTTCTTTTCACTCGTCCCTTTCGCACTCAGGCCGCCCTCGGCTGGCAGCCTTCTCTTCTCGGGCAACAAATTGCAAACAGTGCGAGAACATCCTCAGGTTTGTTCACACCGTGCATAACCATATCGCCAGATGCCCTGACCTGGCCTCATTGCAATCACAAATGCGTATCAATGAGGACAAATCTCTCCACTCGTCCGTTTCGTGTTCGCGCCGCCCACGGCGGGCAGCCACCTCTGCTCGTGCACCGATTGGCAAAAGGTCAGAGAACTTCATCAGCTTTGTTCACGTTAAGTATCATCCAATCAGCAGATGCGCTGATCTGACCACATTGCAATCACAAATGCGCATCAACGAAGACGAATCTCTCCACTCCTCCGCTTCGCACTCGGGCATCCTTCAGCGGGCGGCCATCTCTGCTCGGGCACAAATTGACAAAGGTCGCGAGCACATGCTCGGCTTTGTTCACATTGTGCATTATCCAATCAGCAGATGCGCTGATCTGACGACATTGTAATCACAAACGCATATCAACAAGGACGCATCTCTCACCTCGTCCGTTTCGCACTTCGGCCGCCCTCACCGGGCGGCAATCTAATCTCGGGCACCGATTGGCAAAAACAATGCGAAAACATGCTCAGTTCGCTCACATTGTACATTATTCAATAAAAAGATGCACTGCTCTGACCCCATTGCTATCACAAATGCAAACCAACGAGGAAGAATCTCTCCACTCGCGCGTTTCCCACTCGGGCCGCCCTCCGCAGGTGGCCATGCCTGCTCGGGTGCCGATTGGCAAAAGGTTCGAGAATATGCTCAGCTTCGTTCACATTGTGCATGATCATATCACCAGATGCGGTGATCTGGGCACATTGCAAACACAAATGCGTCTCAACGAGAACGAATCTCTCCACTCCTCCATTTCGTACTTGGATCGCCCTCGACGGGCGGCCCTCTCTGCCTGTGCACCGAATGGCAAACATGCCGAGAACATGCTTAGCTTCGTTGACATCGTGCATTATCCAGTCAGCAGATGCGCTGATCTGACAACAATGCAATCACAAATGCGTATCAACAAAGAAGAATCTCTCAATTCGTCGATTTTCCACTCGGGTCGCCCTCAGCGGGCGGCAATCTCTGCTCATGCACCGAATTGTAAAAGTTACGTGCACATGCTCAGCTTCGTTCACAACGTTCATTACGTGCCATGATGTGATGTGATACGTGCCAAAGCAAGGTTATTCCATACCAAATTTATTACTATAGCAGTAGGGAAGTGCTCCGTGTGGGTCCCATGTTCTTGCAAGTTTTCTATAAGGCGAGGACAAGCGAAATGACCATGCTAATATCTTAATCAGTTAGCAGTCGACCACCGGTGGCAGCGTGCCGGCTCTCCGCCACGGGGAAGCGCCTGAGACATTCCGCTAATAGATATACGAACGGGAATGGGCGTCCGCGGAAGGCGGCCCGAATGCGAAGTGGACGAGTGGAGAGATTCCTCCTCGTTGGTGTGCAATTGAGATAAAAATGTGGCCAGATCTGCGTATTTACTGACTGAATAATCATGCATGTTATCAGACCATGACAATGACCATGACCTCTTGCCATTCGGTGCACAAGCAAAGATGGCCGCCCGCCGAAGGCGGCCCGAAGGCGAAACGGACGTGTGGAGAGATTCGTCCTCGTTGATACACAGTTGTTGATACACAGTTGTGATCGCAATGTGATCAGATCAGCGAATCTGCTGATTGCATAATGCACCATATGAATGAAGCTGAGCATGCGCTCGCAATCAATCAATCAATCAATCGCAAAAATCAATCGCAAAAATCAATCGCAAAAATCGCGTCGGAATGGACCCAAGAATGAACGTAGCCCTGGACCTCCACCCCATTTCGGTCAGGGGCCGAATGAGCTGAACTGGAATCATCTGCCAATTATCAGACCCCTGTGTCGGTAAGCGATCCTTTGGCACCAGTGAGGCCCCCTGCGTCGATCCAAAATCAACTGCTCTGGTCTGAGGGAGGGGACCAATGCCCGAGAGTTTTTTTGCGGTGGTGTGGTGTAAGGGAAGATAGTTCGGAAAACGCACTGCAGCAGGTGTCCAGTTTATATTTTACACGCCAATCAGTAGCAATTCTGATCCCTAAACATTTGGCAAAGCAGGGCACGCACGGCCGGGCCAGGGCAGTGGCCGCCGACGGTGGACGGTGTAGGGCTCAAATAATTTGTTCCAAAATCTGTCATGTGAATAAAGAGCGGACAAGAACCTCCATCTCTTTCTTCCCCCCGCCCCCTCCCCGGGCACCGGACTTGCTTTCCAGACAAAGTTCCTGAAGGGTATCCTGAGCCTGGCCCCTCCCCTACTTTTTGAAACGTTCGTACGCTTATGGCCTACCATGACCTTGTTCTTTGACTTTGACTTCTTGTTCGACTTTGAACCTCATAAATTATTCCTGGCTTCATGTAGGCAGGCATTTGTACCACCGCGTTCAGCTCATAATTGTAATCCATAACTGTAAGGCGCCTGCACCCCATCCGACGTTGAACATGCAGCGGACTGATGCCATGTCGGAGTCCTTAATATGACTACGGGGGATGCAAGCCACCCGTGGAGCGACAAGGAGGCCATTCGCTGCCGACCGGGCTACTGTTCGGAACTGGATGAATAGTTGTGTTATAAGCTCAAAGTTCTGATGTTGAGTAAGCAACCATCAAAATACCAGGAGATACTGGCTAAACGATATGATGATGCTAAAATAAAGCTAAATAAACATTATTAAAAATAAGGATAATAAATGATGCCGAAAAACCGGGCGCAAAGCGTCGGACTTAATTTCATCGCGTAATTTTTCACCAAGAGTTCAAGACGGTGGCACCGCAGTCGATTCGCAACACCGCGGTGATGTGTGTGCTGTCGTGACGTAGCCACATGGTCGTCCATAACCTTGTATGCCTTTGTATTTCACTCTATATAACTATGTGAAGGATTTCGATATTGGAGGAGAGAGGAAAGTCTATGTTTGCTCCTAAAAATGAGGTTTATTTCACCACGGACGCACGGAATTCATTACAATGTTTAAAACAGCGTTGTGTTAACTCGTTCCACTTACATATTGTTACATCTAAATGCGGCAAGGGTGGAGCAAGTTGATAATGGGGAAGGGTGGCACTCGTCCCCGGGAGCTCCCATGTGAAAGTGCTCCTCATATGCCGGCAAAAATAAGATGCATTAATAACATGATAACCATCCGGTATAATCATAGGTCAGTTAATGAATGAAACAAACCAAGACATATATGTTTTGCTCCAAAGCAGTTTCCTGTCAACTCAACAAAATATTTTGAAGTTCTGGTTCATCCAGGTAACTTGACCCTTTCAAGCTTTCACCAAGGCAATGAGTTTGTGATCCATTGGGTAAACAACACGTCCAACTGGCTAGTATGTGCACACCTCGCATGACAGCAGATTTCACGTGTTGACGATGTTTGCCAATGCTCGAGCTACGTAGCCAAACAGAACCACACCTATCGCGTTGAGCTGACCCTCCAGAGGAATAGTTAGCAGATTTGAATAGAGCAGCAAACGCGAAGTGAGGGTGATCTGGAACGAGGGCAGGAACCCGTGTGTTATCGCTCACTCTGGCGTTTGTTTATAACTCCCAGATATTGGCGTAAAGAAAATGCCCCGTGGAATACAAACCCTCACGCTACCATTCTTTGTTGACAAAATGTGCAAAAATTTATATTTTGTCAGATAATGGCCGACATAGCGTACATTACCCGCGAGCTTACAAACCTATGACATACATTTTGCGAATGTAAAGGGATGTGAGCTAAAAGGCCAGCCCTCGTTTCTGGTAGGTGTCTGATTTCTTGTCAGTGATTTTCTTTTCTCTTTTGGAGTGTGCTTTGGCTTTGGAAAATGCTTTGGCTGATGAACATGCTTTGGCTGTAAACAATTGAAAGACTACTCTCTAAATTATCTTGGAGACCTAGAACACCTGACAGACTTATGGCCTATGTGACCGTGCTCCCCAAAAACGATGTCAGATAGGTCTTTGGCACACTGAGACTACAAATAATTTATAATGGGCTACACTGAATAAATAAAGCCCGAAAGGTAGCTTTCACACTGCACAATATACATTTGATAGCTAAACATAACTGCAACCATTTTTTTATTCTTCACCAGGCCTTGCACTTTACAACTTAAACATCCATCCGAGTCGAATTAAAACCTTTGGAAAGGACGTAAGTCGTGAGCTGAACCTGGATCCAGTGAGCAGGTTCTGAGCCAATCCAAATAATTGGAATAGAAGACAACTCTGTCGCCTGCATCCCCTTTTTGTTTCCTTTTCCGTGTGGGATAGACGGGTCATGATCTCACTCACCCAGCCCAACAAAAATTCCAAATCCGATTCAGTTTTCACTTCGCGAGAAATCCAAACTTGCGTGTTTTGCAGTAACGTAAGTCGTAATATTAAAAGGTATCGGCAAGATAAAAAATTATAGCCGTTGCGTACGTGCTAAAATTCAGCCATATGCTCGCACACAACACGAATCAATGGCTGCAAATTCCACAGGCACTAGGTTTCTCTTCCACCGGTACGTGACGCTACGGAGGATTACAATAAATGCAAGCCGACCGTACTCCTGCATTACACGCTGGCAAAGATGGTGACGGCCCTTATCCGTACACACTCCTGGTAAAACGTGTCAGATGTCGTCTCGAGTCTCGCACTGGTGTCGTGCTGCGTTGCCGACAGTGTCGGCGATCTGCAATGGTCTACCTGCGGTCACGGTTGCGTGAATGGCATATTTTACAATACTTGACAAGGCTGTGCGTGTCAAGCCAAATAAGGCACTCCAAGAAGTTACTGATGCCGTCGTGTTTTCGCCTGCCACTGATTACTCGTACGTATAAATGTTAGCAGTGTTGTCTTTGTAAAGTTGCGTGACGCTGCGGCCGGTAACAGCCATATCCGGCATCGACGATAGACGCGACTACAGGAACACCCAAGCAATGTTTTCAAGAACAACTTTCGGTATGGTGTGTTTCAGGTGTGTCAGACCAGTTACGATGCCCGTGTATTCTTATGATCCGTTCCAGACGCGGCTTAAAACTATAGTGGTTGTCCATAACAAAACACTCCAGTTTGTCACACTCTGTGTTGAGGTATTGCAATGCCCAAGAAAATAAACGTAAACCAAACTCCGCATTAGTGACGACATCAGAAGCCTTGAAATGGGAGAATGGTACGTAACAAAACCAGAAACCAGAGTACTGAAACAGCAATTTCATCGTCTATTTCCATAGGCCTGATGAGAAATGATGGGTTTTGTGACCGGTTTTCCTAGTTTTGGAGCATATAAAAATTTCATTCAAAATAGGTATCTGACGATATCTGTGTAAAAGGAGACACGGTGAAACGAATGACATTAAGGGCTGATAGATCAAAAAGGAGTGTACCACAGCGATTGCATTCTGGTGGCACAAAAAGTGTCACGGAATGAATCACTCCAGATATATTGCTTGTGCGTGAAAACCTAATATGATCAGTAAACTGCCCCTGGGTTTAGCTGTTACGCCATACCATTTTGTTTTACTGCATGTGGTGCATGACTATGCGTGACGCAACATCACTTTTTGGTCAGTGTCGACCTGTTGGTGTTGCCTGGCCGGCCGTCTTTCTTGACTCAGAGACCATTGGATACATCCGAATGCCTCCAGAGCCTCTAGCATACTCCCATCTGGAGAAATTCCCCTCCCAGTTTGGAACGCATGGTCTACAGCGTACAGTTTGTGTCACATATTGATCTGTCCTAATCGCCAAAATGTTCAGTCCATATTCACTTCCCTTATCTGCCCCTATGGTGTAGGAGATTCCTCCCTTAGGAGATGTGCTGGTTCCGGTTATGCGCTTGCGTCACTTGTGCAAATGTAACAAGTGCACCGTTCACTTGCGCATGGAAAACGAGGATATTGCATTCAAACACACCTAAATTAGAATGGCATGTAGACTCGCATGGTATCAGGGTTGTGCGCCTACATTTTCTTTAGCTTGTTACAGTCTAGCTGATGTTCATTTAAACAATGACAATGCATTTGCAGTTTATATGAACGCTTGGCAACGTTAAGAGCTACTGCAACGCTAAGCTAATGCAACGAATTTATGACTAAAAATAACCCTCGCTTTTTGAGTGTCAACGACTGGAATCCCGCACGATCCGCTGCACCTTGTTCGCCGTTCCCCCTCCATTGGCAAACCGCCTCGGAATGCCACAACCGTCTGCCGACCGCTTGCCTCCGCCCCCTCCCCTTGATGACACCCACCCTCCTGACCAGTGCCGGCGTGGAGTGTTACTCAATTATCGCTTCCCTCCACGCGGGTGCTTTTAACCTCCAGTGGCACATGGAGCCGCTTCTTTTCTGAAATCTTGCCCATTCAATTCGTCCCCTCTTCGGGTTTCGCCCACCTGTCGGTCACTTTGTTACCCACCCATCGGGGCGCCGGACACGATGTTTACACGCAGAGTGTAAACATCGTTGGAGACAAACATAGATGCCACCATTGCACTGGCCACCCTAAACAACCTTAGAGACCATAGAGATCCCGCCATTGACGCCCAAAGGGAGGGCGACGAGGACTCAGGTCGCCGGTCAGGCCGGTCAGGCTGAGTCTCCAGAGCGCGCCGGCCGAGGAGACGGTAAGGTGTGGACGCAGGTCGTGCCGGGCGTTCTTCTTCTGCCGAGGGGTTCCACCGTCCCATAGAGCGCGCTGTCTACCCCCAGGCCTCTGAGGGGCGTGCCGCGGGGCGGTGCCTTGCAAAGCCCTCTCCGGCGGGCGGGAGGCGAGGGCACAGAACTGTTGGAAGCGACGCCTCCGTGCTGGACCAAGCGCTGCCTAAGGCATATACGCGGCAGCGGGAAGCTGCGAGCGGTGGGTGCGGCCGTGCGAATGGCGAGCAGCCCGTCGTGGACGGAACGCGGGGAGCGTCGTCCAAATAGGGAGCCGTCACCCTGGAGGTCAGGCGAGGGAGCGAGTCGCCGTCCAGCTGTCGGCCCAGCAGCTGCGTCGGTGCCAAGCTGGCAAATTAACGTGATACACTATGGCAAGATCGAAATGCGATAAATGAATTTAACTTAACTGAAGGAGGACCCACGCCGACGAACCAATTATGATGCCAAGGCATGATGCATCGAATGCATGCGGTTCCGTTTTTGCACCGTTTAAATATTGTCGCAAGCTAAAGGGTGGAGGTGGGGTGCAGTAGTTAAGGGCGCACAGCCATGGGCGGGGAGACAGCCGTTCATGGTGCCTGACCGGACCCACCATTCCGCCAATGCCCTGGTCACCCGCTTCACCCTAACTCTGTGGCTCACATGAGTGTGCGTTGATGTCGGGTGTACCGGAGCCACAGCGTGCCGAGCCGTGTACCAACATCATCGAGCTCGTATGCTGACTAATGGTCTCCTCATTATAAAGTCGCTCTTGTGAGGAGGCGTGACAGCGGCAGTCAGCGGCGCACAACATCCAGCGGCGGCCAGGCAGCCGCGGACATCGCCCGCCTCAGAACCCCATACACACTAATAGGACATGCATGTGTGTGTGTGTAATTGGGGCTTTACGACACATTCAGCTGCTGAGGCTATATGGCGTCGCCTGCCTCTTACCATGGCAGGAAGGGCGAGCACCGCGGGGAATCGAACCCCGTATTTCTGGTTTCACAGGTACGTAGTGGTTAACACAGACGCAAACTAATCGGACAGAAATTCAGTCACCGCACATTTTGCGTGATCATGGATGGTTTCAGAGGAGCACAGTTAATATCTCCGCGTAAAGCTATCTTTACCGATGGATAGTCGATGGGGAGGCGCTGAAACTGGGCATCTGAATCGCAAAAGTCCGCGCTGAGGTCCGTGCATGCCTGGGTGGGTGATGCGCAGTCCGCGCTATGGTCCGTGCACGCCTGGGTGGGTGATACACAGTCCGCGCTAAGGCCTGTGCTTGCCTGGGTGGATGGTACACACATCCCAGGATAACCTTCGAGCATCGGGCTCTATCACAATCCATAGCAATACTTCTGATTGGTGTCAGTCCTCATTCCATAGCCTTTATAACTATGTATAGTTTATATATATAGTGTATAGCACGGATCTCAGTCCATAGTTCAGGGGAGTGATCGGGAAAATGTTAGGTTAATTATGGAGTCCGCAGGCCTTACGCTGTTGCCAGCGCCTTACATGTCCACTTCCCGGGCGAATCGTATCGCTAAGGCGCCTACCACATTGCCCTTGATCTCTTCGAATTTTCTCGTGGGGCTCTGCGCTGTTTTGGGGCACTATCTGCCTACATGCTTTGGCACTCTTGATCGATCAGGCTCTCCTCCACGGGTTCTCCCGATTCGCCTGAAAGGCTGCACGCGTTTGCATATCAAATACTTTTTTTCGTGGTCGCACATTCCTGGATATCCTCAGTTGCTCAGGGGCGCTTCACATTCGTCTCAGGCTCTTTCCACCTGATCCGAGGGCCTTATGCTGTTGCTGGTGCTCATATAAGGTAAGGCACCAGGCCGCCCGATGCTCCGTGGCTGTCGGGCCCTCTTCTTTAAGCTAGGAGTATTTCGCTTTGATCTCATTTGCGTAGGACTCTTTACTTCTGTCGGCACCGTTTCTGTGAACTTGTCCGGGCACTGTTAGTTGCACAGGGACATTAATTCATGCACACTGGTAATGGTTAATTTTCCTTTGCTCGGAGGGCCCTGCGCCCTGGCCGTGGTCTTAAACTCCCGCCAGCCGCGACACCCCGAATCGTTTTTGCTCTGAGCGCCCTATACTCTTGACGTTGACGGGACGGGACGTGAGTTGACGGGACGGGACGTGAGTTGACGGGAGTACGTAATTCTAATGGAACTACAAATGCGGCATAAGAGAACACATGGGTATGTTCTTGTCGAGCTTTCTTCGGCATAGACCCTTCAGCACGGCCCTGACCGCTCCATGTCCAAGGAAACATGGCGTTCCGCGGGGGAGCGTTCTCAGCACGCGCGAACTGGCACAGCTTCCGAACGACAACTTCAATTGTGCATAAGGAAATGGAAATGATCAGCAGGTTTGCATGGTTATTTACTACAGTAATACGCTCTCGTTATACATGTGTTATTACTTGTGTGAACAATAGTTGGAGTGAAGCAGCCTGATGGCTGCAGCATGCTGCATGGCTGTGAAAGCATCGCGTTTAATGAGGCGACGTACTTTTTTAGCACCCTGTTCTTAACTGTAAATGTTGTGAACTGTGGCGGTAAAAGAGGTGCACGGTATGGCAATAAGAACTGCCCTGCATTTCTTTCGCAATTTGTGCTTTCCGTATGTCGTCGCGTAATGTTTCCTAGTAATGCGCACGGTGAGGAGGTGTCTTACGAATGCTGTCCTCACCTCGGAGCACACGAAACATGAGGTTTAAGAGACTGTATGAAAACATGGTTGGGACTATATTGGAGCATTCTTGGTTTTATTTTCCATACAAAATAGCTGAAATCTCATTTGAAATGCACGGGTGCCATGCCGCAGTGGACAAAACGTCGGGGTTTGTCGTCTCTTTACAACTATGGCGCAGTGCCACGACAGGAATTGTCTGGCGTACTCTCAGGAATCGTCTGGCGTTTTCTGGCGTACTCTCTTGACATTTTTTTCACCAAAGGGTTATAACATTTAGCAACGTAAAGTTGAAGTAACAAAGAACATCTGTGGCGTTCTTTATCATAACATCGGCCAATAGGTGGAAATAACCAATGCAGTCCACGCACCCTTAAAGCTCAGTATCTTACTAATTAACCGCGCTATTTGACCCGAGCTGGTATTGACTGCGGCCGGTACCAGCGGTTGCGGAAAATGTCAAGTGACGCCAGAGGGTCCCACCTTAATGATGGAACGTGCACCGCCAGGCACTGTGGCAGGTTGGCCTTTGCTGTACAATTTTACTGTTTACCCATGATTTTACAATCAGGTGCTGGTGTCAGGGCTCATTCCAAAAGTATCACTTAGCGTGCCCGTAAATGCATCCAACAGGATCAGATCAGGCCCCGGGATCAGAATCATCCTGCCGCTGTAACTCTACGTTGCGATCGTAATTAGGACCTCCTTTGGAGCTCTGAGTGGTATGTGAGATCGCACGGGCACCTACCGTGCGTATTTGTCTCCGCGCTGGTGAATGCACTGGCCTTTTGTGAGAGGCGTGGTTATACCTCGTATGTGGTAACGGCACGGAAAAAGGCCAGCCACTTAAAAGTAGGATGCTAGTCTTCACAAACACATGGCTGCAAAAAAAGATGCGACCTTGCCTCGAATCTGTCGAGGAGACTGGGGCAGCCCCGCGGAAGAACGTGGCATCACAGCGATCCAGAGAAGTTGATGGAAGAATATGATAACGCCGAGATCGGACCAAGCGTCAAGACCATGACATGAGCGTGGCCTGGTCTCGCACTGGGATGCAAAGCAGTCGTTTCGGCTGTTTGAAACTCGTTGTCACAAAGTCGTCACCACCTGAGTTGCTATGTTTTTCTGCGCTTCTCATTGGTCAGCAACTGAGAATACATCCGTCCAATGTGACGCGTGGCCATGCGGGCAAATGTATTGGAATGAACTGAGACAAGGTTTTTTCTCGGCACATTGATTAAGAATTAAGTTACAGGTCTGTCAAACCGCACCAATACTGATATACGTTACGCTAGATGAGTTTTTTTTTGTGTCTAGGCAACGGTATTTGATACTAGCTGCACCTATTTTACGCACTGGAGTCATCCTCCAACAAGCCCCAATCTTGCCTCTTTCCACGCTACTGGTACCTGGTGGTGAAATAGACATGACGAAGAGCATCAGTGAAACGTTGCCAAACATGCATTAAGCTGACTTTGTTAAAGATGATAACCTGGGAATAAGACCCAAAACTGTAGAACCATGAGAAGGCTTGAGCAGACCGGAATAGGTTGAGGGCTGCGATCGCTTATGCATCGTTTTGATGTTGATTTGTAGTTCATGCGCTTGTGATGTAGGCGATAAGGGTTAATAGTTTAGTTTTACTGATACCGAAACGTTTCTTTCGAGCACTTATTTGAATAAGCATGCCAAAGGCTACACGGTCACGCACAAAACACTCTGTTATATACTTCCCGGCTTCTCGGTCCCACCACCTCTTGCGTCTAACGCCTAACAGGGGGGGGGGGGGGGGTACGTCGTCAGGTAAAGGGTTTCCTTTTCGTTGTCGTCGTCGATCGCTTTTTTCCAGTTTCGTCTCGCCGTTTCCTCGAACACGTAAGCTACACACGCAGCCTTAAGCAACGCTGCCAGGCCTTAAGCCCACATTCTATCGCCTTAAGCACTCAACTGTAGCAAAAACACAAGCACATGCACCAAAACACGAAGCATGCTGCCCCAGTCTCCATCCCCATCTCGCCGCGAACCGGGGGTCGCCGTCGGTGCCGGGCTCCTCCGCCGACCGCGCCGCCGGACGGGTCATCGTCCGTTCTTATTAAAAATAAGTACGGCAAAAGTTGTGCATCCCTGAGCCCTTTCGCCGCCGTACCTCTTGTGTGGTTATATGCGGGTGCCCCTGCGCCCGTGGATCCCCGCAGAAGTGCGCGCACTGCCAGGCCTTCGGCCACAGCGCGCGCACTTGCCGCGCCCGCCACCCGAAGTGCGGGGTATGTGCGGGCCGTCATTCAGCTCGCCAGTGCGGCGCTCTGTGCGTCCTGCACTGGTCCCCACCCGGCATGGGACCGTTGGGCCTGCACGGCCTGGCTGGAGATCCGGGAAAACCTCAGGGAAAAACAAAAGAACAACACTCCCTCCCCGCTCCGCTCCGCTCCTCGCGCTCCCTCTCTGGAGACTGGGGCCTGGCCCACGCTGGCGGAGGCGCACGCCCGACCCACCCGAGCCTCCCGGGGTGGAGTAGAGAGCGGGCGTGCGGTCCCGCCCAACGAGCACCACTTGACGGTCGCCCCCATGGCCCGCACCCTGGCCCGCCACGCCTGGTTCCCGGCCCCTGAGGTCTGGTCCCCAGGCAACCACCCTCCGCTTCCGCCCCCTGAGGCTCGTCTCCCAGCCCCTCAGGCCAGAACCGAGACATCGTTGACGCCACCTCATATCTCACGGCCGTTCAGCGGCACACGCTGTGCGCGCCCGAGAGCCTTGTCGGAACCGGGGTCATCAACGACGGGTTCCCCCGGACCAGTCTGGGGAAGAACCGTCAAGGTCGAGTCGGACTACCCCCCATCTCCTGAGAGAGGATCCCCGCCCCGCCCGCCCTCCCTCTCCCCAGCCCCCTCCAAACGGACCCGCGCGGGCTATGAAATGTTGCCTGACACTTTGCGCTGTAGCACTGTTATCCCGATACTAACACCTCGTAAGCCTCCGTCTGATCCTTCGAGATACCGCTTTACTTCTCTGTGAAGCTGTGCATGGAAGTTTTTTAAAAGAATAGTCACCGCTCGATTTGTAATTATGATCAACGACGTTTTTAATGACTTGCACGAAATTTCGCCACATTTGAAGCATTCCCTATTCGCTGACGACCTGGCGGTGTGGTTTACCCACCACAGTGTTGATCGAGCAAATGGCTTTGTACAATTTGCTCTAAATCACATCCACCAATGGTGTGAACGGTGAGGTCTTGAGATTCCACCGCTAAAATCAGCAGCACTTACTTTTTCTAGGCACCGCGTAATCCCAATTACCCAATAAACCCAATTTCGGAATCCCGGGTTCACCCTAGATGCCCGACATACGTTCCCGCCCCATTTTGCCGACATAAAACAGCGCTGCATCCGAAGTAACACCAAGCTGCTACCCTGGCGCAGACAACTCACACAGACTTCACCGCGAGCCAAAGCTCCCGACTAATTTGAGGTTCCGCCGGCTATGCCATCCGGCCTCATCCAGCTCCCATAGGCGGGGTGGAGTCGGTCGTGCCCGCCGTCAGCGAGGCGTAGCCGCCGGGGATGCGGCAAAAAGCGCGGGACGCCTTCTCGCCCTCGACCGTAGGCCACCGAGACCGTTGCTCCCACCCCTAGGGTGGGGTCACGTCCCCGTGCAGTTGACGAGCTGTGCTGTCGACTTGTTGCAAGCTGTGTGCGGCGTCGCGCCGCGTCACGTGGTAGAGCGCGGCCGCGCTTCGGAGGCGAAGACGCCCATGCAGCCGAGCGATGCCGCCAGGCCGGCGAGGGCGCACGGCCTCCGACTGCCGGACCCGTGCGCTGGAGCAAGGCAGACAGCCGACCATTGGCCGGCCCGCAGGCGATGTGTGAATGCCACGCGCCCGACAGAGCCATCTAGCCGCGGGGCGCGCAAAGCTGTTATGCACAGCCGGCGACCATGGTCATTGTCAGGCGGTTGGTATATATGGCGTTGGCTCGTACAACCATGTGATGCGTTGGCATTGCATGTTGCCGGCCTGACGGCACGCGCTGTTGGTGACATGGCATCGGCCGTCTTTGAGCTGATGTCAATCATGTGTTCTCGCCGGCGGCCACAGTGCTGAAATGTGATGGCTATTGCTGTTTTTTGTTGTTGTTGCTGTTGTTTTTGTTTGTTTGTTTGGTTTTTTTTTTTTTTTTGCTTTCTTGGTGTGTTTGTTTGGCTTCTTTCTTGTGTGTCTTCATTGCTTGCAATGCAGTCGTTGGTCTTGTTGTTGGCTCTGGCCATGCTCTGTTCGTGCTGGCTTTTGCGTCGGCCCACACATCTGAGGCGATGCGTCTTGGCTGTGTGCCAGCAGCGGCGCGCACGCAGCATAAGCGCAAAGCCATATTGAACACACATACTGATCATACATGTATTAGAGCATATATTGATTTATTGACACCGCTGACAGCATAAAATGGGCCGATCCTGGCTGTAGTGCAATGCCAGGCCAA